>NC_069506.1:249297679-249615536 GCF_027579735.1 Bombina bombina | reverse complement strand
GCTACTCCAAAGCCTATCTAGGTATGTAAATTTGATAATAGAAGTAAATTGAAAAGTCTCTTAAAATTGAATGCTTTATGTGAACCATGAAAGTTTAATTTTAACTTTCATGTCCCTTTAAACAAACACTTTATTTTGTATAATTAATCAAAGCTATAGAAATAAACATTTATCATGTCAAACATAATTAAATATTGACCAGGCCAATTGGAGAACTGTTAGATAAACTTTGCTAAAATCTTTAAAAAATATAAAGATTTCTATAATGATCTCAATTTATTATAATGAAAGTGTAAATATATGGGCTGGTCACTGAATGGATCTTGCTAGAATTGATGCTTTTTTGTGTTGTGGAGGATGAGTGGAGAACAATCTAAAAGTGGTATTTTTCATGTTAAGGTCGTGATGATCGAAAGTGACATGAGGCGTTGAGATTGTCAAAAGGGATCCATCGCAAAGTTGAGAAAGTCGTCAAAATATTCAAAAGTGCCGACATTACTGTTTAATTGAATTTTTTTTTATTGTTTTCCTTATGAGCATCATCATCATATTTACAACAACATACACAGACAGTAAATATCATCTAACGATCAGTAGTCTAGTCTCAAGTACCAACCTATCTTATTATAAATTAACTCGAGAACAGATTATTATACTTTGTTGATCCCGAGGGGACCCCAAAGTGCCGAGATCTGGACCACTCTATGGTGTTGTCCTCTATTTATGTAGCTCTGCACACTCTAATATAGGTAGCACTATGACAATGAAAAGAAAAGAGATAGAGAAAAACACAACATATTTAAACAATAACAAAATTTACTTTAACTGAAAATGTCATAACCGTAAACTTTCTTGCAATATTTATGTTTGTTCATATGGTCTAGGAAGTGATACAAATGAAATTACCTTATGAAATAACTTCCGTCTTGCAACACTGGGAGGCGGTGAGCCAGTATCCAGCTCAACCCAAGCTCAACCTTTCCTATGTCATTATATTAAGAAAAACCCAAGCATCCCATTACTCTTCCTGGGTATCCGTTCCCCTCATATTCCAGTAGAACCAGATCTTAAGAAAATTGTTGTTGGTGCCCTGTAACCATGAGGCGTGTTCTGACATGATGTATGTAGCTCTAATTTTCTCTAAAATATCTGTTTAAGTAGGTACACCCACCTTCCAATACCTGACCACACAAATTCTGGTAGCTGTACATAAGTTTCTAATAAACGTGTTTATGGCTGAATTATATATTGTTATGTGTTCATTTAAGAGAGCCTGTGCTATCGTGAGGTTTATATTTTCGGACAGTACTGTACTTAGTAGAGATGAGAGTTTGGACCAAATTAGTTGTACCTTGGGGCAATCCCACCACATGTGAACGTAGGTGCCCAATTCGGAACATCCTTTATAACATTGCCTGGTAGGCTCTGATGAGAAATGTGAGGTTTTAACAGGGGTTAGTTACCACCGAAAGTCAGTCTTAATATAGTCAACATTACTGTTTAAAGGCAGCATCCCTAAGAGGTGTTTTATTATACATAGCAATAAGTGGCGATGCTGGTGAAATATTCCAAGCAACATCACAACCTAAATTGATGTAAAGAAAAGGATACCTTTTAAAAATATTGTACAATAAAATAAATGCACCACATACTACACATTTAACCCCCAAACTGCCATAACCCCCACCACAATATCCCCTACACTTCTTAACCCCTTATCCCCAAGAAACCCCATCGAAATAACCCCTATATTAGTTAACCCCTATGCCACCACAACCCCCATCAAAAACTACCCCTAACTTACTTTAAACTCCTAATCACCAATACTCCACTGCAAGCAACCCATACACTACTTAACTCCCTCCCAGGACCCCTAACCTAAAACCTGTGCCTCCCAGTGCCCTAGTTGAAGCAATAAAAACACCAATACTAAAAAAGTGAGTGGTACTGCCTATACCGTCAAGATTCGTACCGCCATCTAAAGTCAGTAGTTATGGGTTTTATGTTACAAATCTGTAGCATAAAACTCATAACTAAAGTGTTACAAATTATACTAACACCCATAAACTACCTATTAACCCCTAAACCAAGGCCCTCCCGCATCGCAAACACTAAAATAAAATTATTAATCCCTAATCTGCCACTCCGGACATCGCCACCACTATAATAAACATATTAAACCCTAAACCGCTGCACTCCTGCATCGCAAACACTAGTTAAATATTATTAACCCTAATCCGCCGCCCCCAATATCACCGCCGCCACTATACTAAAGTTATTAACCCCTAAACCTAACCCTAAATCTAACCCTAACATCCCTAACTTTAATATAATTAAAATAAATCTAAATAAAAATTACTATCATTAATTGAATAATTACAATTTAAAGCTAAATACTTACCTATAAAATAAACCCTAAGCTAGCTACAATATAATTAATAGTTACATTGTAGCTATCTTAGGTTTTATTTTAATTTCACATTCAAGTTTGTATTTATTTTAACTAGGTAGACTGGTTAGTAAATAGTTATTAACTATTTACTAGCTACCTAGTTAAAATAAATACAAATTTACCTGTAAAATAAAACCAAACCTTTCTTACACTAACACCTAACATTGCACTACAATTAAATCAATTACATTTATTAAATACAATTAACTAAATTACAAACAAACACTAAATTACACAAAATAAAAAAGAAATTATCAAATATTTATGTTTAAATATTTTTTATTAAAGTTTGCAAAGATTTATGAAGTACATTTACATCAAAATTTGCCAATTACGTTTTCAAACAAAATGAAAATAAAACACATTGTCATAACAAATGAAGTTTCAAACTTGTATAACTCAAATATTCAAAAATTAGATCTCAGTTCTCCGCAATCATGATGTAAAACATAACATATATAGTGTCCTAGACCTCCCTCTAAGAGACATAAAAGAGAAAGGGGGAGAACGTATCCCCTTGAGCAATGTAAGACAAGGAAGGTAAGTTATACCATAAATTTATATGAAAAAAAAGAAATAAAAAGGGGGGGGATATAACATGGGTAAAGGTGACAACATATCCAGCAACAGCTGGATAAGCTTATCATGGTAGTGCTTTTGAATCTAAGTGTGTAATGCATGTTGATCAAGGTATTGTACTCCTATTGGGTAGATCCCGGTCTGAAGCATCCCCATTTATCCAATAGAACCAGATCTGATGAAATGTGTCCTTGTTGTCTAGGATCCCAGATGCCATTTCGTACATATTGTATGTGTACTGGTGACCGTGCATAGAATATTGAAAAAAGTATTTAAGTGTTTGTTTTATAAGGTGTTGTGATCGTGTAAGAGAGCTTGTTGTATAGTGAAATTGATCTCCTCACCTATCAGGCGACCCATAAAAGAAGCCAATCTCATCCAGATCGCATTGACCCCAGTGCAGTCCCACCACATATGGCAATATGTGCCTACCTCCCCGCACCCTCGATAGCATAGTTTGCTGCCTTGTGTGGACATATGTGCGGTCTTAACCGGTGTCAGGTACCATCGGAAAAGTGTTTTCATAACTTTTTCTTTTAAGTCTGCACTCAAAAGGCCTCTATCAGCAGTTTGAAATAGGTGTTCCCAGTCTACTAGGTCTTTAGTCATATTCAAGTCCCTTTCCCAGGCTGTCATAACCGAGGATTTGTTCTTAAGTGGACCAGATTGAATAGTCAAGTATAGTCTGGAAATAGTGTGTTTGGAGCGATGGGGGCTATTACAAAGTAGTTCCAAAATAGTAGGGGCTCCCTTCTGAGTGTCTCTGAGAAATGATCTGACTGAGGAGCTGAGTTGGAGGTAAAGATACCAATGTATTTGTATTGGTGCTACTTTCTCTTGCAATTGATTGAAGGAGAGCAACTTCCCGTTATTTAATATGTCTGCAACTCGGTACAGTCCCTTATTCTCCCACTTCTTAAACTGTGGTCTTAGCTCGTCATTAAAGATATATTGAATTGGGGTGGAAAGAGAGAATCTTGGCATTAGATCGTTGCCCAATATCACTTTCGACCATGTATGTAAGGTAAGCTCTGAAGTGTATGGTGTTGGGTGGGATAAAGTGGATTGTTGAATTTTCCTGTCCCAGAAGATTGAATCTGGTTCACCCCAGCCTCCCATCTCTGCCTCCAATCTGTGCCACAATGCATCTGTTGACTTCTGTAAAAGTATTTTATCCTGTGCTATTCTAGCGGCCTTATAGTAATCTAACAATGCCGGTCCTCCAACCCCTCCTAGTGTTTTGTGTCTATTTATTATAAATTTTGATACTCTAGCAGATTTGCTCCCTCTAATGAAGGAGAGAAGCTCAGTTTGCAACTTCTCTATATCAGGCCTGTTGATCTTTATAGGGAGTGATCGAAATAGATTCTAGGTAAAATAGTCATTTTGACAGCTGCAAGTCTCCCTAGCCAGGAAAAGTTGTAACTTTTCCATTTCCTAAGGTCTCGTCTGATCTGTTTAAAAAGGGGGATATAGTTGAATTTATATAATAAATAAGTCTGTGGTGGCAGGAAAATTCCTAGATATTTGAGTGTATGTTTCATCCATTTGAAATCGAAATTGGATTCTAATAATTTTTGAGAGTGTAAGGGAATAGCGATAGGTAGGGCCTCACATTTATCTGTGTTTATCTTATATCCTGATATAATTGAAAATGTGTCTAAGATCCCATAGAGGTTGGGGAGTGAGATAAGTGGCTTGGTGATAGTTAATAGGATGTCATCTGCAAAGAGCGAAAGCTTATACTCCGAATTTGCTGCAGAGACCCCCGAGATATCTGGGTGAGATCTGATTCTGGCTGCTAGTGGTTCTATACAAAGGGCGAATAATAGTGGTGAAAGAGGGCAACACTGTCTCATGCTGTTTAGGATTGGAAAACTTTTGGACTTGTATCCAGCTGAGGCTACCTGGGCGAATGGGAGAGAGTATATCGCTTGTAAGGCTGTTATAAATGTACCATCAAACCCCATCCTCCCAAGGGTGGTGAACATATATTTCCAATCAATTCTATCAAACGCCTTCTCTGCATCCAATGACAGGAGCAGAGAAGGCGTTTTTGTCTTATCCAACCATTGCACAAGATTTGTCACCTTTCTGATATTATCCGGAGCCTCCCTATCTTTGATGAATTGCACCTGATCAGGATGCACCAGGTGGGGTATTATTAGTTTAAGGCGATTTGCCAAAATCTTCGTAAAAATCTTCAAATCTTGATTTATAAGGGATATTGGGCGATAATTTTACAAAGTCTATGGTTTCTGTCAGGTTTAGGTATCACTACAATTTTAGCACATAAGAGTTCCGGTGGAACAGGGTTGCCCTCCATAATATGGTTGCAAAATGTGGTAAGGTGAGGGAGCAGCGTGGATCCAAATAGTTTATAGTATTCCCCTGGAAGCCCGTCTGGGCCCGCCGCCTTCCCCGGTTTAAGATCTCTGATCGCCCCCATCACCTCCGCCGCAGATATGTTAGCATTAAGTGTTTCCCTGTGTTCCCTAGATATTGTGTGCAGGGGGGAATGTGCGAAAAATTCTGTCGTGAGAGTTTCTGTTGTTGTGTTATGATTGACTTTGTGTCCGTCATAAAAGTCCCCATAATAGGTTGCAAATGTATCGACTATTTCCTGTGGATGTGAAGTGGAGGTACCCCGAATGGTCTCAATAACTGGGATGGCTGATGCTCTACATCTTTCCCTGATTTTGTAGGCCATAAATTTATCCGGCTTATTCGCGTAAATGAAATACCGAGATTTCAGTTTTTGAGAAGCCCTAGTAGCTTGGGAGTTAAGCATCGACATTAGTAAGGTTTTTTTAGTCTGGAGCATATTTAGGGTGGAAGTCAATTTCGATAGTCTGTGTTGTCTCTCTAGTAAATTTATTTCCCTATAAACCTCTTCTAGTTGATTTCTGTATTTTTTGTTTTGGACCGCTTTTTCTTTGATAAGCAATCCCCGTAGCACTACCTTATGTGCTGCCCATATGTTTATTGGATTTAAAGTGGAGTCAGTGTTGATAGTCCAATATTCTGTTAATGCTCGTAGAGTGTTTTCGTGTGCCTGAGGGTTTTTAAGATATGTAGGGTCGAACGTCCAAGTTTTGCTACGTGATGGATCTCTTAGTCCGTCTATCTGTAGGGAAACAATGGAATGATCCGACCATACACAGGCATGTATGTCGGATTTTCATATTAAGGGTTGAAGGATCTGGCTAACATATACATAGTCTAATCTCACGTATGAGTTGTGTGCAGCTGAATAGAAAGTAGTATCCATAGTTACGCCATATAATGTATCCCATGTAACTATTAGGGAGTGAGGTGATAAGTGATTTGACTAGTCGATTATGTCGGAGTTGCTTGTTAGTCAAAAAGCTATTAGATGTATGTTTAATCAGGGACATAGTGATATTAAAATCCCCTGCTAAAATGATCTTAGTTTGGGACCATTGTGTTAATAGGTGTGCTATATGTCGAAAGAATGAGTGCTGGTTCTCGTTGGGTGCATAGACATTGCATAAAGTGATCTCAGTGTCTAAAATCTGACCCCTGACAATAAGATATCTCCCTTCTGGGTCCTCAATGGTAGATACATGTGTGAAATTAATAGAGGAATTAATTAAAATAGAGACTCCCCTTTTCTTGGTGGATGCCGTGGCATGGTAGTGGGTTGTGAAGTGTCGTGCCCAGTATCTTGGGATATTAGCTTTAAGAAGGTGTGTTTCTTGTAAAAATAATAAGTTTGCCTGCAATGAGGCATATTAGGACATCGCTATTTCACATTTGGTGTCAGTGTTAAGTCCCCTGACATTATGGGAAAGCAAATTATTCTAGGGAACATTGTTTGGTAATGTTGTGTATGTTAGGGCTGCGTAAACTGGTACCTTCTGGTTCCGACCTTTACCTTGCTGGAGTCTTAATGGAGTAGTAGTTTCAGTATCAAGGAGCATTACAAAGTTGTCACTGGGGTAAAAAGAAACATTAGAGAAAAAACAGCACATTACATGCAACAGAATAAAAAACAGGTCCCCGTCCCTGAAACAGTCAGCTAGGAGACAACATTGTGAAAATGAACAAATAATCAACAATCAGTATTGCGAGGGGGCAAGGGCACCCCTCCAGCTCACAAGTCAGGTCATATCTAAAGTTAGCTCACGACCTCAACCAAATGAGCGTCATCAAAGTTTGTTTTTGTGTAATTAGTGAAAAGTTCAAAGGCTTCTAAACAACCATCAACTAGGCCGTTAACTGGAATTTGGTAGTGTTACCTCAGTCTCGGGTATCTTTCACATTGAGGAGTCAAGTTCCGTTTCCTCGAGTTTCTTTTGTTTTTTATAGCTAATTTTCTGCCATAACGCTTTGTGTCTGGTTTCTTGTGTTGACTCGCCATTAGAGGGAGCTTCCAGATGTGGTAATGCTGAGGCTTCCAAGCCCAGGACTTTACAAATTTCAGGAATATCTTCTTGCTCTTTGAGGGTTATTATTTTAGAGTCTTTGGTGATGATGAGCGCAAAGGGGAAGCCCCACTTATATGGTATCTGATGTTTCCGGAGCAAAAGCGTAAGGGGCCGTAAGGTACCCCTGCGTTGTAGAGTTCGCAAGCTTAGGTCCTGAAAGAACTGAATCACATTCCCCTGAAATTTGAAGGTAGGATGTCTCCTAGAGGCTTGTAGTATTTTCTCTTTGTCAGGGAAGAAAGTTAATCTGATTACTACATCCCTGGGGGGAGGCCGTTCTTAGGTTTAGCCTTTAAAGCTCTGTGAGCCCTTTCCACCTGGAAAATATAGTCAGCTGGTGTTTCAGTGATCTGGCTGAAGAGTTGAGATAGATATGCTGGTAGATCTTTAGAAGTGACTTCTTCCGGAATTCCCTTCAGTCTGATGTTGTTACGTCTACTTCTATTTTCGAGGTCCTCCAATTTATCTTGAAATTCCACTATTAGTTGTTGTTATGAGGAAATTGTTTGTGTCATTTCATCCATGTTTCCCACAATAGAGTCCTGTTGGTCTTCTAGGGTCTCAATCCCCCCCCCTATATGTCCACCAAGTCAGATTTGATCTCTGACAAACTGTTAGTGACTGATGTGTGGATAGAGTCAATCTTCTCCCACAACTTCTCAAAGTTATCAGCGATATCCTGCTTAGAGACTAGTGTGCGTAAATCTGCCCTTGTGAGAGGGACACTGTCGTCTAGAGGTTGTGTAGGTTCCCCCTCTGATTCCTCTTCTATCTCTGACTCTTTGGGAATTTTATCAGATTGGGTTGTTTTAAAAAAGAGGACATATTGGTAGTCTTCAGCGACTTATCGCCCTTCACTGATCTCCTGGCAGCCATGTTTCTGCTTCTAAGATGTGGTTCTGACTGCCGTGGCAGTACAGACGAGTGTGCGGGAGCGCCAAGTCCTAAGCAATTAATGAAAGTGGGCATATGTTTATGTCAGCGTTAGGCAGAATATTTGTTTTAATGACTAGATCATTTTTTCATATACTTGAGGTTTGGTATAAAGGCAGCGACCAAAAACAGAACGCCATTTAACGGCATATGAATTACCTGAGAGCATATCATTGGAGTCAGTGAGCTGGCTGGTTAACCCTCTATTTTATCTATGTGTTTACATTATTTTCACGATGAGAGTGTTCCTGCAGTTCAATGCAGTCCTGAATAATTCTGCTGCAGGTGTAATGCTTCTATTGACTTAAAGAGATGTATAAATAAAATGGTGTATTTTCCCGCCACTTACCCCTCTGCAGGGACTCTTAATATATCTGGATGCCTCTTTTGCTTCTGAATTTCTTATACTTCTGTACACTATCCCAGCATGGATGTCTGTGTCTTTTCTTACACCACTTTTATTCAGAGAGGCTACTAGGATTGCTGGCTGTGAGGGCCTCCGTTTTTCAAATGATTGCAAAAGGCTTATTTTGGCTTCTATTCTCCTCTCCCTGATCTCTCAGTGTATGTGTCTACCTTGTTTGGGCTGCCTTTACAAATCCAGCTATTTTTGTCTTCTTTGGGGGGCCTACTCAATCCGGAGTAGGCCGCAGCCGGGGACTTTCCTGAATTTTCCCTGGTTCTCAAATTCATGTTGAAGTTCCGTTTTTTCTAGTGCTTCCAATTTGATGTTATTTATTACCCCTTAGTTGAGGATGCCAACAAGTAGTAAGTAGTGGCCTCAGTGGCCTCAGAGAGCTGCTTTTTATTAGTTTAATACCCTTTTTTACACAGAGCTTTTCTCATATGCTGCTGTTTCCTTTGCCAGCTAGCCCCACCTCATTATCAAATATTTAAACTAATTACACCTAATAGCCCTATCAAATTAAAAAAGCCCCCCCCCAAATAAAAAAACCCTAGCCTAAACTAAACTGCCAATAGCCCTTAAAAGGGCCTTTGTGGGCATTGCCCCAAGGAAATCAGCTCTTTTACCTGTAAAAAGAAATACAAACAACCCCCAACAGTAAAACCCACCACCCACACAACCAAACCCCCCAAATAAAATCCTATCTAAAAAAAACCTAAGCTCCCCATTGCCCTGAAAAGGGTATTTGGATGGGAATTGTACTTAAAAGGGCATTTAGCTCTTTTCCATTGCCCAAACCCTAAACTAAAAATAAAACCCACCCAATAAACCCTTAAAAAAACTAACCCCTAAAGATCCACTTAGTTTTTGAAGACCGGACATCCATCCTCATTAAGCCGGGAGAAGTCTTCATGCAAGTGGGCAGAAGTCCTCAACAAAACCGGGAGAAGTCTTCATCCAAGCAGCAAGAAGTGGTTCTCCAGGCGGTCAGAAGTCTTCATCCAGACGGCATCTTCTATCTTCATCCTTCCGATGCGCAGCGGCTCCATCTTCAAGACATCCGGCACGGAGCATCCTCTTCTGTCGATGGCTACTGAAGAATGAAGGTTCCTTTTAAGGGGCGTCATCCAAGATGGCATCCCTTGAATTCCGATTGGCTGATAGAATTCTATCAGCCAATCGAAATTAAAGTTGAAAAAATCCTATTGGCTGATGCAATCAGCCAATAGAATTGAGCTTCAATCCTATTGGCTGATCCAATCAGCCAATAGGATTGAGCTCACATTCTATTGGCTGAGTGATTGGATCAGTCAATAGGATTTTTTTAACTTTAATTCCGATTGGCTGATAGAATTCTATCAGCCAATCGGAATTCAAGGGACGTCATCTTGGATGACGTCCCTTAAGGAACCTTCATTCTTCAGTAGCCGTCAACAGAAGAGGATGCTCCGCACCGGATGTCTTGAAGATGGAGCCGCTCCGCGTCGGAAGGATGAAGATAGAATATGCCATCTGGATGAAGACTTCTACACACCTGGAGGACCACTTCTTGCCGCTTGGATAAAGACTTCTCCAGGCTTCGTTGAGGACTTCTGCCCACTTGGATGAAGACTTCTCTCGGCTTGATGAGGATGGATGTCCGGTCTTTAAAAACTGTAAGTGTATCTTCGGGGGTTAGTGTTAGGTTTTTTAAGGGTTTATTGGGTGGGTTTTATTTTTAGCTTAGGGTTTGGGCAATGGAAAAGAGCTAAATGGGCTTAATGCCCTTCCAAATGCCCTTTTCAGGGCAATGGGGAGCTTAGGTTTTTTAGATAGGATTTTATTTGGGGGGTTTGGTTGTGTGGGTGGTGGGTTTTACTGTGGGGGGTTATTTTTTACAGGTATAAGAGCTGATTTCTGTGGGGCAATGCCCCACAAAAGGCCCTTTTAAGGGCTATTGGCAATTTAGTTTAGGCTAGGTTTTTTTTATTTTGGGGGGCTTTTCTATTTTGATAGGGCTATTAGATTAGGTGTAATTAGTTTACATATTTGATAATTTCTTTTTTATTTTTGTGTAATTTAGTGTTTATTTTTTTGCAATTAAGTTAATTGTATTCAATTAATGTAATTGATTTAATTGTAGTGTAATGTTAGGTGTTAGTGTAAGACAGGTTAGGTTTTATTTTACAGGTAAATTTGCGTTTATTTTAACTAGGTAGCTAGTAAATAGTTAATAACTATGTACTAACTAGTCTACCTAGTTAAAATAAATACAAACTTGCTTGTGAAATAAAAATAAAAGATAACTACAATGTAACTATTAGTTATATTGTAGCTAGCTTAGAGTTTATTTTACAGGTAAGTATTTAGTTTCAAATAGGAATTATTTAGTTAATGATAGTAATTTTTATTTAGATTTATTTTAATTAAATTAAAGTTGGGGGTGTTAGGGTTAGACTTAGGGTTTGGTTTAGGGGTTAATAACTTTAGTATAGTGGCGGCGACGTTGGGGATGGCAGATTAGGGGTTAATAAGTATAGGTAGGTGGCGACGATGTCGGGGGCGGCAGATTAGGGGTTAATAAGTATAATGTAGGTGGCGGCGATGTCTGGGGCGGCAGATTAGGGGTGTTTAGACTCGGGGGTTTATGTTAGGGTGTTAGGTGTAAACATAATTTTTCTTTCCCCATAGGAATCAATGGGGCTGCGTTACGGAGCTTTACGTTCCTTTATTGCAGGTGTTTTTTTTAGCCGGCTCTCCCCATTAATGTCTATAGGGAAATCGTGCACGAGCACGTAAAACCAGCTCAAAGCAGCACTGGTATTTGTGTGCAGTATGGAGCTCAACGCTGCCATATTGCCTGCTAATGCTGGGTTTTTGCAAACCTGTAATAGCAGCACTATAGAGAGGTGAGCGGTGGAAATAACTTGCAAATTATTACTGAGCCGCTCATAACGCAAAACTCGTAAACTGGCCGACTGTTATTAACACAAGTTAGAAAAGTCTCTTCTAACCTATAAATGTTTAGCATGCACTAATATACACACACATCATTAGTTCAGCTATCACACTCTGGGGAGGCACAACACGCCAATACCCTTAATCAGTGTATACAGCGTGTGATGTAGTGCAAATGGGGAAAGTGTAGGAATATGTCATAACTCCGTGCAAGGAATCACATACATTTTTCACTCACCCGGCAGTTCCCACATCAGATGTAGTCAAAGGCAGACAGAAAAGATTTGTTGGGTGAATGTTTAGAGGATAACTCCAGAACTCTTCGTTTCACCACTGTATCATGGAGCTTGTTAACACATGATCTCGTACAGCCGATCGGAAGACATCAAAGAGACAAGCCCATCCAGAAGCTGACGTCATCAGCAAATACACACACAGATAGGAACTGCTATTAATCCATAGGTAAACCTGGGCTTTCATTAGCGGAATGGATACCCCATTATCCATAATATCAACATAATAAAAAGCTCCAAGAGAAGCCTTCAGGTAAAAAAAATAAATGAATCTTTATTCGATCATAAATCGGTCATTGCAGAGTAAAAAGGAACACAGGAACAGAAGGGTTCCCCTGCAGGAATAAAAAGTCTGATTGGTTTCGGTCAAGGACCGTAATCATAGACTGATAACAAGCAGATGTAGCAACTATTTAAACACACATAGCTAAATCCTGATTGGTTAAAATCAATAGCAGCAAGGAATTAACCCTTTACAATGCATAATTAATTCAAGGAGACTGGTTTAACATATATGATAAAACATAGCTATACATGTTTAATTCTGGGGAGGTCAATTAAATAGGATAATGGGATGTGACATAGGTGCATGTATGATTGAAAAATTAGAACAGAACCTCGTTACACTGAATATGAACATAATTGATACTGTATTTCCTCTTATTGTTGTGAGGCCTCACATTGCTACTAAAGGTCAATAGATTAAGATAGCAAAATGTAGTATTGGTCTAAACACACACACACTAGAAGATTAATAACCTGCATCATAGAACTATCATAGCAAAAGAAGATGAGCTCCTCACGAAAAGTTACAAGGACTAAAGAGAACGTTGTTCTTCTATAAACATATTTACCTGTAAAAAAAATAAAAATATTATGTATGTATTATGTATACAGCTCAATGCTCCTGGATGTACACCTTTGTAAGATCTCTTATTTCTTCAATAAAGTTTATTTGAAAACTAAAAAAAAAAAATGACACTCTATATCCACACAATTTCCACATGAACCAATGAAACCGGAATCAGAATCGATCATACTTATTATCAAGATAATTTCCTCAATGTCTGGATATTATCATCTAGATTGCTGATACCCAATAATCTGTTCCTAGACACAATTAAGTTACTGCCACTGATATTTTGCAATGAAGCTGTCATAATCCAGTGAGGAGTCATATAGGGATTCACAAGACCTTAGGTTTAATTAAACATTCTTGCTGGAGAACCATCATCAAACAAAATGTATAATAGTCTGTAACAGGTTGCAAGGTTTGTGCTCATACCAAGGTTTCTTACAGCTGACCCTCTGGTCCACTTGTCTACTATCATGACCACAAAACAGTAATTCCCCTCACCTTCCTGTCTCAGAAATCCTCCAGAAAATTATTAGAGGTATATATATATTTATCTTTATGAAAACAGGCCCACACAGTATTATTGTCAGTTTAAAAAGTCTATGGCGGTGATGGCAGTATAGAATACACACAGCAGTGTAAGAAGCAGCACAGAGAAGTCATGATAAAAAAAATACCATAGGAAATACCTAAATTGTTTAATAACAAATACACATTTTGTATGAAAGATGTGCACATCTTAGGAATCTGTTGAGTATATTTGGCAGAATACCATACACCTTTCACATGAGCACATTCATGCTGTATTTTTGTACATTTTGTAGACTAATGTTTGCCTATTTTGAGTGGAATTTCCTTGCTGTTCCATATTTTCCCACAAGTTTTTTAAGTTATTGCACATATTCAGTTCATGTGTTAATAAAAAAATATTATTAAATAAAATAAATACATGTCTTGAGTATTACATTTAAGATAGGCATGTGCATTTGTCAGTTTCTTTAGCTGTCAAATGTGGAAGAAGGTGGCCACTCGCAGTGGAGACTCCTCCATAGAAGCAAGAGGGGCAACGCCACACAGGATTTTTTTTGTTTAAAAAATGTGCCCCATTGTCCCTAATATTCGTACATCACCCCTTTTATTTATATGAAGGACTTTTAAGCCTAGACATAATTTAAACTTCACATTGGCTACAGCTTGGAGGGCTAGGTTACAGCAGAGGACATTATATAAAGCATCAACTGAGAAGGCAATCAAAGAAGTGTGAAGTGGAGTGACAAGTGAATAAAAAAGAATGAAGATGAAGGGAATGGGGGCCAGTTGGGGAGCCATTGCCAAGAAACTAAGTGTCTACTCTAAGATAGTACATGTGGTGTTCCCAGTTCTTTAGTGGAGACTTGCTGCTACCAGCTGCAACTAAAGTTTAGCTTGGTGTGGCAGCACTGATCATATAGGCCAGGCTGGGATTATCTTGGTGTACAGCCACCTTGATTTGCAACCCTTCCAGTTCTACACCTCATATAACCGCTACTACCCAGGAAGGTGCTGTACGAAGGTTTCCAGAATGGAGTATAACAGTGCTATCTTTCTGCAGTTGGGAGGAATATCATGTAAGTGTTGCACAATTGTTGGTTGATGCTCCGGTCAAAGTGAAGGACCTCATGTTGCACCGACATTTTGTCTGGAGCATCAAGCAAGAATTATGCAACACTTACATGATGTTGATCACTGCTAGCTGCTGCAGAGAGGCAGGACTGGTATACTTCATTCCCAGAGCCTTCCAATTATTGCAGACTAGCTTAAGGGGTAGGGGTGGCAATTGGATGGGTTGAAATAGGGCTGGGTGGAGGTTTGTGTGCACCCTTCCAGGAGGTGCTGTTATTAGGATACTTTCAACTGTACAGAGACAGTGCAGGGAGGAAAGCTGGAAATCTTACAGCTGGGCTGCACTGTATTTCTCTCTTGGGTGTAACACTGGCCCATTATTCTACGTATAGAGTTTGACATGAAGGTAGTGCCACATACGTTTATGAAGTCTAAGATACAAATGAAACCTGCTCAACGGAGCGCCCCTGGGGTATGTAAAAACAAATCCTGAGAATATGATAGGCACTAATAGAGTGAGGGTATATGTGAAAAAATATATAAATGATATCCTAGGCGGCAAGCAAATATTCCCAGTGCGTCTGCACACGCACAAAATAGCAACAGTCCATCCAATGTAGGGAAAAATAAGCGCTCCAAGCCCACAGATATATAAAAGTTCAATTTTATTCCAAACTTGTTAAAATCATACAAAAAAGTGGTAAGCACGGTAGTGCAAAAACAGGTTGTAGAACAGGTGCAAAAAACAGCAAATGTTTCGTGCTCCATGCACTTGGTCACTGCTAATTGATGCACCTGTTCAGAGCTCTATTTATACCAAATTTCTTAAAGTGATATCACAAATTGTCATTAACCTGTACTTTGCCATTTTGTAAGGGAGCCTATGACAAGAAACATTTATTTACTTTTTCCTTTTCATGTACATAAAGTGTTACAATATAAATATGCAGGTTGATATTTGTTGATTAAGGCAAAATAGATTGTTTTCACAAAACATAGTCACGCCTTAATCAACAAATATCAACAAATATCAACCTGCATATTTATATTGTAACACTTTATGTACATGAAAAGGAAAAAGTAAATAAATGTTTCTTGTCATAGGCTCCCTTACAAAATGGCAAAGTACAGGTTAATGAAAATTTGTGATATCACTTTAAGAAATTTGGTATAAATAGAGCTCTGAACAGGTGCATCAATTAGCAGTGACCAAGTGCATGGAGCACGAAACGTTTGCTGTTTTTTGCACCTGTTCTACAACCTGTTTTCGCACTACTGTGCTTACCACTTTTTTGTATGATTTTAACAAGTTTGGAATAAAATTGAACTTTTATATATCTGTGGGCTTGGAGCGCTTATTTTTCCCTACATTGGATGGACCATTTATGAAGTCTGCTTGGGCATACTGGTGGGACAAGGAGAGCTTATAAAAGGGCTGAAAACACAATTAAATATTTCCGTGGAATCATCTGCTGTGGAGCGAGAGAATGCAAGGGAGAAATGTGAGTTTCTGCAAGTATCTCTGTTTTCACAGCCTCAGTTAAATCTGCTTTTCTTTGTGACTGGAAATCTTCCAATGAGAGTCAGTGTCAAGGAGTCAGACCATTGCCAGCTTTACAATCTAGAGCTGTACATGTCACTATGCTAGAGAGGGTCGTTATATTGTTGTTTTCAAACAGTTCCTTGACATTTCAATGCCTTTCCTTCTCTGATAGCCCTTGCCCTCTGAGGGAGATGAGGATCTGATAGTCAATAGTATATAGACATTGTTTTGCTAATTGTCTCAGCTCAAACATTTATATATATATATATATATATATATATATATATATATATATCCTCCATGTGTAGCTGCACTCACAATACAGTTGGGTCATCAACCAGGGTGCAAAGTCAGTAACAATCACAGTCTATTTCAATCAAGGACTGCACTCGCTGGATTTAGATATAAAAATAGTTATTTATAGTGGTAACGTTTCGGGGTTCACAGACCCCTTCCTCAGACCAGACAATTGTGCAAGTGAACAAAGTGTAATTTAAAGGTGCTAAGCCCCACCCATCAAACAATTACAGAAAATTGTGCCAAAATTGTGTTGCCTTGGCAACACTTTGGTTGCCAGGTAACAAATATAACAAACATTTTTATACAAAAATAAAAACATTCAGGATGTATCAAACAAGTGTATCCTCATCTCAACTTTATATACATAAAACATATATGACAATAGTGTAATCCATGATATAAACAAACAGAAAGACACTGTGTATAAATTGTGCCAGTGTATACATATCACTAAAATGTGTTTGATCAGTTACACCAGCACACTAAACTATATCCAGTTATTACTGATCATTATTAGTACCCACAAGGAATAACAGAGGATAATATTCCAAATAGAAATGCTATGGGGACATAACTGAACCAGTATTGCGGTATGCCATGTATAGTATCAGGGTTATGTGAAACCCACGCCCGGTACAAGACACTTGTCATTTAAATCATCACATATACTATACTGAGCGTTACTGGGGATAAACTGAGCAGCGTGCTCAATCTACCAAAGTATACTGTATATGTTTATATAATCAAACTCCGTACCTGAGTTGAATCCCTCTGGTGTGCTGGGCACTCGTATGTCTCTAGGCAACCCTTTGTGTTACTTAGTTTAAACAGGCACGGATGTAACGGATCCAACGTCTGCGTGACTCCAGGCCAATCCACATGGCTAATTTGCATAGCTTGCTGACTTGGATGGCTGGATGTGTAGTGTGTGCGGCTGTTGCCAATATTGCCAACTCCTATCAAGTTACACTAATGTATCAGCGTTTCTATTAGAGCAGGTCATATAGTGGATACCCACATTAATCAACATAGCTATTATATCTTACAAACTGCACAATAAAGTTTCATAGCTATTAAGATCGGCCTAATACCCAAATTAGTACGGTGCTGTGATTAACTCTATGTAAATAGGGATACTATGTGCACAATCTATATAGCTAGATGTGTAACCCAGGGACTAGGTGTCAATCATATGGGCTACAAAGGTCTCGGCGTCTGTAGACATATTATATCACAGGCGAGTAGTTAACTGTTACTGCTCAACAGTGTGGTATGTGGGTACTGACTATCTTGTGGGATATTCTAATAGAACATAGGTTATAAACACTGATACGACCAGGGATTCAGTGTCAATTCCGTATCAGTATAATATTAGAACAGGGTGTTAGCAGGAGACCCAGAGGCAAACTATAAACAATAAAATAACAAAATAAAGAATAAAGAATAAACCTGCACCCTAGGATTTATATCAAACAACTCACAATGTGCATACCATATCCTGTGTCATACAGTATAGACATCTTAATAATCAGAACCTAAGCAGTATATAAGCAGTATATACCATCAGCATATAGACCTTGTGTCAGAGTATAGAATAACTCATACAGTAGTACCTCAAGTAGCTCATTATCATTGGTCCACTGTTACAAGTGGCAATCAAGGTCTAAGATAAAAAATGTGCATAGCAGCTATCACGGGGTTTAAATGTTTAGAATCCTAGTGGATAGTTCCTTGTCACATTGATTATAGTCAAATGTTGTATCAAAGACGTCAGTGTAGTGATTTAACTATTCAGTGGGGTACTCTACTCCCTGGCCTTAGCTGCTGTGGCAAGACCCTACTTGTGTGGTGTCAGATTGGGGATACACAGAATAACCTCTCATGTGCATTATGTATTAAGCTGGCCCAAACCTAGTGAGAGTCTCACTATAGCATGTCACCCTCACTGGTCAAGGATCACAGAACAAAATAAAGCATCAGGTATATCATGGTGACTCACTCATCCTCCATTACTTAAAGGAAGCAGTGCCAATCATTCAGGCCTCTAGGATGTAGGTTACCCAGTCGTGTATCCATCGTGCTTCCATTTGAAGAAGTGTTCTGTCACGATCCCCTCCCTGTTTCAGGGGGAGAAAAAAGTCAATTAGGATGAATCTTAAATCCTTGACTTTATGTTTTGCATGTAAAAAATGTCTTGCTACAGGTTGATCAGAAACTCCTTTATCTAGTGCACTCCGAATTGCAGAATAGCGATTTGCCATCCGCAATCGTGCATTGTCACTCGTCTTTCGACGTAATATTGTCCACAGCAGCAGCTGAGTAAATAGATCACGTGACTTGTGGTGCATGTGATAAAATGTTTTATGGAGTATTTCTGAGTTGTGTGAGGGGTCCGTAAGTTCTTACAGGGAATCATACAATTGCAGGTGGTGCAACCCGTACATCTGTAACAGCCTGTCTTTTTGGTCTTGAGCCATTGTTGTTTCATGTAACAATGCTGTGGGTCAGTAAACATCAGTCTGTCTCTCAAACTTCTTCCACGCTTGTAGCCCATAATTGGGGGGTCCATCAAATCAAACGGGAGTGTTTTATCTGTTCCAAGGATTTCCCATCTGTTTCTGATGTTATCAGCTAGTGTCTTCTTGCCTTTATTGTAGGTGGTAGTGAAAACCAAAAAAATCCAAAAGGTTGGAAAAAGTTGAAGGCTGCACAAATGGATTAAAAAGTAAAAATACAAACTTTATTAATTCATTTAAAAATTATCGCAAGCACATACTCTCAGTGGAGTTACCCTAACACACAGGGATATGCTGCTCTCCGACGCATTTCCTGCTCAACAAGAGCACTTCATCAGGGCTTGTGTCTGTGCACAGATAAACGTTACAACAATTGAATATGCAGCAATGGGTACTCTTAATTGAAGGGACAACAAGCTTCTCTATACCTAGGCTCGCAAATATATAGAACGTGGGACAATACATTACATGTGCATATAAATGGACTAACTAAACAGAGTGAAGTATATTACACAACCAAAAAGCTTTGTTTGGTATTTAATGAAGAACTTGTGTGAGTGTTGAATTTTTTGTAGTGAAAACCATCCTGGCCTTATATTTCTCATTAGGTTCGGTATCTTGCCGTACCTTCTGAGCTGTAATCTCTTGTCTGACCTCATTAATGAGGCTAATTTTATATCCTTGTTGTAGGAATTTGTTGGTCATCATGTCCAGCTGAAGTTCCTGGTTTGTTATTTTAGTGTTATGCCTCATCACCCTAATCATTTGGGATTTTATTATTGCCTTGTGGGTATGTGGAGGATGATTGCTTGAGGCTTCCAGTAAAGAGTTTCTGTCGGTTGGCTTGATATACAGGGTTGTGAAGAGTTTACCCTGTTTCTTATAAATCGAGAAAATCAATCTGGTCTTTATCATAATTCAGTTCAAATTTGATTGGTGACTCCTGATTGTTGAGTTGTGCCACCCACTCAGTGATTCCTGAGTTCCATGCCATATGAAGAAGACATCATCAATGTACCTTTTGTAGCATTTAACCGATCCATGGTTATATACATCCATGATGTCACGCTCATAATGCTCCATAAAGAGATTGGCATAGGACGAGGCCATATTTGACCCCATAGCTGTCCCCATGAGCTGTTGGTAGAAAGTGTTCTCAAATCGGAAGTAGTTCAGTTTAAGGCATTTTTCCAAGATATCCAAAATAAACATGATGGGTGGGCCTATATATGGAAATTTGGTTAGTGCTGATTCGACAGCCACCAGACCACCAGAGTGTGGAATAATGGTTTATAGGCTCCTCATGTCCATTGTCACTAGTAGATCATCATCATCATTGGTCCCTTCCACAGATCTCAACATAGTGATAAGGTCTCCCGAATCTCTAATGTATGAGTTCATCCATTTCACCACAGGTTGTAGGAGGGCATCTATGTACTGTGCCAGTGGTTGTAGTAGAGAACCCCTGGCCAATACAATTGGCCTACCAGGGAGGTTTTGCTGGTCTTTGTGTATTTTTGGCAAAGTATATAAAATCGGGTGGATGGGATGAATAGTACTGAGGAATTTGTATTCATCCTGGTCAATCCAAATATACTGGAGTGCTTCTTTCAATGTCTCATCAATATCCTTTTTGAACTCCTTTGTAGGGTTCCAGGTCAGCTTTTTGTAGGTCAGGTTTTCACTCAGTTGTCGCAGGATCTCATTGCGATATTGAGCATAGTTCATGATTACAATGGCCCCACCCTTGTCAGTGGGTCATATTATTATATCAGGATCTGTGGAAAGTGCTTTTAATGCCAGTCTTTCAGATTTATTCAGGTTAGGTCTGTGTTTTCTACATTTGCTTTTTCAGAGTCACTTGAAATGAGCCTTGTGTATGTTTTGATGCTCGTGCCACTGGTGTTTGGTTCAAATTTGCTTTTTGGTTTGAACCATGTAATCTCTTCCCCGGTTGTCGTGACCCTAAAGTGCTCCTTTAGCTTTAGATTCCTCTGGAATCTTTGTATATCAAGAAATGTCTCAAAATCATCATTTTTGAAGGTTGGGATGAATGTAAGGCCTTTTCTCAATAGACTGATCTCTCCATCATCCAATGTCCTGCTGCTGATGTTGATAACAATATCAAAGTTCATTATCTGGGTGGTAAAGGTGGTCTTCCGCCCGCAGTAATTCCCCCTCCTTGGGTGCGGCCTCGGCCTCGGCCTCGTGTGTTGACAGATCTGGTAGTAACCCCTAAAAAAGTGGCATTGGATGTTGTGGGTCCTTGGTCATGATGTCTTTGATCAGTGTATTAACCCTCTGTATCTGAGCCTGAACTGCTGTCCACTGTGTTAAGGAATCTGTATCGATAGTTCCGTTGGCGTCTCGGTCTCTGTGGTCCTCTTTGTGTGTTGTTGATATGGAGCCAGGAGTAGATTCTTTTATCCCTGTAATCGTTATCAACCGTAATGATTTTTTGGTTCTTAAAAGCCATCAGTTCTTTCTTGTAATCATTCCCCTGTTTGGTGATTTTATCCAACCAAGCTTCACTTGAATCATCCCTCAGTACCCCCATCCTATTGCTGTTGAATTCCTTTAGTTCATCTTTTACTGTGATAAGGATATTTGTAAATTCTTTAATCACCAGTAAAATCAAGTCCATAGAGCATTTGTTTAAGATCTGACACCATCGTGAACAGAAGTTCTTGTTATTCCTTCCAAGCGTGGGCTGGTTCCTGATCCTAAAGCCTCTTGGTATCTTTTTATAATATTTTATATATAACAATACTGCATTCCACAAATGCATGTTATTAAATATACCACATACATGCTTTTGCATGTTATTCTTGACCTAATTGGGAAAACTTCCCCTGTCGTATTAGATCTAAAGGTCGTATCCTTATATCCAATGTAACTGCATGTCAGACATCTACTTTTGGCACATTTGTAGATCCCCTTTTTTAATTTAAAAAATCCAGATACCTGTGTGTTTTCCCCCTTATCATCAGAGTATTGCTTAGATGTCACCACCTTACTTGGGGGGGGGTCAACAAGACCCTTATCAATCTTCGGTAAGTGATAATAATATGCCACACTAGGTTTAAGAGGCACCAAAAACTGCTTTTCCCTCTTGTTCAAAACCCCCTGGGAGTACCCATCATCAATTAGTTTTATTAGGTCTCTGGAAAAAGTAAGGGTTGGGTCAAAGGATAACATTTTATAATAAGATTCATCTTTGAGCAAACGATCAGCTTCTTTCAAGTAGTCAGATCTATTCTCCAAAACTACCCCCCCCCTTATCCGCCTGTCTTATTATAATGTTGGTGTCTGACATCAAATTAGAAATAGCTTTCCTCTCAAACCTATTAAGGTTCCCCACATCAAGATTAAAGCCTTTAATTCCCTCCAGATCATTTAACACAAGCTTTCTAAAGACTTCTAAATATAAATTAGAGGGTACAGTTGGATTTAAGCTATAGATTGGTCTTATATCAATATGAATCACATCATTACACATATGTTGAATGTTGGATTACCTCCTTAAATCTATTTTACCTTTGGATTTAGAGTCTTTTTGTGCATGCTGAAAACATCAAGACTACTGTTTGGGATCTAAATATAATGCTGGATTTGCTCTCTGGTTTTAAATACACTTTTCATTTACTTAAACTATCAAGTCTGCTGTTTGTGATCTGATTTGCCAACTGGGACTACTCTGGATTTAAAGACACTTTATGTTTGCTGAAAGCATCAAGGTTACTGATTGGGATCTAAATTATGTGCTATTCTATTTATGTCATGATCTACACTGCCTAATGGGAAAAGTAGGTATCCTCACGCCGGAGAAAGTTAATACCAGAGCAGAAAGAGCACTCCAAGAGGCCAACCACGAATCCATAGGAAGTACAAGGGATCTATTCATCATCAGAGGCATATCCCTGCATACTCCAAGAGGTCAACGAACATCACAAGCAGGATACAAGGAGGAAACCCAATCATCTATATATACCCCCAGTGCGGCATACTTACCTCATTCGATTGAGGTAAGATCTGGTAAGGGTATTATATACCAACTATATCTATACAACCACTACATCTGGAGATTCACTACGATTTATATTACTTCTAGGACTCATATGAACATCGTTTCAGAGTTCATATATTTTATATGCTATTTTTAGCTGGACTTTTTATTGTTATTTTATTTTAATATATATATATTTTTCTTTTATTTTTTCTTTTATTTTCTATGTTCTTATTTGCTTTTTCCCATCTTTTATTCCTCACATACCACATCAGTATATTGGACATATAGGCGCTGTATCCACCTTTGAATATATATCTTTGATATATGAGTCAAAATTTACCAAATTTTTTTTTACAAAAATATCGATATAACAAGACAAATTATATATCAGGCAACCAATTCCTGAGATGATGGGCATCCCAGGGGGGTCAACAAGACCCTTATCAATCTTCGGTAAGTGATAATAATATGCCACACTAGGTTTAAGAGGCACCAAAAACTGCTTTTCCCTCTTGTTCAAAACCCCCTGGGAGTACCCATCATCAATTAGTTTTATTAGGTCTCTGGAAAAAGTAAGGGTTGGGTCAAAGGATAACATTTTATAATAAGATTCATCTTTGAGCAAACGATCAGCTTCTTTCAAGTAGTCAGATCTATTCTCCAAAACTACCCCCCCCCTTATCCGCCTGTCTTATTATAATGTTGGTGTCTGACATCAAATTAGAAATAGCTTTCCTCTCAAACCTATTAAGGTTCCCCACATCAAGATTAAAGCCTTTAATTCCCTCCAGATCATTTAACACAAGCTTTCTAAAGACTTCTAAATATAAATTAGAGGGTACAGTTGGATTTAAGCTATAGATTGGTCTTATATCAATATGAATCACATCATTACACATATGTTGCCATAGTTCCTCAGGTTCAAAACAAATACATTCCGTGGCATCTCTCTCTGCCATACAGTCAGTTAATATTGCCTGCATATTTGATTTCTTTAACCTCTTGACTGAGAAATATCTTTGTATATTCAATTTCCTTACAAATTTATTTATATCAACAAATAAATCGAAAATGTTATGGGAATTTGATGGACTGAAATTAAGACCCCTTCCCAAAATCCCTATCTCAGTATTATTCAACTGTCGATTGGATAAATTAAAAATTCCTTTTTTAATCTCTCCAGTTTGGCCTTTTAGGAGGGTCCCCACTTTGTGGAATTTTTAGCCCCAAGTAAGGTGGTGACATCTAAGAAATACTCTGATGATAAGGGGAAAAACACACCGTTATCTGGATTTTTTAAATTAAAAAAGGGGATCTACAAATGTGCCAAAAGTAGATGTCTGACATGTAGTTACATTGGACATAAGGATACAAGCTTTAGATCTAATACAACAGGGGAAGTTTTCCCAATTAGGACAAGAATGACATACGAAAGCATGTATGTGGTATATTTAATAACATGCATTTGTTGAATGCAGTATTGTGGGTGCACCAGTAGGTGTTTAAGAACACGATGGGGTGAACACCTCAGAAACATAAAAAACAAGTATGATAAACAAGTATGTCCCAAAATAGTACGCTTATGCATGAGGGTATAGAAGATACATACCGTATTATCCCCATTGAATATATCCCTAAATCCTTGCACTACAATAGGTTCAATAGGTTACAACAGAGGGAGACCTATTGGATATGGAAGCTGAAGACATTGTTCCCTGAGGGCTTAAATGAAAACATTGATCTGGCGGCTTTCCAATAGATCTCCCAGACCATACATGCTAATCTATTTGTAGAATTCAGTGGGAGTACTCTAGTATTAGGGTTTGAGTATTAGGGTTATTTTTCCCATTCTTTGACTTTAAGTCAATGTAGTTACCCATGGGGGAGTTTGAGGAGTGCTCCTTTTCATTACTGTATCCAAATATATATATATATGTTTGTGTACAACTATATCTATGCTTACATGTTTGTGCATATACTGTGTTTTTATTGTGGCAACTTAAATAGCCATATTTATATAGACCGGTATAGACGATTCTGAGATTGAATGCCCATTTTATACAATTTATTTGTGTGTATACTTGAGGGATACTAGTGCTCAATAGCAATAGATATTTATCCCATTTAGATTCAAGTTGGATAGAGAATAATTTTATATGTATGTCCCAGCCGAGATACAGAATCTAAGTGATGTAATCTCCCTTGTGCAACATACAAGACTAATTTGGATTTATTATAATGCCATGGTAGTCATACTCAACACATTGTATCAAATTTGTATTATTTTTGATGTGTTAGTTAACTTTGCATAACACACTGTAGATTCTGCTTAAGGCTCCACCTAACGGCACCTGATTGGTCATCGCAGTGTTGGGTGTTTAGTTGTCTTTGACATGTTGCCATGATGGATCATCTACGATATGACGTACGCCCATGTGGTTCACTTGTCATCAATGGGGATGCCGTAATGCGGAAGTGCATTTTGCTTGATAACAAACTATTTCAGTGTGATCAGATACTGAAAGAGGTACTTATCCGTTCTGATAAGGTATTATTTGTATAAAATTGGCTGATTTAGACATATGGTTATGAGGTTTATAGAGATGTACTGAGTATGGGGCATTAGAGCATATTTTAGCCCGCCACATAGAAGTGAATAGCAATGTAAACTGTGAATGTTTATGTACCATCATTTTTGACATTTGGACTCATTGTTAATATTATACTCTGTTAATTATCAACAATATTGGTTTATCTATATTTAAAAAGGCATATGTATTTCAACACTTTGTATAAGCATTGTTCAAATGGAGGGGGAATGTACCAACTGTAGTCTCTGCACAGCGGTAAGCCATTATTGATCAGAACCATGTGATTGACTTTTACCATGTGTTTTGAGTGTTGTGTAATGTTATACTCTATATATATATGTTGTGTATTTTATAGCTCACTTATCACTGCCTGAGGAAAGGGTGCCTGCTGCACCTTGAAATGTGTAGCAGACTGTTTGTATTTATTTGAATTCATTTTTAATAAATTATATCCCATATCTAGGGATACATTTTATGATTTGTGAGGTTTTTTGAGAGATTTATTCCTTCTGTGGACTATTTTTTTATCTATATTCTGGGTTCTGTTTACTGGAGTGAGCTAGCTGGTAGGCTCAGTTCTACCAGCCTGTTCAACTTGCACTGCATTATAGTGCGCATTATATGTAAGTATAACATTGCAGTGGGGGTGTTGTATTGGGATTTGGGAATACTGCACTATTCTGCACTATTGGAGTGTCCTTCCCCTCCCTTTTATTCTCTCTTACAACCACAGAGCCAGGGTTTGTTTAATCCTATGTGAGCCAGCTGGTGGGCTCTGACCAATCCAGCTTGTTTGAATAGCACTGCATTATAGTGTGCCTTCCTTGTGAGTACCTTTTTGCAGTAGAGAGTATTTTGGGGATTTCTGATATATTTTGTTGTAACTTGCTGCACCATTGGAGCACCCTTTTCTTTTTGCTTTTATAAATAAAGGGAGTATCTATCTTTTTAAACAATAATTTTTTTGGTGTTTACTATCCCTTTAATGCGCTATCCCATCACCCCAGTGGATAAGGAGTATCAGATGGGCCTAGGTTTATCACTCTACTGGACGACTGGGAGGTTCCAGCTTGTAAACTAGCTCTTGAAAATACATTCCATTTGTGATTACCTATATCACAGTGATATTACTATTCCTCTACATAGACTGTACTAGGCCATTTTGGCGCCCTTGTTTTTTTATATGTTTTAGAAATTTCATCATACGGTGGCACCGAGACCTTGTCCAAAGAGCTGCCTTTGTGGAAGAAAGACAGTTGAATTTGATCATCCTTTGATCTTTACACTTGGGACTTTTTGAATATGTTATATTGTGACACAATTATTTTTTATTGTTACTATTTAGATTTTTTTGCACTCCCTAGTTTGTATTTATTTGTTCATCTATTTTATTTACTATAAGGGCATAACAAAAATCATATCTGGGAACAGATATCCAGTTCCTCTAACCTCAAAACATTTTGATCATATCCTTCATGTCTTTATATTACAGTTTTTTTTAGTCTAATTGTCCAAGTGTGAATTTGAGAAATCAAAGGTCTACTTCCGAGATTACATAATTTCTTTTCATCTTTCCAAGATGTTATAATGTAAACAGAAACCGTTTTTTCACATATGTTTGAACTTATTCATACAGTTTATATATAGAGAAACTTTGATTCTGGTATTACAAATCATCTGTTGTAGTATTAACACAAAGGATAATTATGCATTTGGATATACAAATTCCTCATGATGGGCCTTTTTTCTATTAACTAAAAATGACAACTGATGCAAATTGATTACATCAGAATTAGCCATCATTGAGACATTTCTGAAATTCTATTCAGACAAATATTTTCAAGTTGAGATTTTTATTTAATTTACTCTCAATTTTAATTTGAATATGATTATTTTAATTCAATATATGATTGATTATTATTTGATTTGATAATTGACTATTTTATTTTATTCCAAGGCTTTAAATCTATGTTTCAATATATTCATAGACGACATCTGCTTCTTTATTAGGTTCTTTCACAGGTAGTTGGAGAATTTGCGTTTGCTGAAAAATAAGAGGCAATTCAATTAACTCTAATGTTGATGAAGCAAATAATAACAATGTTATATAGTTAATTTAAAGTGTTATGTGTGATGATACAAAATAGAGGTAACATTTAACAGCTTAGAAATCTTAATTGGTTTCCAAAAACTGAACTTATTCCATTCGCAAACCATAAATAACACTTTTGTGCTGAAGGGACATGGAAAATCAAAAATGTCCTTCCTTATTCAAATAGAGCATATAATTTTAACAGCTTTCCAATTTACTTATATTACTTATATTAACTATTTTGCTTAGTTCTCTGTGTATCCTCTGTTGAAAAGCACATATAGGGGCATATTTATCAATGTGCGAGCGGACATGATACGAAGTCAGCATACACTGTCAGCATTTATCATTGCACCAGCAGTTCTTGTGAACTGCTGGTACAATGCTGCCCCCTGCAGATTTGCGGCCAATCGGCGTCTATCAGGGGGTGTCAATAAACCCGATCGTATCCGATCAGGTTGATTTCTGTCTGTGGCCTCAGATCAGGCAGACAAGTTATGGAGCAGCGGTTTTTAGACCACTGTTTCATAACTTCTGATTCCTTCTGTTTCCAGCGAGCCTTCCATTTGGAGCTTGATAAATTGTCCCCATAGTGTATTGTTCCAGCTTCAACAAAGAATACCAAGAGATGGAAGGAAAATTAATAATAAAAGTAAATTGGAAACGTTTTAAAAACGTTATGCTCCATATAATTCATGAAAGCAATTTATGGGTTTCAAGCTACTTTAAGCTTTTCTATAAATGAGTTTGTACATAAACATATTCTATACCTGAGCACACTCTTGTAAAATGTCTCAATTTTTAAAATCTATACCTTGGGGGGTTTTAAATCCAAGTTTTGCCTGTTTTTTTCCCACAATTTTTAAAGGTTAAGCATTCAGTGTATACAGTGTATATATATATATAGTCACGTTGATTGGAGTAGCCATGTTAGTCCAGAGATTTAGATATCAAAATAACAAGAGTATTGCATTGAGCAATGATACTTTTTTTATTGGACTAACTATACATTTATAAGATGACAAGCTTTCAGAAGAGTGTCTTCCTTTTTAAAGTCTGAAGCAATACTGACCAATTCAATAGAATTTACAGATTGTATCTTAAAACACAGAATAGCTAAGAAGACAGTGCAGGGAGAGGAGGAGGTGTCGTAAAAATCATGAGGGGGGCTTAGGTAACAGGCAGACAGTGTCCAGTGTAGGAGAACAGACAGGGGAAATATATAGCTATACATAGAGCATATAATGACATAAAGTTATATATCAACATTGAATCAATATCTATAAAGATGTGAAATTGTATATACAGGGGGAATACAACAGTTAAAAAAAGACAAAAGTGTGGACATTTGCTTACCTGTGTACCTATGTATAAAGAATGTGTAACATACAATGTAATTGACTAAATGAAATTACATTACAAAAAAATTTGATAATGTGTTAAGAATCCAGAGTCCACATTTAGTCCAGAATTAAACAGGTTGAAGTGCATTATCATTTTCATTTCAAAGGTTTTTCTTTCCATGATGTTTTTGAAGTTGCCTCTGAGAATTTTGATTTTGAGGTTTTGGATGGAGTGGTCAGGTTGGGTGAAATGGTGACCAACAGGGGTGCAGTATTTTGTTTCACAGTGGTTTTTGATTGAGTGTCTGTGTAAGTTCATTCAAAGGTGCAGTTTTTGGCTTGTTTCTCCAATATAGCATCCCATTTCACATGCAGTGCAATTTATCATGTATACCACATTTGCAGATATACATGAATATGCACCTTTAATGTTATAAGATTTATTATTGTGATTTGCTGTGCTTCTTTCACAAACGTGTTGACACAGTTTGCAGAGTGCTTTATAGCAGCACTTGGTTCCATTCTGAGTGTTCTTTTTCTCAAGGGGTAGCTTCCTATGTACCAGTCTCTGCTTTAGGTTAGGTGGCTGTCTGTATGCCAGGATTAGGGGTTTTGGAAAGATTTTTTTGAGTGTGGGATCCTCTAAGAGTAGTGGCTGTAAGTCTTTTATGATTTTTTGTATCCCTTCCACAGCAGGGTTGTATTTGACTACTAGTGGGATATGTGATATGTTTTTCTTCTCCCTGTATTGTAGTAAGTGTTTACGTG
The DNA here is from genome assembly GCF_027579735.1 of Bombina bombina. Lineage (NCBI taxonomy): Eukaryota > Metazoa > Chordata > Amphibia > Anura > Bombinatoridae > Bombina > Bombina bombina. The sequence continues at coordinate 249,585,865 of NC_069506.1, read as the reverse complement.
GAGTATTGAGGGCAGAGTTAATTTTTTTATTTATAATCCTTGTTTTGTAACCTTTTTCTCTGAATGATTGGGACAGTGTGATGAGGTGTTTGTCACGGTCCTTGGTATCTGAGCAAATTCTGTGGTATCTTGTAGCCTGACTGTAGATTATGGAATTTTTAATGTGATTGGGGTGGGAGCTGGAGCTGTGGAGGTAGCTGCATCTATCTGTTGGTTTCCTGTATACAGATGAGTGCAGTTTTCCATTTGTGATGGATATTGTTGTATCCAGGAAGCTTACACAGTCTCTAGAAAAGTTCATTTTGAGCTTGATTGATGCATGAAATAGATTAAATGATTTATGAAAATGTTCAAGGTTTTTTTCTCCTTCTGTCCATATGATGAAAATATCATCGATGTAGCGAAAGTATTTGAAGGGTTTGTGAGGGTGAGTGGCTAGGAATCTCTGCTCTAAGTCAGCCATGAAGAGGTTTGCGTACTGTGGTGCCATTTTGGTGCCCATGGCTGTTCCCATGGTTTGCAAGTAGATGGAGTGGTTGAAGATGAAATAATTGTGAGTAAGTATAAATTCTGTAAGTTTACTGACTGTAGAAGCACTATATGTCTGGTTGGGGCTGTTGGAGGAAAGAAAGTTGAAGCAGGCATCAATACCATCTTTATGTGGAATATTGCTGTACAGGGATTCCACATCCATTGTCACAAGTATAGTATCCTCTGGTAATTCTGTTATCTGGCTGATTTTGTTAAGAAAATCAGTGGTGTCTTTTATAAAGCTAGTGGTGTTAATAACTAAGGGCTTAAGAATATTCTCCACTAGGCCCGATAGTTGCTCAGTCAGAGTGTCCATGCCTGTTATTATTGGTCTTCCTGGGTTCCCTGGTTTGTGGATTTTTGGGAGCATGTAGAATGTCCCTATGCTAGGGTTAGAGGGCACCAGTTTGTCCAGTTTATGTTGCGTGTGTTTAGGGAATGTTTTAATTAGTTTTCTAAGTTGCAACGTGTATTCCTGGGTGGGGTCCTTTTCCAGTTTTTTGTAATAAGTTTGATCTGATAATTGTCTATTTCCCTCTGTGATGTAGTCCTGTGTATTCATGATCACCACTGCTCCTCCCTTGTCCGCAGGCTTAATGGTAATATTTTCATTATTTCTTAAGTTTTTTATAGCGTTTTTTTCTAAGTGTGAGAGGTTATACATTATTTTTTTCTGCTGTGTGTTGAGCAGAGATGCAGTTCTCAACCGGAAGCTTTCAATATAGCTGTCCAATTTTGTGTTGCGTCCTGGTGCAGGTGTGAAGATTGTGTTCTTTTTCTTTTCATTGTAGTCCTCCCTAGTGCTGGTATTTTCTTTGTCATAGAAGAATTCTTTTAGCCGCAATCTCCTGAAGAATTCTTCTAAGTCTGAGTACAGTTGGATTTTGTCTAGATTTGTACTTGGACAGAATGATAATCCTTTACACAGTACTGATATCTCTGGCCCTGACAGGTGGTAGTTTGAAAGGTTCACAATCCCTGAGTTTTCTGTGTGGTTTTCTTGGTTGGTGACAGTTTGTGTTTTAAATGAGGTGCTGTTATTGTCTGTGGATGTTTGGTCATTTGTTGTTGTAGTTGATCTGTCACCTGGAGCTCTGTTTTCTTGCATTTGGTGTTTTATTCTGTTTTGTGACAGGCATGCAAGTTTCTTCTTTTTCTTCTTGATAAAATTTTGTTGTTGTGCTTTGTGGAAGTGTTGCATTTCTTTTTTAATTTCTTCATTGTACCCATTATTTTCTTGTAGTTTTTGTAGTAGGAGCTGCTTTTGGTCTTTTATTATTTGCTTTTTGCTGTATAGTTGATGAATTAGGTTATTTCTCAGTTTCTCACTGGTACGTCTGCAAAGTTTTTCAGCATACTCACAGTTATGAGTGGTTGCAAGTGGATTCTTAATTTTCAATCCATTTGGAATGAGATTCATTTTTTTGCAGGATGATAGGAAGTATATATCACTGTTGATCTGTGTTTCTTTTGTGATCAGTTTCATGATTTGCTTCTAGCCACTCACCCTCACAAACCCTTCAAATACTTTCGCTACATCGATGATATTTTCATCATATGGACAGAAGGAGAAAAAAACCTTGAACATTTTCATAAATCATTTAATCTTATTTCATGCATCAATCAAGCTCAAAATGAACTTTTCTAGAGACTGTGTAAGCTTCCTGGATACAACAATATCCATCACAAATGGAAAACTGCACTCATCTGTATACAGGAAACCAACAGATAGATGCAGCTACCTCCACAGCTCCAGCTCCCACCCCAATCACATTAAAAATTCCATAATCTACAGTCAGGCTACAAGATACCACAGAATTTGCTCAGATACCAAGGACCGTGACAAACACCTCATCACACTGTCCCAATCATTCAGAGAAAAAGGTTACAAAACAAGGATTATAAATAAAAAAATTAACTCTGCCCTCAATACTCCATGTAAACACTTACTACAATACAGGGAGAAGAAAAACATATCACGTATCCCACTAGTAGTCAAATACAACCCTGCTGTGGAAGGGATACGAAAAATCATAAAAGACTTGCAGCCACTACTCTTAGAGGATCCCACACTCAAAAAAATCTTTCCAAAACCCCCAATCCTGGCATACAGACAGCCACCTAACCTAAAGCAGAGACTGGTACATAGGAAGCTACCCTTTGAGAAAAAGAACACTCAGAATGGAACCAAGTGCTGCTATAAAGCACTCTGCAAACTGTGTCAATACATTTGTGAAAGCAGCACAGCAAATCACAATAATTAATCTTATAACATTAAAGGGGCATATTCATGTATATCTGCAAATGTGGTATACATGATACATTGCACTGCATGTGAAATGGGATGCTATATTGGAGAAACAAGCCAAAAACTGCACCTTTGAATGAACTTACACAGACACTCAATCAAAAACCACTGTGAAACAAAATACTGCACCCCTGTTGGTCACCATTTCACCCAACCTGACCACTCCATCCAAAACCTCAAAATCAAAATTCTCAGAGGCAACTTCAAAAACATCATGGAAAGAAAAACCTTTGAAATGAAAATGATAATGCACTTCAACCTGTTTAATTCTGGACTAAATGTGGACTCTGGATTCTTAACACATTATCAAAATTTTTTGTAATGTACTTTCATTTAGTCAATTACATTGTATATTACACATTCTTTATACATAGGTACACAGGTAAGCAAATGTCCACACTTTTGTCTTTTTTTAACTGTTGTATTCCCCCTGTATATACAATTTCACATCTTTATAGATATTGATTCAATGTTGATATATAACTTTATGTCAGTATATGCTCTATGTATAGCTATATATTTCCCCTGTCTGTTCTCCTACACTGGACACTGTCTGCCTGTTACTTAAGCCCCCCTCATGATTTTTACGACACCTCCTCCTCTCCCTGCACTGTCTTCTTAGCTATTCTGTGTTTTAAGATACAATCTGTAAATTCCATTGAATTGGTCAGTATTGCTTCAGACTTGATAAAGGAAGGAACTCTTTCGAAAGCTTGTCATCTTATAAATGTATAGTTAGTCCAATAAAAAAAGTATCATTGCTCAATGCAATACTCTTGTTATTTTGATATATATATATATATATATATATATATATATATATATATATATACTATGTATACATATAAAATAGAATTATGTCTAGCGTTACATGCAGGTGTTTGATAAAGCATATTTATAGTACCTGTAAGGGTAGCTAGATGTGTTTTCCCTAGCAAATAATAATGTTAATTTATCATTTCATGTTTTAAAAGATGTCCGACATGATGCCCAATTTTTTTTCTTTCGTTATTCAAATAGAGCATATATTTTTTATACAACATTTCAATTTACTTCTTTTATCCAATTTGCTTTGTTCTTTTGGTATCCTTTGTTGATGGTGCAGCAATGCACTGCTGGTAATTAAATGAAAACAATTGGTAAGCAATTTACATATTAGTACAGAGACCAATCAACACCTAACTCCCAGTAATGTAATTACTGCTCCCGAGTCTACCAAGACATGCTTAAAAAAAAAAAAAAAAGAAAAAAGGATGACGCAAATTAGGAAATTGAATTAGAAAGCTGTTTAAAATTGCATGCTTCATCTTTATCACAAAAAAATAAACAAATGGGGTTTTATGTCCTTTTAAATATGTGCATCTTTTTAAATGGAAGTGAAAACAAGCTATTTTCTGTTGTTGATTTTTAAATATATGTGGTACATTCTTAGTGGAGTTTGCTAAAAGTCTGCCAAAGGGTCAACTATTTGTTTCAATTGAAGTGTTCCTTGTTTTAATCTGTAAATGTTCTCCAAACTGTTGGACAGTATGTTCTGAGAGTGATGGTAGGGGGTGGAGGTGAGCGCCAAAGTAGGCTGAGGAAGGGGAAAGGGGACAACTTGCCCACAATTGTGGGTCCTCCTACTGGTAGTTAAGGAGTGAGTGTACAAAAAATATATATAATGCTAAAATGGTTATAAAGGCTAAAAATGTATATCAATATTTATTCCACACAATTGGTTAAAAATGTCGGTGATCTTCTAAAAAATACAGTCAAAAAGTAATACACATTCATAAACAATCATGGATCCATGTTACAATAATGAAATATTGAAAATGACATAAAATCAGAATAAAAATAAAAATAGAAATGACCTGGTGCACCTAAAAACATTTGACAATGAATGACCTGATAGGCCAAGTATCTTAGTATGGGTGGTACTCTATGGTACAGTCCGGATATCGATGAGTGTTCTTATAATTGTATTTGTCCAAACAGATAACAGTGTGACAAGAAGAAAGTGTCTATATCTATATCCAATTCTGAAAAATTCCAAAATAGTGTGTGTCCTGTGCTTAAAAAAATAAAAATAGAAATAGAAATATAAACTTAAAAATGTGAAAAACAATGTGATCACTGGTTGTTAAAAAATGGAAAAAGTTAGAAAAAATGTGGAGAAAATATAAGTAACTTCGCAAAAATGTGGAAATCCTCAAACAGGTGAAGCAAAAAATTAGTCTTTCAAAAGTTAATCAATAAGTGTCCAAAATGATATAGTGAATTCTGTGCAGTGAAGTTGTCACCCAGTTTGATGCAGTAAAAACAGATAAAACTGTGCAAAAACCTGCAAAGAAAACAAACAATACTATAATATATACAAACTGTTCAGTGGATGTATCAGTATTATGCTTACTCAAATCAGTCGACGCGTTTCGGCCATGTACTCCTCAGCCTACTCTGACGCTCACCTCCACCCCCTACCGTTTTCTGTTTACATCGGGTACACTAGGGTACCCGTTGAGGAGAGCTAGAGGTATCCCCAATCCCCTTCCCCCCATCTGTCTTCTGCGCAGGATTTACATCCGTTCTCTTTACTGTTCTGAGAGTGATGCCTGAGACATGAGGATGTGTAACAAACCGAAACTTGTATGACAAATGTATTTGGAGTCAAAGTTTTTTTAATTTAAATTTAATTGTTCTCCAAACAGAATGGTTTTTCAAGTCAGTTTTAACTTAACCTTTGGCATTTGGTTTGAGATGAAATGTATTTTTTTTGGTAACATTTTTAAATAAACTATAAAATCTGAACTATTGGGAAGGTTGAGGTGACGTTGAAATATAATTTATATAGACTGCATTGACATTGTGAGATGTAAAGCGCTAATAGTTTGTGCTTTTAAAATCAATTATGCAAGACGTAATTTCATTAGTTTAGTCTATAATTAGTGGGCAGGACTGATATTATCATATATATATATATATATATATATATATATATATATATATATATATATATATATATATATAAAAAACAACAAGCTTGCACTCACTGGTCTTTTTGTGAGATATTTTTACTGGAAAAACTGTGACGTTTCGAGGACAAAGTATCCCCTTCTTCCTTTGTCCTCGAAACGTCACAGTTTTTCCAGTAAAAATATCTCACAAAAAGACCAGTGAGTGCAAGCTTGTTGTTTTTTCTGTACTAATTTTCACTAGCACCCTGGCAGTCGTTGAAAGGTGAGAGTGCACATCTTAGTCCAATTTAGTGCACAATTTAGTCCAATTGTGCTCTTCCCAGAGGAAAACTTTCCTTCAGTATATCAGCTTGATCTCACCTAACAAGGTCAGTCCAGCCCCAAAGTATCAGGCAATTCTCCTCTGAATAAGGGAAATGGCAATCCCAGGTGATCATTTTGGCCTAGTTAGTGAGGTGCAGCCATATCCCTTTAGGCATATTGGGCAAGGAGTCCACATCTAATTTCCCCATCACCCTTAAGGAGACTTGGTGTACCCAGCTTACTTTGAGAGTCTATTATGTGTGTGAGAGAGAGGTTAGCCTGGTTTATCCTATTCTTTGTTTTTTATAAAATATGAAAGCTTTAATGTTATCAAAATACATTAATGGCATTCATAGATCTCATGATTTTACCTTCAGTTCATCATATTCATTAGCTGTGCCTCTGTGCAAAAGTTCAGTATATGTAGCATCCATTGATTTTACACCCTGGGGATATTGGAGATAATTATTATTATTTTAAGATTCTATTGGTTAAACATTAGCAGTTTGTTATCTTAAGATGTAAAGGAATCAATCAAACAACATGGTAACAGTAATTATCTAGCTATGATCTTAGAGATAATGATAATGTGTTAAAAATAATTAACGGACTCAGTTTATCAATATTTTGAGCATTCAAGGTTAGGGATCCTGTCTGCCCACATAGGGAGCTAGAGGCATTATTTGTTGTGTGCAATACTCATTGCACAAGTTTTAACTTCTGCAGCCCCTCCATCTGCACTTGTCAGTAATTGTCAATGTCAATCATTCCAGAGGAAACAGTGTGGAGAAATTTAAGTTTGCCAGCTCTAAGCTGGCAAAAGGTTTTTTAAAAATAGACCACAGCTTATTGTGTTTGAGCAAGCCTGTCCCAAATGGGTTTAAAAACATTTTGATAAATAAAGCCTTTTGACTGAAGATAGACACCATTAATTAAACCATGGGTATCAAATCTGAGTTTATATTATAACAGTTCCAAAAGTTTTAGATTTTTATGCTCAAGAACAGCATATAGGCCAAAACAAACTAAAAGCTACAACTTTTTGTAACCTTTGAAAAATGATTTGGAAATGGAGTCCCATGTACACCAATTATTCTGGCTGACTATGCTTTTATGTACAGAAATCATACCTTCATGTTTATGGTCTTATTAGAATGCTGTGCAAAATGTTTTTTCTTCCTAAAAATATAACAAAAGTGAGATTAATAGTTAATTAACGGCTAGATTACAAGTTGTGGGGTATGGCTTTTAACGCTGAACAATTGGTCATTGCAGGGTAATGGCCAGGAAAGCATATTACGAGTCGTGTTGGTATAGCTATACCGCAAGTAATTTGCTGCCTACTCACATCACGACTATTAAATAAAGTTATTAACCCCTAATCTGCCACCACCCACCTCGTCAACATGATTTAAATATATTAACCCCTAATCCGCCGTTCCCTGACATCACCGACACCTAAATACACCTATTAACACCTAAACTGCCGGCCCAAACATCACCAACACTATAATAAAGTATTAACCCTTAAACCTCCATCCCTCCACATCTTAACTGCTAACTAAACCTATTAACCCCTAGACAGCAGGCACCCCCACATCGCAAAACACTAAACATTACTTTTCTAATAAAATTAAAAAAATACTACCAATTAAAAACCTAAATTACAAATTTAAAAAACCTAACACTACGAAAAAAATAAAAAAATCTAAAATCTAAAAAAATAAACACAAAGGGGCCTATTTAAGAACGTCTCGCCAGAAACACGGGGCATCAAGCTCCATTTGGAGCTGGATAATTCGGCCCCAAAATTGCAAAAAATAAAAAACACTAAGCTTACAAAAAATAATAAATGAAATTATCAAAAATAAAAACAATTACACCTAATCTAATAGCCCTATAAAAAGAAAAAGCCCACCCCAAATAAAAACACCCCCTAACCTACAATAAACTACCAATAGCCCTAAAAAGGTTAAAGTTAAACAGCTCTTTTAGCTTTAAAAACTACAAAGTCCCCCCAACAGTAAAAACCACCACTCAACCAACCCACCAAAAAAAAAAAAAAACTAACTCTAAAAAATCCTAAACTACCCATTGCCCCTAAAGGGGCATTGTATATGCATTACCCTTAAAAGGGCATTCAGCTATTTTTCACTGCCCTTAAAAGGGCATGTCGTATATACCTCTCTTGTCTAAAGGGCTGTCACTAAATGAGTGTTTAGCAACAGATGTATATGTATGATTCTCGCAAAAGAAGATAAAAATGAGATGCTTGTAAGAATTATTCTTAATATGGTTTTATTTCGCCTTCGTTAGACAAAACCCTAACTATAGACAAATATTTAATCTGGGTTATCTAACAGATTAAATTAATACTCATATTTATCAAATATTAGTTGACATAAACTATTTATTAATCACAGCAAGATTAATTACATACCTTGAGATCTAAAGGCAGAAGATAACAATAGCCTCATATATAGGCAAAGCTTATATACACATTTTAAGCCAATGAAATCAAAGCATACCATAAATGAAAATGCTATCTTTGTATATTTTAACTTCCTTAAAAGACTTTATAATTTTGGCTGACATATAGAAAATACTATTTTAACTTGTTCATGCGCAGTGCATTAGAGTGTTAATAATACTATGTGTCTAGCTAGCAGTATATGTGTTTTGATTGATAACAGCAACTGAATGTAAATGTCACAGTTTTAAATACATTGTCTTTAAAACACTATTTAACCCATTACTAACTAAACTGACTAATCCTATCTAAGTTAATTTAATGTATAACTCTTCCATATTCTATATCTTAATTTATATCTAAATGTTTTATCTATGAATAACATATTTGATGTGTAATTCTTCTTTGAAATTGTATATTTTCCTAATCATGATTTTATAATTTATTCTAATCATGATTTTATAACTCCACATTCCCCCACTTTCTTTTCTTTTTGTCAGACACAATCCCAATGATTAAACACTAAGGGCCAACACAGAAGAAACTACCAGACATATACCAGACATATTTCAAACAATAGACAGTGGATTTGACGTCATACACTACTATAAAGAATGTTCCAATAATTACATAGTTCATAGGTAAAGATGTTCAAGTCTTGATTGAAGGAATCAGATCCATAGCAGCGTCATTGCAGAAAAAGTTCAGTTCATAACTACCTTAGTAGTAAGATACATTTGTTGCAGAATTGAAAGCAATAAAGTCTGTAGGAGCAGTTCCATCAAGAAATACATGTGTAATCTTCATAGTGCTTACAAACAGGAACAAATAGTGTATATAACCACTGAAAAGGCCAAGGAAGAACCATAGGGTGAAACAAGTAGACGACACAGTTAGTTGCAGGTAACGATTGCAGCAACCATAGGTAAACTTGTCACAAGGCCTCAGCATGTCCAGTAGTAGTCCGGCAGATCAATTCAGAAGAGCCAAAGTGAAAATCAAAAGAATTCCATCCAGACACCAAGAAAAGAGAGAGATAGGAGTATCCTAAAAAAAATAAAAATAAAGTATAAGTATACAATATTGATATCAAATTATTCTATATGTCAGTCAAATTGGATTAGGAAGCCTAGTTGTATCAAGCGAAACTGAATAAGCAGAATATAAAGGTACATAACGTTTTTGTTGTGAATTAAGATGTTCCAGGGTTGTAAGTTGTCTAACTAATTTTGTGTTTAAATGCTTTTGATAACAAACACAACCACACATAAAAATAAACATAAAAATTTGAACAATAGTTAAAACAATAACAGGGTGTAACATAATATTAAAAAATTGAGTAGCTGTACTACTATATCCAAATACAGATTCCCACCAAGATATATTTGCATCCTGTAAAATACTAGAAGTAGCTGATTTTAAAATTCCTTGTTCATGTTCAACTGTAATTTTAGTATCTACAGAAATATGTTTTACATTTTGTAACAAGGAAGAAATTATAGTAGAATCAGTTAACCATTTCTTCATTTGTGATCCCATACCCAAAGGTAAATTATAAACAGAAAAATTCATAACATGATCCCATGTTAAATTTAAAGTAATATTAAGAGTTTGGGGCATGGTAAAATTCCAATTAGATGATGCAATATATTTAAGTGGAATAGTATTACACCAGGTACCAGGTAATAAATGAGAACTAGCAAATACATTATCCTGTGTTTGGAATATAATAGTATCAGAATTAAATAAATGAAAACAAACTCTGTCAGATCCTAAATAAAATACCGGTTTAAGTACATTAAAATGACTTTGTAAGGTACAAGACTTTTGATTTTCCCAACATGTTTCATTGGTTGTATGGAATTGTGAAAGGGAACAGATAAACGAATTTGCATTGGAATGACACAATGATACATCAACAAGTGTCCATTTCGATTCATCAATGTTATGTGACACCCATTGATGTGACAATACTGGAAATAGTAATGAACCATTAGCAGGAAGACCAATTGTCGCTAAGCGATAAATAATAGTATCTTTACCAGACCAAGGAATTAATGTATGAATCATACAAAATTCAGTGGTGCAGTCAGATAAAATTACTTCCCACCATAAAAGATGTGTCATGGCAAAATTAGTGACTGACTTAGATGCAGCTAAACTTAAAGAAGCTGGCCACTTTCCACACCATAAACTTTGAAGTTGAATCTTTAAGTCAGTAGATAGATCAGATTGTACTTGAGAGCATAACATAGCCCAGGCTGTCTCATGTGTAAAATTATATAATTCATTTACTAAAACATTAAATTTATTTTTAATAATATTAGTAATATCCACCATAACATAAGTTTGATGTTGCTGGAGATTAGCAATATTATTGTTAATTCCATATTGAGTATCTAAGCCTGTAGCTGCATGAGAGGCAAGATTTGCTAATTTATATCTTAATATTTCAGAATTTATTTGTGCAGTAGAGCCAATCATACTACCATATGCTCCCAAGCCAGTCGCAAGTACATCTCTCCTAGGTCTATGATTAGATCGAAGAGAAACATTTTGCAGTAAACTTTCATGAAACCACCATTGGAATGATTTTTCTTGTACAGACACAAAGGGAGTGCAGTTTGAATATTGTGTAGAAACCATCCACCTTGACAATTGAAGATGTCAAGTAACTAAACGATATTCAACATCATAAGCAACTTGTGTCGCAGAATCTAAACGTACCTGAATAGGATCACCTTCATGAAAAGGTTTTTCTAAAGAGGTAGGAATAGGTTTAGACAAAGGAAGTGACGTAGTAGTATGTACAAATATACTAATATTAACAGAAAATTGGGAAATACCATGGTCCATACATTGCCATAATCCTACAGAATCAAAAGGATTCAAATGATTAATTAATAAAGTAGCAGGTATATAAGAAACATTAAAGAAATCTACTGTGCCACTTGTATCACAAGATAAAATATTATCTGACATAACCAAAGGAACTTGTTTATCATCATGTAGAATTCCTGCAGGAGAAGAAAGTAAATCAATACTGCATAGGAGACAGATGTTCACTCCTGTATGGGGTATGCCACAATATCCTGGAATAATAAGATGAGAAGCATTAATATACCATTCTTGTAAATAATCAAACTTTTTTACACTAGCAACAAAAAGTGCAACAAACTGAGGAGAAATAGAAGGATGGGAAATATGATAAATAGGTCTTGAAGGTGAAAGGACAAGACGATTAAAATTTGATAACATCAGAGTCATTAAACATTCTGTGTTATACTCCTTATTTTATTATGAATTATTTGGGAAACAAATATATTAGAATAGCAAAAACAGATAAGCATTATAGTCAAAAATCAACATGCACATGCTTTTAAAGAAAACATATTAAATGGTTAGAATAAACTATGTGGCAATAATATAAAAAATATAATATGGCTTAAATATGTCAGGCAACCTTATAGTCCAAGAAAATATATTAACTAAAATAAAATATATATGTATTTTCTTAGACAACTTAACAATTAATATGAAAGCTATAAGCATAAATATAACAGGCATAATATGAGGTAGTCTTAGAGTGTAGGAATTGTTCAAACAAATAACAAACTGTTCCAAGACTGTTTTTTTTTTTTTTATCCTTTTATAGCAGTGTCATTCACAGTATAGTTGTTCAAATCCTATCACAGTTGAAGGCAGAATCTTGAACAAACTGATGATTCACAAATATTATACATTTATACCTAAAAAATAAACCATTTCTTTCTTTCTTTTTTTTTTTCAAAAGAAACTATATGTTGTTTCTCAGTATTCATGCTGTCTTAGTTTTCACACAACTTATATTGCATAGCATGCTTATTTACATATATACAAACCACTTGTAGTCTTAAGAAAAAAGATGTTAAAATCACTTTGTTGTTCCTGAAATAGACTTCAAAAAATCATTTAGGAAGAGAATCAATGTATGGGATTCATTTTGTAACTTAAAACCTATGTCACAGCAAACTGCTTTTTACATTATCTATCAATCAACTGTGAAAAGGGAACTAATAGCAGCTGTTCCTTTACAAATCTGTCAGTATTTCCTATTTCAGCATTAGAAACATTTCTTAGGTTAGAAAACTCAGTTTTATATCTTTTAGTTGTAGTTTTAACAGAAATCAGTTCCTGAGATAAAGCTTGTAATTGATGCTCTAAGTCTGATTTAGCATTTATTTCCTTACTCAGAGACCCTTTTGCTTTATGCAAAGCAATCTCCATATCATCAACATTTTTACATATTTTATCATAATGGGCCATTAGAGATTGTAACTTTTCAGCTGAGATTACCTCATTTTCTGATAAAGCAGGAGGGCGTGATAGAGGAAATACTGGAATAGCCTCAGAACTTTGAAAGTCGGAATAAGTGTTTTTATACAAGGGAGGAGCAGATGGTGTAACACATGCATCTGAATTGTCTAAAAACACATTCTCATTTTGTTTCAGACTATGGGGAAGGTCAGTATTTAAAGTACCAATTTGAATAAAACCATTTTGTTTAGTACAATACATAAAAATACCACTGCCATATGTACTATCAGAGAATTTAACATTTGCAGAGGTTTGTCGCAAATTTTGCAAAGATTCAACAACTTCTTCAAGAGAAGTATTAGTATTTTCTAATGTAGACAAGTTATCATTCAGAAGACCACATGTATGTGCAGATAACATACTATATTTCCTACTGTCTTCTAACTGTATCGCTAAGGAATCTAAAAGAGATGCCTGCAGATTATAATTAATATGTAATTGCTCATTTAAACTTAAGGATTTCAATAAGGTTCCTAATAGTCCTTCTAACATTTTATCCTTTTTAACCACAATGTTAGCAATTACACAATCCTAAAGCAAATAAGGGAGATTATACAATACAGGGTGGATCTCTAATCTATGTCAATTAAGTCAAAATTTATGGTGTGCACAGCCATAATTTAACTCTATTTGATAAAAAAGAATAAGTTACTTACAGAGCATCAGTAGACACACACAGTGTTCAAAGTCCAGCTTAAGAATGCACTATGGTCCAAGGGTTTCGAATTTCAACAGGACGATGCCCCCAAAGTGTCGTATATACCTCTCTTGTCTAAAGGGCTGTCACTAAATGAGTGTTTAGCAACAGATGTATATGTATGATTCTCGCAAAAGAAGATAAAAATGAGATGCTTGTAAGAATTATTCTTAATATGGTTTTATTTTGCATTCGTTAGACAAAACCCTAACTATAGACAAATATTTAATCTGGGTTATCTAACAGATTAAATTAATACTCATATTTATCAAATATTAGTTGACATAAACTATTTATTAATCACAGCAAGATTAATTACATACCTTGAGATCTAAAGGCAGAAGATAACAATAGCCTCATACATAGGCAAAGCTTATATACACATTTTAAGCCAATGAAATCAAAGCATACCATAAATGAAAATGCTATCTTTGTATATTTTAACTTCCTTAAAAGACTTTATAATTTTGGCTGACATATAGAAAATACTATTTTAACTTGTTCATGCGCAGTGCATTAGAGTGTTAATAATACTATGTGTCTAGCTAGCAGTATAGGTGTTTTGATTGATAACAGCAACTGAATGTAAATGTCACAGTTTTAAATACATTGTCTTTAAAACACTATTTAACCCATTACTAACTAAACTGACTAATCCTATCTAAGTTAATTTAATTTATAACTCTTCCATATTCTATATCTTAATTTATATCTAAATGTTTTATCTATGAATAACATATTTGATGTGTAATTCTTCTTTGAAATTGTATATTTTCCTAATCATGATTTTATAATTTATTCTAATCATGATTTTATAACTCCACAGGGCATTCAGCTCTTTTACAAGTGCCCATCCCTAATCTAAAAAAACCACCCCAAAAAATAAAAAAATAAATTTCTAACCCCAGAATATCTACTCACGGTTCCTGAAGTCCGGACATCCATCTTCATCCAAGCGTCAAATAGTCTTCATTCAGGCAGCGACACCTTCTTCCATCTCGGGGGCGTATTCTATCTTCATCCCGGCGGCACGGAGCAGGGCTATCCTGGAAGTGGATCCCATCCTGCGCGGAGCGTCCTCTTCATGCGGTCACCGCCATACACTGGATTTGAATGCAAGGTAGCCATTTCAAATTGGCTTTCCTTGCATTACTATTGGCTGATTTGATTCTTCAAATTCAAATCAGCCTATAGGATGAGAGATACTGAAATCCTTACTGGCTGATTTGAACTGATTTTTTCTTAGGTTTTTTAAATGTGTAATTTTTATTTTTTATTTTTATTGGTAGTATTTTTTTATTTTATTAGAATAGTAAAGTTAGGTTAATTTATAGTTTAATGTTAGATTTATTTTTATTTCACGGGTAAGATTTTATTTTTTTAAATATAGTTATATTGTAATTTTAATTTAAAGTTAGGAGGGTGTTAGGTTTAGGGATTAATAGTTTAATTTAGTGTTTTGTGGTTTAGGGGGGCTGGTTGTTTAGTGGTTAATAGGTTTATTTAGTGGTGGCGATGTGGGGGGCCGGAGGTTTAGGGGTTAATAGGTTTATTTAGTAGCAGCGATTTGGGGGCCGGAGGTTTAGGGGGTTACCATTTCTTTAGTGGCGGAAATGTCGGGAGCGGCGGATTATGGGTTAACTTTATTTAGGGGTTGGGGGTGGCGGATTAGGGGTGTTTAGACTAGGGGTTTATGTTATGTTTATATTTTTCATTCCACACTTCGGGTGTTTTTTTTGTTGTAACACTCTCTCCCCATTGATGTCTATGGGGGAAAGCATGCACAAGCACGTCAACTCAGCCCTTGGATTTTGTGCGGTATGGAGCTTAACGCCACCATATCGCACGCACAAGAAGGCTTTTCAGTAACTCGTAATGGCAGCGCAATGGAGAGTGAAATAACGCAACTTATTTGGTGTTAGTTTACACCCAGTTTAGCGCAAAACTCGTAATCTAGGTGTAAGTATGGCATTAAGTATAGGTATGTATGCATACACAGCACCAATTTGAAAAGAATAGCAATTAATGGGATAGATTATAAGTGGAGTGCAAAATATAAGTGCAGTCAATAGTGCTCCAAGGTATTTTTTAATACGCAAGCAATAGTCAAGGGCACACTAACACCTAAATGTTGCATGCCAGGGGAACGCTCAATTACTCACATAATAGTCATCTATGGGGGCGCTCAGTTAGATACATGTTCGATATTAATTATGCTCTAAGCCAGGGTTCTTCAATCTTATTTCCCTAAGACCCAGTGCAATGATAAAACATAATCTATTTTTATGCTTGGTCTTAATATTTCTGAAGTAATATACAACAAGAAAGCAGGTAGGCTAATTTAAACCATTATTAAACACTTTTTAAGATATATTTTATTCATTTAAAAATAATTTTGTATCAAATTTGCAAGATAAAATAATTATCTTGATCACACAATAACAATGCCCCACACATTTTACCTGTGCTATCTGTTTAGGACTTTTCAGTTTGTCTATGTAAAATCCAACTTAACTTATCACAAATGAAAATACCAAAAGTAAACTCATACTAAGAGGGAATATTGAGCAATCTTAACCCCATTTATTTTCATTCCAAACTTAAAACTTATCTTCAGTAACAACAGCAAATTGTACATTTACATATTGCATCAAATTCAATCACCTAGATTACAAGTCTTGCGTTAGCCTTAAAAAGCAGTGTTGAGAGGTCCCAACGCTGCTTTTTAACGCCCGCTGGTATTACGAGTCTGGAAGGTACAGGTGTACCGCTCACTTTTATTCTGCGACTCGAGCTTACCGCAAATCCCCTTACGTCAATTGCATATCCTAACTTTTTAATGGGATTTGCCTAACGCCTTTATTACAAGTCTTGGAAGAAGTGAGCGGTAGACCCTTTCCTGTCAAGACTCGTATTGCATTTAAAAGTCAGTAGTTAAGAGTTTTATGGGCTAACGCCGTAACATAAATCTCTTAACTAAAGTGCTAAAAAGTACACTAACACCCATAAACTACCTATTAACCCCTAAACCAAGCCCACTTAAATAAAGTTTTTAACCCCTAATCTGCCGACAGGACATCGCCACCACTTTAATAAATATATTAACCCCTAACCTGCCTTGCAACCACTAGTTAAATTTTATTAACCCTAATCTGCCATCCCTAGCATCGCCGACACCTACCTACATTTATTAACCCCTAATCTGCCGACCCCAACATCGCCGCCACTATATTAAATGTATTAACCCCTAAACCTAAGTCTAACCCTAAGTCTAACCCCCCCTAACTTAAATATAATTTAAATAAAATGAAATAAAATTACTACAATTAAATAAATTATTCCTATTTAAAACGAAATAATTACCGATAAAATAAACCCTAAGATAGCTACAATATAACTAATAGTTACATTGTAGCTAGCTTAGGGTTTATATTTATTTTACAGGCAACTTTGTATTTATTTTAACTAGGTACAATAGTTATTAAATAGTTATTAACTATTTAAGAACTACCTAGATACAATAAAGAAAAAAGTACCTGTAAAATAAATCCTAACCTAAATTACAATTACACCTAACACTACACTATAATTAAATTTATTTACTAAATTACCTACAATTAACTACAATTAAATAAAATAAAATACTTAAAAAAACAAACACTAAATTACAGAAAAAAATAAAATAATTACAAGAATTTTAAACTTATTATACCTAATCTAATCCCCCTAATAAAAAAGCCCCCCAAAATAATAAAAATCTCTACCCTATACTAAATTACAAATAGCCCTTAAAATGGCCTTTTGCGGGGCATTGCCCCAAAGTAATCAGATCTTTTACCTGTAAAAAAAAAATACAATACCCCCCAACATTAAAACCCACCACCCATATACCCAACTCTACTCTAAAACCCACCCAATCCCCCCTTAATAAAACCTAACACTACCCCCTTGAAGATCACCCTACCGTGAGGCGTCTTCACCCAGCCGGGCACACGTGGTCCTCCAGAGGGGCAGAAGTCTTAATCCAATCCGGGCAGAAGAGGTCCTCCAGAGGGGCAAAAGTCTTCATCCAGACGGCATCTTCTATCTTCATCCATCCGGAGCGGAGCGGGTCCATCTTGAAGACAGCCGACGCGGAGCATACATCCAGACCGACGACTACACGACGAATGACGGTTGCTTTAAATGACGTCATCCAAGATGGCGTCCCTTGAATTCCGATTGGCTGATAGGATTCTATCAGCCAATTGGAATTAAGGTAGGAAAAATCCTATTGGCTGATCCAATCAGCCAATAGGATTGAGCTTGCATTCTATTGGCTGATTGGAACAGTCAATAGAATGTGAGCTCAATCCTATTGGCTGATTGGTTCAGGGGTTAATAAGTGTATATAGGTTGCGGCAACATTGGGGGCAGCAGAGTAGGGGTTAATAAATAAAATGTAGGTGTCGGCGATGTTGGGGCCTTGGGGACAGCAGATTAGGGGTTCATAGGGATAATGTAGGTGGCGGCGGTGTCCGGATCGGCAGATTGGCGGTTAATAATAAAATGCAGGTGGCGGCGATGTCTGGGGTGGAAGATTACGGGTTAATAAGTGTAAGATTAGGGCTGTCTAGAATCGATGTTCAAGTGTTAGGTTTTTTTTCAGCCGATTTTGCCCCATTGATTCCTATGGGGAAATCGTGCACGAGCACGTTTTTCCAGCTTACAGCTACGGTAAGCAACGCTGGTATTGAGGTGAGATGTGGAGCTAAATTTTGCTCTCCGCTCACTTTTTTGCGGCTGACGCCGGGTTTAAAAAAACCTGTAATACCAGCGTTGTTTTAAGTGAGCAGTGAGAAAAAACTGCTTGTTAGCAACGCACCCCTGTTAACGCAAAACTCGTAATCTAGGTGAAAGTTTCCACAGGGATGCTGATTTCTTCAAAATATGAACTTCTTGTGTTCAGCTGGACTGTGTAGTGAAGAAAACTGTTAAGATGTATTGTATGAATTTAAAGGGACATTATATTTAAACATTTTGAGCTATCCATATTAATTTGCACCGCTTTTTTCACTAAGAAAGTAAAAGCTGTTTAAGTTTAAGCTGAAACTAATAAGTATTTATTTTTTATTCAAGTGTATTTTTAATCATGACATTGATAGAAAATAATGATCATCTGTATCTTTCAGCCAATACGAAAAATACATTTAAAGTACAGCTACACTAAAAATAACACTATCTAATAAAATTATTTTAAAAAAGGACTTCAAAGGGCTTTAACATAGAGCTACATACATATATATGTCTAAATATGACTATGGGGCATATTTATCAAGCTCCGTATGGAGCATGATGTCCCGTGTTTCTGGTGAGCCTTCAGGCTCGCCGGAAACAGAAGTTATGAAGCAGCGGTGATAAAGACCGCTGCTCCATAACCTGTCCTCTTGCTCTGAGGCGGACAGAAATCAACCCGATCAAATACGATTGGGTTGATTGACACCCCCTGCTAGGGGATGATTGGCCGAGAATATGCAGGGGGCGGCATTGCACCAGCAGTTTGCAAGAACTGCTGGTGCAATGATAAATGCAGAGAGCGTATGCTGTCTGCATTTATCAATGTGCAGCGGACATGATCTGCTATATTGGATCATGTCCGCTTGCACAATTATAAATATGCCCCTATGTATGTATGTGCTTTCATTTTCGGATGAATGGACATTTGTACCTGAAATCCGATTTTTGCTTTCATAACAAAAAGAATATCCAAATGAATGCACCAACAAAATTTAAAGAAAACAAAAAATACTGATGAAATATGTCAGTATTTATTTGCTTCCTTTAAATTCATTATTTAAGGCTGTATACTTACTTTATCGTGCTCTGAAGAGCATGCTAACCTGATCCTTTACTTGCCTGGTCCCTGACTGTGCTAACAGGAGGCTTAGCGAGCTCAGCACCCAGGACCTGTATTAACTTGCCAGGACTCTGGCAAGAAGAGGATCGGATTAGCTCACTCTTCAGAGCATGTTAAGGTAAGTATGTGTAATGCTCATGGGATATTTCCCCATCAAACTAATCCTGGCCAGTAGTAACAAGATAGTAGGTAAAGTAGTACTAATGGTAAGCACCTGTTGGGGGTGCAATATAGCACTAAAGAGACTCATAGATAAATGAGTTACAAAGTCTGTAACAAAAAAGAGTGCTTTACCCCTACAATTATATAGGAAAAATTCTCACTGAATAATACAGGAACGATTTTTAACCATTCATACTTTATCTTTATTGGTTTAACTATTCAATCATACACATTTAAAAACAGCCAACATTCATACATTAGACTCTAAACAACGACTGCAATAGGTCCCATGGAATGTGAAATGACAGTGTTTACGTTATATTCCAAAGCAGTATGAATCAGCAAGCTTTATGTTATTTTATACACTTCGGTGGAGCACTTAATGGTATGATTGTATATTCAATTTTGATAACGTATATATTATTAATGAGCCGGCATCCACTTATATAATTCTATCACAGGTGTGTGTATATCTTTTCAATGGCGTGTGTGTGTTCAGATGTATATCCTTGTGTTCACTTCAAAGATTGCAATTAATGCCACAATACACAGTACCCACACCGGTATCAAACGACTGACTTGATAATCACAGTGAATAATTTCATAGATTCCGGTCCTACTCACCACAGGAAGGGCAAATTTCAGTGTTAGTGGTAAAAGCTCTGATCCGTGTCGATTCTTCTTAGTTGTCCTCACACGCTGTACACACGCTGTACACACCTGCAGGGTAGCTCAGTGATTGTCTGCTATGCAGGCTTTGGTTGCTTTGAAAGGCACACTGATCATAAGCAGCATACACCCCTCCTCAGCGTTTTCCTTGCGCTGACATAATGCATGAAAGATTCCAAAAGAAGTTAGTGTAGGTATATGCAGGCAGCACAACTCAGTTAAAAATTAGTAAAGTTTATTAAATCATTTAAAACTGATACAAGCACAGAAACAATTGTTACCCAAACACACAGGGGGAAAGACTGCCTTCCGACACGTTTCCTGCTCAAACTGAGCACTTCATCAGTTTGAGCAGGAAACGCGTCGGAAGGCAGTCTTTCCCCCTGTGTGTTTGGGTAACAATTGTTTCTGTGCTTGTATCAGTTTTAAATGATTTAATAAACTTTACTAATTTTTAACTGAGTTGTGCTGCCTGCATATACCTCCACTAACTTCTTTTGGAATCTTTCACACATTTAAAAACACTTAAACTCTCTAGATATCAATATATAGCATAGGTGTGTGAATAATACCTCTGAGAATCACGTAGCTAGATATGAAACATTGTACTTTGTTTGTATAATATCAAACAGTTAGATACAAACAATATTTTTATCCGGTTATTAATAAGTTCACAAATAATGCTGTAACAAGAGGACCTTTTAATATGTGGGATTTCAGATTGTGAGGTTAAAGCTATCTAGCTAATACTCTATCTGTAATTATAAAGGCCTTGCTTGCACAGTTATCTTTAGCACAGCTGTTCAGTGTAATAGATTCTGTCTGCTTAAGTCCTTTTTATAGCGGGGGCTAGATTAACGTTTAACTGACTTGTTTCACTATCATAGCATAACGTCTGATCTCAGAATATAACACACATTTACAAGCTATTGGCAATCAACAATTATCATAGGGAGTAAACGGTTAAAAAATGAGAGTATGAACATGTATGATTGAATAGTTAAACCAATAAAGGCAAGTATGAATGGTTAAAAATCATTCCTGTATTATTCAGTGAGAATTTTTCCTATATAATTGTAGGAGTAAAGGACTCTTTTTTGTTACAATCCTGGCCAGTAGTCTTCTTATCCCAGCGTCAAGTGGCAAGATAAGGAAATATCCTAGAACAAAATAGAAGTAATAAATGAGGATACAATCTAGTACTCACAATAGAGATGAAAGAAACAGGGAAGTGGTCCCAGGTAGGTCAGAGTTTAACACCAGGCAGACAGTCCAGTCCTTCACGGTATCAAAGGGTAAAGCAGAGAGTGGTCAGAGAAAGACAGAGGTCAATACCAGGCAGACAATCTAATCCTTCACAGTACCCAGGGGTTAAGCAGAGAGGGGTCAATAAAGCAGAGTCCGGAAACAAGTAGTCAATCCAAGGGATCAGCAGTTCAAGGGTTGAGCAGGGGAGTAACCAGTGACAAGCAGAGTCCAGCAACAATTAGGCAATCCAAAGCAGTTCAGGGGTTAAACAGGAGAATGGTCAGAGACAAGTAGAATTAATCAACAATGAGGCAATCCAAAGTATCAGTAGTTCAGGGGTTAAACAGGAGAGTGGTCAGAGACAAGCAGAGTTTAGCAACAATTAAGCAGTCCAATGATACAGCAATAACACAGCAGTTCAGGAAAATAGCACCCAGGAAGTACAAGACTGACTAACCTATAATTGGGCAATGTAAGTAAGGGAAGGAAGTACTTACATAAACCCAGGTTCACGCCAAGGGGAATGTCCAGGAGTGTTCAGAGATGTGGTGATGTCAGATCTAGTGCGCCCAGAGCACTGCAGCGGGAAGAAGCTGCCTTAGTCTCTGGCAATGGCCATGGGAACCGGAAGGAGCCACCTGCATCTGTGGCAATGGCCACAATGGAGTGAGTGGTGTGACAGAGCCCCCCTTTCAAGGGGTACCTCCGGGACCCTAATGTTGCTTGGCGGGATGAGCAGTATGAAACCTAGAGACCAGAGAAGGAGCATGCACATCACAGCAGGAAACCAGGAATGATCCGCAACAGAGTAGCCCTTCCAGTGTATGAGATATTGAATTTGTCTGTATCTGGAGTCTAGGATCTTGGCAATCTCAAACTCCTGGCTGACTACAGATTAGGAGTGGAGGAGGAGAATGTCTGAGTAGAGGGAATCTATTTGACACATAAGGTTTGATATATGGAAGACCGGGCGGATATGCAAAGCTCTGGGCAAGGCCACCTTGTAGACAACAGGGACAGTCTCTTGAGGAACTTTTAAGGGCCGATATACCGGGGCCCTAGTTTGTAACAGGGCTGGAGTAAGTGAATGTGTCGGGTAGAGAACCAGACACAATCACCTACTGAAAAGGCATGGACAGCAGCTCGATGGTGGTCAGCAAACCTTTGCTATCAAGCAGAGCATAACTGAGAGCATATTCGTTGCTAATGAGTGGTGAGGTCAGTGAAACAACGTTCTGCAGCAGGAACCCCTGTAGACTGAGCAGTAAGAGGAAAAACATAAGGTTGATATCCTGCTCCAGCTTGAAATGGAGAGCAGCATAAAGAAGAGTGCCAATGACTGTTCTTTGCCAATTCAGCTAGAGGTAACAATCCAGACCAATTGATATGCTGAGTATTGACATAGACTCTGAGAAAGGCTTCAAGATCTTGATTTGTTCTCTATGTCTGCCTATTAGTTTACAGGTGATAGCCAGAAGACAAAGAAACAGTGGTTCCTATCAGTTTTCAAAAGGCTCTCCAGAATAAAATTAATTGAGGTCCTCTGTCAGGGACAATGATAATGGGTATACCATGGAGTCGTACTTGAAAAAGACTATTCTTGGGCAGTAGGTAGCTTGGTTAGGGGTACCAAATGAGCAAGTTTGGAGAATCGATCCACCACAACCCAGATAATGGTATTATGATGTCGCAAACTTAAAATTTTCCGTTCGCGAACGGCGGACTCGAACTTCCGCAACTGTTCGCGAACGGGCAAACCGGGGTGAACCGCCATTGACTTCAATAGGCAGGCGAATTTTAAAACCCACAGGGACTCTTTCTGGCCACAATAGTGATGGAAAAGTTGTTTCAAGGGGACTAACACCTGGACTGTGGCATGCCGGAGGGGGATCCATGGCAAAACTCCCACGGAAAATTACATAGTTGATGCAGAGTCTGGTTTTAATTCAATAAAGGGCATAAATCACCTAACATTCCTAAATTGTTTGGAATAACGTGCTTTAAAACATCAGGTATGATGTTGTATCGATCAGGTAGTGTAAGGGTTGCGCCCGCTTCACAGTGACAGAACAAATTTCCCGTTTAACGCACTGCAAACAACTGCAAACAGTCCATTTGCACAACCACGAGATAGATAGATTTGCTAGATGCATAGATACATAGATTAGATAGATAGATAGATAGATAGATAGATAGATCAATAGATGCAATATACATTTGATAGATATATAGATAGATAGATAGATAGATAGATAGATTTGATAGATAAATAGATAGATTTGATAGATATATAATTTCCCAGACAAAGAATTACAAGACGTGCGGTCTGTGACCCATGGTAAGGTTCCCAGAGGCAGTTGCGGCGCCAGGGGACGTGTATATGGCATGGATTTTAGGAACCGGGAGATGGAAAAAGATGCTTGGTCGGTCCTCCTACTTCAAATTTGGGGCACTGCGCGTGCAATCTACTGTGGCACCAGATATGAGTGGTGTGTTAAGTAGTACTATTCTAATCAGTTTAATACCTGTTACTCCCCCTATCGGGGGAGGTGTATATGGCATGGATTTTAGGAACCGGGAGATGGGAAAAGATGCTTGGTCGGTCCTCCTACTTCAAATTTGGGGCACTGCGCGTGCAATCGTGGCCGGACTTTTAGCCGACAGACATTTGGCCGACGGACATATTTCCGACGGACATTTGGCCGAAACACAAGTGGCTGTCACAAAACAGTCCGGCCACGAGATAGATAGATTTGATAGATAGATACATAGATTAGATAGATCAATAGATGCAATATACATTTGATAGATACGATAGATAGTTAGATAGATTTGCTAGATAAATAGATAGATTTGATAGATATATAATTTCCCAGACAGAGAATTACAAGACGTGCGGACTGGGACCCATGGTAAGGTTCCTAGTCCCAGAGGCAGTTGTGGCGCCAGGGGACGTGTATATGGCATGGATTTTAGGAACTGGGAGATGGAAAAAGATGCTTGGTCGGTCCTCCTACTTCAAATTTGGGGCACTGCGCGTGCAATCTACTGTGGCACCAGATATGAGTGGTGTGTTAAGTAGTACTATTCTGATCAGTTTAATACTTTTTACTCCCCCTATCGGGGGAGGTGTATATGGCATGGATTTTAGGAACCGGGAGATGGAAAAAGATGCTTGGTCGGTCCTCCTATTTAAAATTTGGGGCACTGCGTGTGCAATCGTGGCCGGACTTTTAGCCGACGGACATTTGGCCGACGGACATTTGTCTGACGGACATTTGGCCAAAACACAAGTGGCTGTCACAAAACAGTCCGGCCACGAGATAGATAGATTTGATAGATAGATAGATAGATAGATAGATAGATAGATAGATACATAGATTAGATAGATCAATAGATGCAATATACATTTGATAGATACAATAGATAGTTAGATAGATTTGATAGATAAATAGATAGATTTGATAGATATATAATTTCCCAGACAGAGAATTACAAGACGTGCGGTCTGGGACCCATGGTAAGGTTCCCAGTCATAGAGGCAGTTGCGGCGCCAGGGGACGTGTATATGGCATGGATTTTAGGAACCGGGAGATGGAAAAAGATGCTTGGTCGGTCCTCCTACTTCAAATTTGGGGCACTGCGCGTGCAATCTACTGTGGCACCAGATATGAGTGGTGTGTTAAGTAGTACTATTCTGATCAGTTTAATACCTGTTACTCCCCCTATCGGGGGAGGTGTATATGGCATGGATTTTAGGAACCAGGAGATGGAAAAAGATGCTTGGTCGGTCCTCCTATTTCAAATTTGGGGCACTGCATGTGCAATCGTGGCCGGACTTTTAGCCGACGGACATTTGGCCGACGGACATTTTGCCGACGGACATTTGTCCGACGGACATTTGGCCGAAACACAAGTGGCTGTCACAAAACAGTCCGGCCACAAGATAGATAGATTTGATAGATAGATAGATAGATAGATAGATAGATAGATAGATAGATAGATAGATACATAGATTACATAGATCAATAGATGCAATATACATTTGATAGATACGATAGATAGTTAGATAGATTTGATAGATAAATAGATAGATTTGATAGATATATAATTTCCCAAACAGAGAATTACAAGACGTGCGGTCTGAGACCCATGGTAAGGTTCCCAGAGGCAATTGCGGTGCCAGGGGACGTGTATATGGCATGGATTTTAGGAACCGGGAGATGGAAAAAGATGCTTGGTCGGTCCTCCTACTTCACATTTGGGGCACTGCGCGTGAAATCGTGGCTGGACTTTTAGCCGATGGACATTTGTCCGACGGACATTTGGCCGAAACACAAGTGGCTGTCACAAAACAGTCCGGCCACGAGATAGATAGATTTGATAGATAGATACATAGATTACATAGATCAATAGATGCAATATACATTTGATAGATACGATAGATAGTTAGATAGATTTGATAGATAAATAGATAGATTTGATAGATATATAATTTCCCAAACAGAGAATTACAAGACGTGCGGTCTGAGACCCATGGTAAGGTTCCCAGAGGCAGTTGCGGTGCCAGGGGACGTGTATATGGCATGGATTTTAGGAACCGGGAGATGGAAAAAGATGCTTGGTCGGTCCTCCTACTTCACATTTGGGGCACTGCGCGTGCAATTGTGGCCGGACTTTTAGCCGACGGACATTTGTCCGACGGACATTTGTCCGAAACACAAGTGGCTGTCACAAAACAGTCCGGCCACGAGATAGATAGATTTGATAGATAGATACATAGATTACATAGATCAACAGATGCAATATACATTTGATAGATACGATAGATAGTTAGATAGATTTGATAGATAAATAGGTAGATTTGATAGATATATAATTTCCCAGACAGAGAATTACAAGACGTGCGGCTGGGACCCATGGTAAGGTTACTTCCTTTTGCACAATCGAGTACAGGTTCGGGATTGCCTTTTGTGCAAAGAAATTTCGGCCGGGTACCTTCCACTGCGGAGTCCCCTATCAGGGGATGTTTATATGGCATGGATTTTAGGAACCGGGAGATTGAAAAAGATGTTTGGTCGGTCCTCCTATTTCAAATTTGGGGCACTGCGCGTGCAATCTAAAGTGCCACCAGAGAGGAGTGGTGTGTTAAGTAGCACTATTCCTATCAGTTTAATCCTGTTAAGTGTCTTTTTTTGTTTTGTTTTTGAAGCCACAGTGCAGCACCAGAGGCCAGAAAACATGCCTGAAAAATTAGGTATTGTTGCAGCCGCTGCTGC
Source organism: Bombina bombina (assembly GCF_027579735.1). Taxonomy (NCBI): domain Eukaryota; kingdom Metazoa; phylum Chordata; class Amphibia; order Anura; family Bombinatoridae; genus Bombina; species Bombina bombina. The sequence continues at coordinate 249,558,989 of NC_069506.1, read as the reverse complement.
AGCAGCGGACAGAAAAATTGATCTTTGTTTCCCAGGCAGAAAGTGCCCTAAAACATTGCAGCTTGAACACTAGTTGGTGGCGGATAAGTCACGCAAGTCATCCGGCATTTGAAGATAAAATACAGCAGCGTGTTGACCATTTTTAAGCCCAAGGCAGCTCATTTCATCAGGCCTTTTTTACACAAATGTATCGCCCAATGTCAGTCTTCGGGATCCATCTCTCATTCATCTTAACAAAGGTGAGGTAATCTAGACTTTTTTGACCTAGGTGACTTCTCTTCTCAGTGACAATACCTCCTGCTGCACTGAAGGTCCTTTCTGACAGGACACTTGAAGCGGGGCAGGCCAGAAGTTCTATTGCAAATTGGGATAGCTCAGGCCACAGGTCAAGCCTGCACACCCAGTAGTCAAGGGGTTCATCGCTCCTCAGAGTGTCGAGATCTGCAGTTAAGGTGAGGTAGTCTGCTACCTGTCGGTCGAGTCGTTCTCTGAGGGTGGACCTCGAAGGACTGTGGTGATGCATAGGAGTTAAAAAGCTCTGCATGTCCTCTATCAACAACACGTCTGTATAGCATCCTGTACTTGCCGGCGTGGTCGTGGGAGTCGGAGGATTACTTTCAGCTCTTCCCCTGTTAGATTCACGTTGTGCTGTGACATCAACCTTATACGCTGTGTAAAGCATACTTTTTAATTTATTTTGGAAATGTTGCATCCTTTCCGACTTGCAGTAATTCGGTAACATTTCAGGCACTTTATGCTTATACCGAGGGTCTAGTAGTGTGGACACCCAGTACAGGTTGTTCTCCTTCAGCTTTTTTATACGAGGGTCCCTCAACAGGCACGACAGCATCAAAGACCCCATTTGCACAAGGTTGGATTCCGAGCTACTCATGTCCCGTTCCTCATCCTCAGTGATGTCACTGAAGGTATCTTCTTCCCCCCAGCCACGTACAACACCACAGGTACCAGATAGGTGACAACAACGAGCACCCTGGGATGCCTGCTGTGGTTGGTCTTCCTCCGCCTCCTCAAAGCCACATTCCTCCTCTGACTCCTCTTCCTCACAATCCTCTTCCAGCATTGCCGCAGGTCCAGCAAGCGATGCTGATAAGGCTGTTTCTGGTGGTGATGGTGACCACAACTCTTCCTCTTCCTCTTCACGCTCATCTACGGCTTGATCCAGCACTCTTCGCAGGGCACGCTCCAGGAAGAAAACAAATGGTATGATGTCGCTGATGGTGCCTTCAGTGCGACTGACTAGGTCAAAAGGACGCATGAGCCTACAGGCATTGCGCATGAGCGGCCAGTAACATGGCAAAAAAATTCCCAGCTCCGCAGAGGCTGTCCTAGCACCCCGGTCATACAAATACTCGTTAACGGCTTTTTCTTGTTGGAGCAGGCGTTGAACATTAGGAGTGTTGAATTCCAACGTGTCGGGCTGTCGCAAATCAAGCGCCTCACTGGCATGTTGTTTCACCGCTGGATATCAGAAAAGTGCCCCATGGCCATGTAGGAACGCCTCAAATGGCCACACACCTTCCTGGCCTGCTTCAGGACGTCCTGTAAGCCTGGGTACTTATGCACAAAGCGGTGTACGATCAGATTACACACATGTGCCATGCACGGCACATGTGTCAACTTGCCCAATTTCAATGCCGATCTCCAGTTGGTGCGGAGTCAGCCACTGATCCACCTGTGCGTTCAGGGCGGACAGGAGTGCTGGTCCGGTGTGACGCTATGCTTTCAGGCAAGTCAACCCCAAGATGGCGTGACACTGCCGTATCTGGGATGTGGAATAGTACCTGCGGAGCTGGGGGGTGCCGTTGATGTGGAGCAAGATGCAGCAGCAGAAGAGGACTCAGCCGAGGAGGTTATGGAAGAGGATGGAGTAGGAGGAGTAGAGGAGGTGGCAGCAGGCCTGCCTGCAAGTCGTGGCATTGTCACCAACTCCTCCTCTGCAGAGCCACGCATTCCATGCTTGGCAGCCGTCAGCAGGTTTACCCAATGCGCAGTGTAGGTGATATACCTGCCCTGACCATGCTTTGCAGACCAGCTATCAGTGGTCATATGGACTCTTGCCCCAACACTGTGTGCTAGACATGCCATTACTTCCTTTCGCACAATTGAGTACTGGTTGGGGATTGCCTTTTGTGAAAAGAAATTTTCGGCCGGGTACCTTCCACTAAGGTGTCCCAATAGCTACAAATTTTTTGAACGCCTCAGACTCCACCAGCTTGTATGGTAAAAGCTGGCGGGCTAAGAGTTCAGACAAGCCAGCTGTCAGACGCCGGGCAAGGGGTGGCTTTGTGACATTGGCTTCTTACGCTCAAACATGTCCTTGACAGACACCTGACTGTGGGCAGATGAGCAGGAACTGCTCCGGATTAGAGACGGAGTGGCGGATGGTTGAGAGGGGGCAAGGAGGACAGCAGTGGTTGACGTGGCTGAAGATGCTGGACCAGGAGGAGGATGGCGGCTTTGAGTTTGTGTGCTGCTTCTACTCATGTGTTGATCCCATAGGCGTTTGTGATGTGCGATCATGTGCCTTCGCAAAGCAGTTGTACCTAGGTGGATGTTGCACTTCCCACAACTCAGTTTCTTTTTGGCACAGGTTGCAAATGGCATCGCTGTTGTCAGAGGCAGACAAACAAAAAAATGCCACACTGCTGAACTCTGCGATGACGGCATTCTGGTGGTGGCAACAGCATGCATTGATTGGCGTGCTGTCTGGCTGACCCCGGGTGCCGATGCATGCTGTCTGACTGTGCCACTAGCTCCTTGTGACGACCTCCCCCTGCTTCCAACTCGTCTCCTCCTCCTCCTCCTCTCTGTCTCCACATCTGAACTTTCCCCCTGTTCTTCTTCTCTTCTAGCGGGCACCCACGTGACATCCACGGACGCATCGTCATCATCAACTGCTTCACTTGTATCTGACAAATCAACAAAGGAAGCAGCAGCGGGTACAACATCATCATCATCACACCGTACGTCCATGTCTGTAATGCTGCCTGACTGAGACATATCACTGTTATCTACATCCTCTGTCAATGATGGTTGCGCATCACTCATTTCTTCCAACTGATGTGTAAAAAACTCCTCTGACAGATCAAGTGAAGCGGCTGTGGTGCTAGTGTTGGTGGTGGCGGCAGGCGGGCGAGTTTTTGTAACTTGAGAGGTGCCCAAAGATAAGCTGGAGGAGGATGGTGCGTCAAGGTTCGGAGCGGAATCTATAGATGATTGGGTATATGGTGTTAAAAAGTCAACTATGTCCTCCTCAGAACTTTTCAAATTCATGGGATGTGGCCTCTGAACACTGGGCATTATTCTAGGGCCAAAGGGAATCACAGCATCATGACCATGACGGCACCTGCGGGGTGGCCTGCCTCTGCCTGTCATTTTTTTTTAAATGTACACTTACACTACTATTAAACAAGATATGAGTGGTGGCACTGGGCAAGTGGGCACAGTATACGCTGTGAGTCTGACACAAAAAAGCAGACTGATGTTTCACAGTCCAAAAAGTTTTTTTTGTTTTTAAATGTACACTTACACTACTATTAATCAAGATATGAGTGGTGCCACTGGGCAAGTGGGCACAGTATACGCTGTGAGCATGGCACACACGCTGGCAGGCAGGCAACTGCAATTATATTACACAAGCAGACTGATGTTTCACCGTCAAAAAAGTTTTTTTTTTTTAAATTATTTACACTACTGTTACACCAGATATGAGTGGTGGCACTGGGCAAGTGGGCCTGGCACACACGCTAGCAGGCAGGCAACTGCAATTAGATTGCACTAGCAGACTGATGTTTCACAGTCAAAAAAGTTTTTTTTTTTTTTTTAAATTATTTACACTACTGTTACACCAGATATGAGTGGTGGCACTGGGCAAGTGGGCCGGGCACACACGTTGGCAGGCAGGCAACTGCAATTAGATAACACTAGCAGACTGATGTTTCACAGTCAAAAAAGTTTTTTATTTTTAAATTATTTACACTACTGATACACCAGATATGAGTGGTGGCACTGGGCAAGTGGGCCTGGCACACACGCTAGCAGGCAAGCAACTGCAATTAGATTACACTAGCAGACTGATGTTTTACAGTCAAAAAAGTTTTTTTTTTTTTTTTAATTATTTACACTACTGTTACACCAGATATGAGTGGTGGCACCGGGCAAGTGGGCCTGGCACACACGCTAGCAGGCAGGCAACTGCAATTAGATTACATTAGCAGACTGATGTTTCACAGTCAAAAAAGTTTTTTTTTTTAATTATTTACACTACTGTTACACCAGATATGAGTGGTGGCACTGGGCAAGTGGGCCTGGCACACACGCTAGCAGGCAGGCAACTGCAATTAGATTACACTAGCAGACTGATGTTTCACAGTCAAAAAAGTTTTTTTTTTTTTTAATTATTTACACTACTGTTACACCAGATATGAGTGGTGGCACTGGGCAAGTGGGCTGGGCACACACGTTGGCAGGCAGGCAACTGCAATTAGAATTATACTAGCAGACTGATGTTTCACAGTCAAAAAAGTTTTGTTTTTTTTAATTATTTACACTACTGTTACACCAGATATGAGTGGTGGCACTGGGCAAGTGGGCCTGGCACACACGCTAGCAGGCAAGCAACTGCAATTAGATTACACTAGCAGACTGATGTTTCACAGTCAAAAAAGTTTTTTTTTTTAATTATTTACACTACTGTTACACCAGATATGAGTGGTGGCACTGGGCAAGTGGGCCTGGCACACACGCTGGCAGGCAGGCAACTGTAATTAGATTACACTAGCAGACTGATGTTTCACAGTCAAAAAAGTTTGTTTTTTTTTAAATTATTTACACTACTGTTACACCAGATATGAATGGTGGCACTGGGCAAGTGGGCCTGGCACACACGCTGGCAGGCAGGCAACTGCAATTAGATTACACTAGCAGACTGATGTTTCACAGTCAAAAAAGTTTTGTTTTTTTAAATTATTTACACTACTGTTAAACCAGATATGAGTGGTGGCACTGGACAAGTGGGCCTGGCACACATGCTGGCAGGCAGGCAACTGCAATTAGATTACACTAGCAGACTGATGTTTCACAGTCAAAAAAGTTTTTTTTTTAAATGATTTACACTACTGTTACACCAGATATGAGTGGTGGCACTGGGCAAGTGGGCACAGTATACACTGTGAGCCTGACACACACGCTGGCAGGCAGGCAACTGCAATTAGATTACACAGGAAAAAAAAAAAAAAAGCAGCCCTAAAAAGGGCTTTTTGGGGTGCTGTCCTTACAGCAGAGATCAGATGAGTCCTTCAGGACTGTAGTGGACACTGAATACACTAGCCTAGCTATCAATTTCCCTATTAAATCAGCAGCAGCTACACTGTCCCTCCTCTCACTAAGAAAGCAGCTTCCAAATGAATCTAAAATTGCTGCTGTCCAGGAGCTGGGAGGGTCTGGGAGGGAGTGTCTGCTGCTGATTGCTGACTGGAATGTGTCTGCAGACTGTGAGATACAGGGTCAAAGTTTACTCAATGATGACAAATAGGGGGCGGATCGAACATCACATATGTTCGCCCGCCGCGGCGAACGCGAACAAGCTATGTTCACTGGGAACTATTCGCCGGCGAACAATTCGCGACATCACTACTTGTGGGGCAGGTTCCCCACAATGTAAGAAGCAGCAGTCATTAGACCGCTGCTTCTTACACTCTTTGCCACGTCTGTGGTGGCGAGGAGAAATCACAGCTTGCATGCTGGCTCGCTACAAGTGATTGACAGTCCCTTCTCTCATGCGAAAAGAAGGGGCGGACTTTATACAGTCACTCAATCACCTCCAGGTCTTCCTCAAAACGGAAGAGTTCCAACTTTAAATGTCCCACATAAGTGGCTGTCTAGCAAAACTAACATACCAGACACTATTTCTAATTACACCCCCTAAAACTAGTGTCAAGCATATTTCTGCTTCATGCACAAGTAGGACTGTGCTGACAGCTGACATATATTCAATACTTTTAGGGGAGGGCCACAGACATACAGGTAGTTAATCTTCATCCTTCTTCTCTATATCTCACCTCAGGTTTGTGCTCCCTCTCCATCCTCACAGTGTCTTTCATTTGGTGTTCAGATGCCATGCATTCCTCTTCTCACCAGCCTAACAACCTAGAGTTCCAGAGTAGCTTTGCCTCCCCAACTAAAGATGTTTGTTCAAAGGAGGCTGACTCTGGATTTTCCTACAGCTGCACCATATATTTCCTGTGTGTATGTTTTGACAGGAGCAATGCTAGATATAATAAACTGCAAGGCCTTCCTTTTTCACTCCCACATGAAGTATGGGGTTGATAAAAATCGAACTGTGTCTGCTCTGTAACAGAAAGGTTCACACACTGACAATAATAGTAGCAAACCCACAACTCTCTTAATGATATCTTCTTCACACAAGCTGAAACAGGGAAACGCTTCCAGGCATGCACATCTAGTATTATGTAAACGGGTCATGAAGGGAAGACAGTAGTCTCATCTTTATTAAATATATACCTTATATATCTATATTTTAATAGTATATACACAGCTAGAAAAATACTGACTACTCGATCCACAGTAATTTGAAGGAAAGGTGTGCTTTGCTATAAAAAAGTTAGGTGTCTGGTCCTGCTTCTCATGAACCAGTAATCACTGTGTTGCGACCCAGTAGTGGGTGGTAACCCATAGTTTCAAGAACCCTGCTCTAAGCTGATGGTGCTCAAATAATGGAATATATTTCTGTGCTATACAATTTGATATTGTATTGAAAGTTTAAGATAAAACACTTCATACATACCCATACTCACACATACATACACATACTCACACATACATACACATACTCACACATACATACACATACTCACACATACTCACACATACATACACATACATACACATACTCACACATACATACACATACTCACACATACTCACACATACATACACATACTCACACATACATACACATACTCACACATACTCACACATACATACACATACTCACACATACATACACATACTCACACATACATACACATACTCACACATACTCACACATACATACACATACTCACACATACATACACATACTCACACATACTCACACATACATACACATACATACACATACTCACACATACATACACATACTCACACATACTCACACATACATACACATACTCACACATACATACACATACTCACACATACTCACACATACATACACATACTCACACATACATACACATACTCACACATACTCACACATACATACACATACTCACACATACATACCCATACTCACACATACATACACATACTCACACATACATACACATACTCACACATACATACACATACTCACACATACTCACACATACATACACATACTCACACATACTCACACATACTCACACATACATACACATACTCACACATACATACACATACTCACACATACATACACATACTCACACATACATACCCATACTCACACATACATACACATACTCACACATACATACACATACTCACACATACATACACATACTCACACATACTCACACATACATACACATACTCACACATACTCACACATACTCACACATACATACACATACTCACACATACATACACATACTCACACATACATACACATACTCACACATACATACACATACTCACACATACATACACATACTCACACATACACGTTTTATCTCTTCCCAGTACCGCTCCTTGTCATATACAATTTCATTCTGCCACAAAACTTTTTTTTTAATTAATAAATATTTGTTTTATAAGCATTACATCTAAATTTTATTTTAAACCTTATTTTCCATATCATGTTCAAATACTTTGTTATGAAAACTAGCAAGTGATAATGTCTTCAAGGTCTCATAAAGCGCTATATTTTACAATGGTATTTTGTATTGTGCTTAAGCGTAAGATGTAACTCAACACATAGGAAAGGAACACGCTGATAGTGTTCCCTGCACTATCCATTTAAAGAAGCTTGGAGCTTCTGTTTTTTAAAAAAAGTTTCAGCCTCATTAAAATGCTTTGGTTAAAATATTTAAACAGACATAATATCCATATGTTAAATCACTTGAAAGTGATGCAGCATAACTGTATAAAGAAAATATGAACTGAACATCCGTATGTAAAAAGGAAGATAACCAGAAATGTTATAGTTCAAGTGGTAGGGAATTTAGTAAATTGAAACATAATAAATACAAATATATTAATTAAAATATTTCTATTTTAAATATTGCATAGTTCGAATATTAATTTTAAAGAGAACATTAGAAATGCTATTAAAAATATATTGATTCATTTTTTCTAACTCGAATATTACATAATTTAAATCAAATTATTAGAAAAATTTGGATATCATATTATATTTAAAGATAGCATTAGAAGTACTATTACATTAAACAAGTACTATTACATTAAATGGGCCCCTTAGCCACCAATAAGCAAGCGTTACCCAGGTTCTGAACAAAAAATGGGCCATCTCCTAAGCTTTACATTTCTGTTTTTTAAATAAAGATAGCAAGAGAGTGAATACAAATTGATAATAGGAGTAAATTAGAAAGTGCCTTAAAATGTCATGCTCTATCTGAATCGTTAAATAAAAGATTGGGTTTAGTATCCCTTTAATATCCCAAACAGTGATTTGGCCTCAAAGCAATAGTTATGGTTGAACTGGTGCCCAAAATAATTCCCAAATAGTTTAATTCATCTAAAATGTGCAGTTGTAATTAATTCCAAAGCTAACACTCACCAAACAAAAACAAAATAAACACTAATAGAACCCACATATTATTTTTTTAATCTCTTGCAGAAACATTCTTTTTCCACCCGTCGAACACCAAATCCTCTTCTTTGACCTATGCTAGTTTGGACTATACGATAATTGTAACAGTATTCCCATGTTATATTTGATATTTTTCTAATCACATCCTCTTATTCTCTTAATTACCTTGACAACCAGTTTCTGTATCGGGGTGGAACTACCATTGGTGCAGCAGGTGCAGTGGCACCGGGGCCCAAGTGCTGAAGGGGGCCTATAGCAGTAAGTCTACACATACACATGTGCAGAAAGTGTACCTTCCTAATACAGGGAAGCATTTTATTAGTGCAAGTTCTATCTATCATCAAAATCATAATACAGAACATCATGTACATTATTATTATTATTGCTTATTACTGAGTTACGTTTTGTGGGCCCAAAACTGATTTGCACCAAGGCCCTCTGTTAAGTAGGTCCGCTTCTGTTCTGTAAATCTTTTCTCTAGCAATTCATTTTGTGTTATCTCTTGCCATTCTTTTACTTACCATAATGTTTGTGCAAATTCCAATCCCGTTATCTTTCCCATCTGTACCCCCCTTTAATTATAAACTCCTCCCACAGAATAGTGTGTTTCAGTCTTTCTTATATTGGGCATATCTAGTGTAATTTTGAAATTCACATGCCATTTCTATTTAATTTATAAAGACCTGCGATAGAAAAAGCATATATTGTAACATGTTGTGCAATCATGTAAAAATTATGTTAAACATAACAGGTGTTTATATTCTATATTACCAAATGAGTATGACTAATAAATACTATAAATGTATTCTAAAGTGTACCATCCACAATTGTGCCACAGTGCAAACACTTTTGGTTGAACATCACTGGTCCGCATTTTAAATTATTTTTTGTCTTAAATGTTTTGGTAACCATAACTATATAAAACTCATCACAAATTAAGAAACAGAGAGTTAAATCTCTCATCCAAGGTGACAGACATGTGTGGTGATTGACAGGTGCACAAAGACATTTTCTTCTGTAAAAATTAAACACACAGCTTATTTTTAATTTATCTATTGAAATCATATCATGGCATTATATTATATTATACATTAATTAATTATTTGAATTTATATGGGAAATGAAACCCATTTTTTTTAATGAGTCAGATAGAGAATACAATTTTAAACAACATTTCAATTTACTTCTACTATCTAATGTGCTTCATTCTTTAGATATCCCTTGTTGAAGAAATAGCAATGCACATGGGTGAGCCAATCGCATAAGGCACCTATGTGCAGCCACCAATCAGCAGCTACTGGGACTATATAGATATTCTTTTCAACAAATTAAATCAAAAGAATAAAGCAAATTAGATAATAGAACTAAATTGGAAAGCTGCTTAAAATTAAATGATCTTTCTAAATCATGAAAAAAAACATTTGGGTGTCATGTCCCTTTAAATGAAAGATGATGTATATATTTTAATAATCTAATTCAATAGGCTCCATTTATCAAATATCAAGCAGACATGATTTGCTGTAGTAAACTGTCCACATTTAACATTGCACAAGCATTTTACCAGAAATGTTTGTGCAATGCCACTCCCTGCCAATGAGCGGTTAGCAGGGGCTGTCAATCATCGGATCGGGATGAATTCAATCCACCACCTTTTAGGTGGCGTACAGGTTACGACCACTGCTTAAATTTTGTTTCAGGCGAGCCTGAAATTATGGAGCTCCAAAGCAGCAACTGCTGCTTGATAAACGTAGCCATATTTTACATTTTTGAGAATTACATTTCATTTGAATTACCCATAATACCTTAAATTTGAAAATTATACCTCCAATAAAAGAAAAGGCCAAGGAGAAGAAGAAGAAGAAGACAGATTATTCCAGATGTCACAAAGATGTACATATTTTTCTTGGATGATGCTGTAATTTGAAGGGAAAAAAAAACATACAATAAAAAATGAGTTTGGCATGCTGAGTTTTGAAATGTATAAATAATAAGATGCTTCACTCTGCACTCCATATTGTCAGAATTAAAATGGTTTCTGCTTAAGTTCTGATAGCAAATAAACAGGCCATTCTGAGCACATTTTAGATACAATGTTAATTTCTAAACATGAGGGAGACATATAAGGAGCTATTGTACATCAGTGTATTATTCTCTCAAATTGTATAATTCCTAGTTTTATTCCTCCAAATTCAAAATCTACAGTGCGTATTGTTTGCCTTTCTATTATAGATTTGTTACACAGATGGAGTTCAATGCTAACAAAAACTGAATACAATTTTAAATATAATGTATCTCATATTTTTATTACCGCTTTAAAGGGACATGAAACCCAGTTGTTTCCTTTCATGACTCTGATAGAGCATACAATTGTAAACATATTTCCGATTTACCTCTATCATAAAATGGGCTTCATTCTCTTGTTTTTTTGTGTGTGGAAGGACCAGCAATGCATTGCTTAGAGCCAGCTGAAGACATAAGTTGAGACAATGATAAGAGGAATATATGTGCAGTTACAAATAAGCAGATAGCTCCCAGTAGGTATTGCTGCTCTTGAGCCTACCTAGGTTTGCTATTCAGCAAGGGTTATCAGGAGGACAAAGCAAATTAGATAATAGTAGCAAACTGGAAAGCTGTTTAAAAGTGCCTGCTCTGTCTGAATAATGAAAGTTTCATTTTGACTTGCATGGCCCTTTAAAGGAGCAGCAATACACTACTGAGAGCTAGCTGAAAACATTGAGTGAGCCAATGACATGAGGCATATATGTACAGCGACCAATTAGCATATATCTTCTAGTAGTGCTTTGCTTCAAAGCCTAGGTATTCTTTTCAACATAGGACACCAAGAAAAGGAAACACATTTGATAATAGTATAGACTATGAGTCATAAAAATACTTTATTCTGATTTACTGTCCTTTTTAGTAAATAGTCTCATGAGTGTGTGGAGTTATATTCTGATGAAATATAAGCACAATTTGCCTTATTTGGAGAAGTCAATCCAGAATTCTTGATGGAGTAGACAGAGAAAGCATAGTGCTAGTATTTTTACTAACATTCAATTATACAATCTGAAAGCATTTTGATTATTACAGTGGGGGGAGATATGGTTGGCTGAAATTTCGGTTTGCGTGAAGGTTGCTTGAGGTGAGTTAAATGGATATTAGACTGCTGAGTACATGGTTTCTACTCATTAAACGCTAAGCTGTCTCTTATTTTAACCAATTAGAGAAGCCAGTTAGTAAAGCTCAGTATCTTTCTACTGGGCACCACCATCTTGGCATGAATGTATTGTTGCACCCTGGGACAAAAGCAGTGCACATTCACAGATCAGTGACATTGCTGGATTTTTGACAGCTGTAATTGCATGATGGACTAAATAAGAGAATAGAAAGCAGAAGAGTTATTTTTTTGTTTTGTTTATTTTTACACATTTTGTACAAAATTATAAGTGGGGTTCTAATTTATCTTTGCCAATTTATGGGCATGCGATAAATAACCAGACATTACAAGTGGCTGGTTACTTTTACCACAAGCTCACTGTAGCAATTAGCGCTCATAAAATTAACCAGACATTGGATCTCTGGTTAATTTTACATATGTCCCCCAATAGTCCCCAAATATAAGTATAGTGTGCCTTTAATAACATAAAAAAATGTAGCATCTTTAACTTTAATAAAAATAACTATAGATATTTGAATATATATGTACATGCTTTTATATATATATATATATATATATATATATGTATATATACACATATATATATATATATATATATATATATATATATGTCGATCTAAATGGGAGAGCGTCACCAATTGTTATACTGACTAACGGATATAGTCAGAAAATGTATATAATTTTGTAAAATCTATTGTAATTGTAAAACAAAATATGCTGAACAGCAGCTATTTTCTGTAGCAAAAAATGTTTTGGGTTGTAAACAAAGCTCTATACACAGCAAGTAAAACCTCAAATACAAAATGTATTTTAAAAACACAATTTTTTTTTTAATTTTACATTCACTCCCAATGGAAGTAAAACATTATTACATAAAACATTTAGCTGGTTGAAGTAAAAATAACAATCTATGATCAACATAAAGTATAAAACATGGTGTAACAATTCACAAAAATTCCGTTATTGCAATGTTGCAAATATTTATGTTCAAAATTAAAAATAACCTAGAACTTGTTATTAGATTAAGCGGACATCGACACCTGTATATGTTGCTAAAAAGGATACACACTGCATGGAAAACGCCTGATGGTGTGTCTAGTTTATAATCCGTATTTTTAACCGTATGCAATGTCTAATATTAAAACCAAAATTACCAATATAGAATCTCCAAATAGAGAGCAAAAACAGAAAACACTTGCCTGGCAAAACTTGTGTATACGTTACACTACGTGTTTCAGGGTCACACCCCTTCCTCAGGTGTAACTAACAGTTCTCATTCACTCTCTTTTAAATCATTATTAATGACGCCCAACTCTGTCTTGACCTATGGGCTATTAGACTTTGTTTATGTCACAGTCATATCTAATCAAATCTTTTTTATATATATCAAATGTAAAACCTTATGAACCTTTTGTGATAAAATTCTAGTTCTATGTCTTGGTAAGTTTATATGAGTTTTTCAATAGATTTACAGACAACAATCCTATGGGGCCGATTTATTAAAGTGCAGACGGACATGATACAATGTAGTGTATCATGTCCGTGGCACATCGATAAATGCAGACAGCATATGCTTGTTGGTATTTATCATTGCACAAGCAGTTTTGCGGTTGCGAGCAAGGGGTGTCAATCAGCCCGATAATATAGAATCGGGCGGATTGATTTCCGCAGCCTCAGAGCAGGCGGACAAGTTATGGAGCAGCAGTCTTTAGACCACTGCTTCATAACCACTGTTTCCAGTGAGCTTGATAATTCGGCCCCTATATGTGTTATACAAGTGATTTAATCGATCGATTTGAATTGCAGCGATGTCTGTCCGCCTGCTCAGAGCAGGTGGACAGGTTATGGTGCAGCGATCTTTAGACCGCTGCCAGAAACACGACCCTGAAACTCCATCCAGAGCTTAATAAAAGGGTCCCTAAATTTCAAATAACAATTAAACTAATATAACTATTAAACTAAAATTAAACTAACTACCAATTAAAGAAAACTAAAATACACATTAAAAAATTCCCAACACTACTGTAAAAATGACAAAGTAATTCCAAAAATAAATAAATACTAATAAAGAATTCTATCAGCCAATCGGAATTGAAGGGAAGCCATCTTGGATGACATCATTTAAAGGAACCTTCATTCTTTGGTTGGACTTCGTTGGAAGAGGATGCTCCACGTCGGCTGGTTTGAAGATGGACCCGCTCCACTCTGGATGGATGAAGATAGAAGATGCCGTCTGGATGAAGACTTCTGCCCATCTGGAGGACCTCTTCTGCCCAGATCAGATGAAGACTTCTGCCCATCTGGAGGACCACTTCTGCCCGGCTTCTTGGAGGACTTCGGCCCGGCTGGGTGAAGACATCTCAAGGTAGGGTGATCTTCAAGGGGTTAGTGTTAGGTTTTATTAAGGGGGGATTGGGTGGGTTTTAGAGTAGGGTTGGGTGTGTGGGTGGTGGGTTTTAATGTTAGGGGGTATTGTATTTTTTTTTACAGGTAGAAGAGCTGATTACTTTGGGGAAATGCCCCACAAAAAAACCCTTTTAAGGGCTATTTGTAATTTAGTATAGGGTAGGGATTTTTACTATTTTGGGGGGCTTTTTTATTTTATTAGTGGGATTAGATTATGTGTAATTAGTTTAAAATTCTTGTAATTATTTTATTATTTTTTGTAATTTAGTGGGGTTTTTTGTACTTTAGTTTATTTAATTGTAATTAGTTTAATTTAATTTAGTTAATTTATTTATAATGTAGTGTTAGGTGTAATTGTAACTTAGGTTAGGTTTTATTTTACAGGTACTTTTGTATTAATTTTAGCTAGGTAGTTATTAAATAGTTAATAACTATTTAATAACTATTCTACCTAGTTAAAAAAAATACAAACTTGCCTGTAAAATAAAAATAAATCCTAAGATAGATACAATGTAACTATTAGTTATATTGTAGCTAACTTAGGGTTTATTTAACAGGTAAGTATTTAGTTTTAAATAGGAATAATTTATTTAATTGTAGTAATTTTATTTAGATTATTTTAAATTATATTTAAATTAGGGGGGTTAGGATAAGACTTAGGTTTAGGTGTTAATAACTTTATTATAGTGGCTGCGATGTTGGGGACGGCAGATTAGCGGTTAATAATTGTAGGTAGGTGGTGTCGACATTGGGGTCAGCAGATTAGGGGTTAATAAATATAATGTAGGTGTCTGCGATGTTAGGGGCAGCAGATTAGGGGTTCATAGATATAATGTAGGTGGCGGCAGTGTCCGGAGCGGCAGATTAGGGGTTAATAATATAATGCAGGTGGCGGAGATGTTGGGGGCGGCAGATTAGGGGTTAATAAGTGTTAGATTAGGGATGTTTAGACTCTGGGTTCATGTTAGGGTGTTAGGTGTAGACATATTTTTTATTTTCCCATAGGAATCAATGGGGCTGCGTTAGGAGCTGAACGCTGCTCTTTTGCAGGTGTTAGGTTTTTTTTCAGCCGGCTCAGCCCCATTGTTTCCTATGGGGAAATCATGCAAACAACAGACAGAGAACAAGATCATATTGAATATGAACAGATTTTTTCTACGAGCAGAACCCAATCAGCATTGGGGGATTTATTCTTTTAAATGGAATGCTTGAGGATTAAAGAAACAAGAAACAAATTAGATAAATGGACTCTGGAGAGATATATTGATTTGAAAATGATCCCAAGAGGCCTACGCCTCAATAAATTTCCAACTTTTGAGGTTAATGACGAAAATTTTATACAAGAATGGAACGAGGTATTAACTGACTGTTCTATCAGATTATTGGTATTAATTGTGAAATATAAGACAGCTGAATTGGTTAATATCAGATCACAGATCATGGAATTACGCCTAAAACTGGATAAATGTACCAAGAAGCAAGATTATTATGAAATGGATGTAATTTTGAAAAATACAGTTGAACAAACTAAGAAAGAAATCATTACAGTAAAGCATGCTAAATTTCTAAGAGATAATGAAGACTACAAGAACAATCGAGTATTCATATGGAATAGGAGAGACAGATCAGCTCAAAACCGAGTTGGCAGAGGAAGAATGAGAAAGAACAGATCAAGATCTAAGTCACAACAAAGAGGACCACAGAACAAAGAAAATGAGAGCGCAGAGAAAGAAAATAAGAAGAGAGTAGGCTTTGATGATCAGCCCAGACAAGCTTCAGGAGAAGATAGCAACTACTCAAGACAAAGAGAGACTGATTATGGACTTGAACACAGGGATGTTTATGAGATTAGCAGTCATGTCCATATTCCAAAAAACAACTGTGCTAGTCACAATCAGTCCAGTCAGGTAGATAGAAATCTTAACACACATTATTCACAAGGCAATAAAGATACAGGAACACGGTCAAAGATACAGGGCCCACAACAACATCAAAAAAGGCAAACCAATAGAGTAGATCCAGCGTTAAAATATAACAGCACTGAATGGGATAATAGAGCTCCACACAGAGAAAGAGATAGGAATGACAATATAGAAGAAAGGGAGAATGAATCTAGTATGCAGCAGGTTTTTCACATACCCCCAGAAAAACAAGAAGGGGGGGGGATTAGGAAAAGAGCAGAGAGGGAGAGACCGCTATCGACTACATACACAAAAAACACACAACTAGACAAAGAAGTGATAACTACCTCAAAGGGTGCAACTATATTTATAGTGGGAAATGCAATAAATATCTCAGGTTGGGATCTTACACCTGTACAATATGAAGTTCTAAACTATGGTCTAGGTTATGCACCCTCATGTAAATTTAACATTTTTGATACTCTCATAGATGTTAACAGGCTCATAAGGACCCTAACATTAAGGAGACACTTTGAAACTGAATTAGAGGAACATCAACCCTATGCTAATAATATACTTGATACAGCCAATTTTGATGAATTGTGTACCATTAAAAACTTAACAGAGCTATTCAAAGAATCAAATGAACCTAGATTAGAAATTAATGAACAGATAATGGAAAATTCAAACATTACAAAACCAATTAGCAAAAAATCTAACTTCTATCTCATTCAGAGTAGGGGTACAGTCTTAGAGCTGTTTCAAGCGACAGTGGAAAGAGATCTGGTAAAACTATACCAAGAAACAGACAAGACTGTCCCCAACCTGAGTGAGATACAGGCACTACAAGAGTTAAAAGACAACACAGATTTGGTAGTACGAAAGTCAGATAAGGGAGGGAGTACGGTGGTTATATCAAGAAATGATTACATTAGAGAAGCTAAACGCCAATTGACGGATCAAGAGACCTATACACCACTCCCTTCAAATCCAACCAATCAGATTTCAGAAATGATTAAATCTCTTATAGATGATGCTGTGGAAAAAGGCTTCCTAGACATAAAAACAGCGGAATTCCTTTTCAAAAAACATCCTCAAATCCCAATATTCCACTTCTTTCCCAAGGTCCACAAGACCTTGGAAAATATAAGTGGCAGACCAATAGTCTCGGGTATAGACTCCATTTTGGAGCCTCTATCTGAATGGGTTGATGTGATACTACAACCCATTGTAAAGACACTGTATGGGTAACCATAGATGCTGTTTCCCTCTATTCAAGAATACCACATACATACGGATTAGAGGCAGTTGAATTTTTCTTAAACAGAGATACAATTCTTAACAGTGAACAAATCTCTTTTGTGAAAGGGGTAGTTAGATTTCTACTGGAATATAACTTTTTTGAATTCCAGGGGGATTTCTACCTCCAGAGATGTGGGACTGCGATGGGGCCAAATTTGCCCCCTCGTATGCCAACCTATTTTTAGGTTGGTGGGAAGAGTCCCATATCTTTGGGGGTAGAAATCCATTCAGGGAGAGAATTAAATTCTTTCGAAGATTCATAGATGATTTGATTCTAATATGGGATGGTACTAAAGAGGAGCTGTCAAACTTCCTTGAATATCTAAATTGTAACGAAATAGGTTTGAAATTTACAATGGAATCTGATCCAACAAAAATAAACTATCTGGATATTACACTGGTGGGGGATAAGGAAAGAGGCCTTAAACAGACCAAAACATACAGAAAACCGATAACGAAAAATAATATACTACACGCAACAAGTAATCATCCAAAACACATATCTTTAGCAATAGCCAAGGGACAATTCCATAGGATGAAAAGGAATTGTTCCAATGAGGAAGATTACAAACATGAATGTAATACCCTGTCCCTACAATTAGAAGAGAGGGGATACCCCAGATCTATAATAAGGAAAGCTAAAATCCAGGTAGACAGAATTGAGAGACAGGAACTACTAGCTAAAAAAAAGAATAAATAAGAGTGGACAGATACACTTTATAACTAATCACAGCAATCAGTATATAAAAGTGTGTGAAATTATTAGAAAGAACTTGGAAATTTTGAGGGCAGATGATAAGTTGAAACCTATAATAGAAAAAGGTTGTAACTTCTCGTATACCAGAAGCATGACCATAGGTAATATACTCTCACCTACGAAAATACCTATTCCAACTCATAGAAGTTCGTGGTTGATACATAAAGGGACTTTTAGATGTAATAGCCCATTATGTAAGGCGTGTGACACAATAAAAGTGTCCAGGTTTTTTGAGTCATACACTACAGGACAGAGGTTTGAGACGTCTCAATGTATAAATTGTTCCATGGGATATGTAATATATCTGATTTCATGTACGGTCTGCAAACGCCAATACGTGGGGCTCACCACAAAAGAGGTGAGATCACGTATTAGGGAGCACCTCAGTAATATAAGAAGAGGTAAAGAATGCTCAGCATTAGCTTACTACTTTATACATGTGCACAACAAAGACATCACCACCTTTGAATGGCAAACTATTGAGCTGGTTAAACAACCACAGAGAGGGGGTGACAGAGAAAAACTTCTCTATAAGAGAGAAGCTTATTGGATATTCAGACTAGGCACCAGGGTCCCAGCAGGATTTAACTCTAAATGGGACGTTATCAACCATTGGGAAAAGTAAAATAGCTGGTCTAATAACCTAGGCCAGTAATTGTAGTGTTACTAAATTCCATCAAGATAACATAAACTAGCAAATGGATAATTATCAATACCTTGTGGGCTTTATAATGATGTAAATATAGTGGTGAATTTTAAACTGTCACTTATACATAGTATTCTATCTTAACTATGAGACTTATGAACAATATATATAAAAAAACAAGGTATTATCCTATTTAAGTGAAGTCCAACAGTAGATAAATATGTCAGTAAAATACCAAACGAGATTAAGATACAAAATTTAAAATAAGGTTATCTATAACTAAACATATGGAACGGAATAAAATTTCATTTCAATACTTTAAAGTATTAATCTTAGGGAGAGGCACTGGTGAGGAATTTTAAAATATTCTCAAAATAGTTTTAAAGTATATAATATAACATATAAAGAAATCAACATAGAGGTATAAACTATTATCTAATATCCTCTAGCGAATGTGTAGAAGTTTATATACTTACTCGCATATCACAGATTCGCTCCAAAACAACTAGCGGCTAAAATTTGTTAAAAACAAAAGTTTCTTAAATCTGACGAAGTATCATATATGACTAAAATAGTCCAACATCTCTTATAAAAATAGGAAGGTGTAAAGTAATAAGTATATAAGATAATAAGTTTTACGTAGGATACGTAGCAATGTCTAAAGTATAGGGATTGCAAACAGACCTATCAGTTAATGTTAGACAGGTCACGTGATGAACAAGCCCATATTGTGAACCAATAACATAAATTTAAGAGGCTCAGAGAACAACCAATAGATGCATAGGGGTGTGTAGGAAATAGCCAATCAGTGTAACAGAGGGAAATATAAAGCTAGACAGGTATCAAACACAATATCTATGATTATGGTAACCACCGAAACGCATCAGATGTGAGGGGGTACCTGTCATTATCTGTGTTTTACTTTGCCTGTAGGTGCTTTGACATTGTCAATATTAATTGTGCTGTGTAATACGCTCTTTTACTTGTTTCTAATAAAGAGCAAGTTGGTGAAGGAAGAGCCGGTCTGGACATTTCTTTTTTCTACAAGAAATCATGCATGAGCATGTTTAGCCAGCTCACCGCTACCGTAAGCAGTGCTGGTATTGAGGTGAGATGTGGAGCTAAATTTTGCTCAATGCTCACTTTTCTGAGGCTAATGCCGGCTTGCAGAAAACTCATAATACCAGCGCTGTCTTAAGTGAGCGGTGAGAAAAAAAGGAGTGTTAGCACCGCACACCATTACCGACAAAAACTTGTAATCTAGCCGAAAATTATCCAAAATAAAAAAAGAATTACACCTAATCTAATAGCCCTATCAAAATTAAAAAGCCCATCCAAAATAAAATAAAAAACCTAGCATACAATAAACTACCAATAGCCCTTAAAAGGGCCTTCTGTAGGGCATTGCCCTAAGTTTAACAGCTCTTTTACCTGGCAAAAACAATACAAAGACCCCCCCAACAGTAAAACCCACCACCCAACCAACCCCCCCCAAAAAAAGCTATCTAAAATAACCTAAGCTACCCATTGCCCTGAAAAGGAAATTTGTATGGGCATTGCCCTTAAAAGGGCATTGCCATTAAAAGGGCATTTAGCTCTATTAAGAATGCCCAAACTCTAAACTAAAAAAAAAAAAAAACACCCAAAAAACCCTTAAAAAAATCTAACACTAACCCCCGATGATCCACTTACAGTTTTTGAAGTCCCACTTAAACGATCTTCATCCATGCGGCGAGAAGTCTTCATCCAGGTGGCCTCTTCTATCTTCATCCAGGCGCTGAAGTCTCCATCCAGGTGACCAGAAGTCTTCATCCATGCGCCTCTTCTATCTTCATCCAGGCAGCATCTTCTATCTTCATCCCGGCGGCGTGGAGCAGGTCCATCCTGAAGACATCTGGCGTGGAGCATCCTCTTCATATGGTTGCCGCCATATACTGAATCTTCAATGCAAGGTACGTGATTCAAAATGGCATCCCATGCATTCCTATTGGCTGAAAGATTTGAATCAGCTAATAGGATTTGAGCAGCTATTATTCTATTGGCTGTTCCAATAAGCCAATAGGATTTGAGCAGCTCTCATTCTATTGGCTGTTCCAATCAGCCAATAGAATGATAAGGGCCCTTGGTAGTTTATTTTAGTTTAGGTTTTTTTATTTTGGGGTGGGTTATTTTTTATTTTAAAAGGGTATTAGAATAGGAATAATTTTTATTGTTTTGGATAATCTAGTTTGTTATTTTTTGTAATGGTAGGTTTTTTATTTTTAGTAATTTTAGTGGGTTTTTTTTATAATGGTAGGTTTTTATTTTTCGAATGTTAGGTTTTAGTGTAAGGCAGCTTAGGTTTAATTTCACAGGTAAGTTTGTATTTATTTTAACTAGGTAGTTATTACATAGTTAATAACTCTTTACTAACTAGTCTACCTAGTTAAAATAAATACAAACTTACCTGTGAAATAAAAATAAAACCTAAGCTAGCTACAATATAACTAATAGTTATATTGTAGCTAGCTTATGTTTTATTTCACAGGTAAGTATGTATTTAGTTTTAAATTGGTATTATTTAGTTAATAATTGTAACTTTAATTTAGCTCTATTTTAATTATGTTAAAGTTAGGGTGTGTTAAGGTTAGGGTTATGGTTAGGGTTACGTTGGGGTTAGGTTTAGGGGTTAATATAGTTTAATTTAGGTTGTTGCAATGTGGGGGCTGGCGGATTAGGGGTTAATAGGTTTAATTAGTGGTAGTGATGTGGGAGACCAAGGTTTAGGGGTTAATAACTTTATTTAGTGGCGTCGATGTCTGGGAGCCGCAGAATAGGGGTTAATAGATTTATTATAGTGTGGGTGATGTTGGGGTGCAGGGGAATAGTGGTTAATAATGTTAGTATAGTGGTGGCGATATAGGGAGCAACAGATTAGGGGTTAATAGTTTTATTTCGGTGGCAGCGATATCTGGAGCAAGCAGATTAGGGGTTAATAACATTATGAAGGTGATGGCGATGATGGGGGCGGCAGATTAGGGTTTTTTAGACTCAGGGTTTATGTCAGGGTGGTTTTAACGTAACTTTTATTTTCCCCATAGACACCAATGGTGCTGCTTTACGGAGCTTTTCATTCTGCGATCGCAGGTGTTAGTTTTTTTTATGACCCGCTCTCCCCATTGATGTCTATGGGGAAAACGTGCACAAGCACATAAAAAATAGCTATTGTTTTTGGCGCGGTATGGAACTCAACGCAACCATATTGCCTGCACAAGCCGGCTTTTTGAAAACTTGTAATGACTGCACTATAGGGGGTAAAATAACGCAGCTTTTGTTGTGGTCGTTAAAAACCCTATAGCGCTCATAACTCTTAATCTAGCTGTATGTAAGGTCTGCCTGTGTTTACAAATTTTAGACCATTAGGCACTTGGTAAGAATAAATGTTACCATATCTGCTTTTGTACGTATACTGGTAGTTGCTAAATGTATATTTAACATTCCTCGTTTTTAACCAATTTTCAGTCATAAATCCTTTTATTTACCATCAATTGCACTTACTTTTTTCAAAATCTACAGGTTTTAACCAATACCTTTTTTCATGTTTTACTTACATTCTACAGGAAGTTCTATTATTTTGGAATCTCCTTTCCCAAGTTCATTCATGGCAGAGCAGTAATACTTGTTGTTGTCACGGCTCACATTCTTTAGAGTTATTATGTTATTATGGTCCTGCAATTTGACATCTGTAATGTTTCCAACCTTGTACCATGTATAATTATTTACTTTCGGGTTAGCCTGACTATTACACATTAATTTTACATTATCTCCTTCATTAATGTTCTTATTTTCAATTACTGAGATTGATGTGTTCTTTGGTGAATCTAAAAAAAAAAAAAAATGTTATTAAATTAAATAGTCACAAAGAGCATTTCAAATTTGACTTTTTATAGAATTAAATAATTTACACAAAAATACAGAGTTCTGCATCTGCTTTATAGTGCAAAATATATTATAGTATTATTATTATTATTTATTTATATAGCACTATAAACTTCTGTGGTGCTGGGTACATAGGTAGGGGTATACAATGAACGATTTGTGATGAGATACAAATATATAACAGACTTAATAAAACTAGTACATGAAGAGGGCTCTGCTCTGAAGCGCTTAAAATCTAGAGGTTGGCGGTTCAGAGACATAAGGTTTGGGGTAGTTTGTCACATGGATTGTAGTTGACGCAGTGAGTCTGGTAAGTTAAGATTTGTTTTGGGTAGGATAAAAATCAGAGGAGAGACAGTAAGCCTCTATAAATAGGTGGGATTTTCAATAGCACCTGAAACTATACAAGGTTATAGACAGTCTGATTGAGAGGGGTAGAGAGGACAGGAGAGGCACCTAAGAAGTCTTGAGGCGGGAGAGGGACGTAGAGTTAATAATAGTGGAAGACATATGTCAGTGGTTGATCAAAGAGGGCAGCTTGGGAAATATTTCAAGATGAGAGAGGAAATATAGTTGTGAGCGAGATTGTTTAGTGCTTTATAGGTTAGGGTTAATACTTTGAATTTTATTCTAGAATGTATAGGAAGCCAGTGTAGAGAAATGGCAGAGTGGAGCAGCTGATGTAGATTGTCGACTTAGGTAGATGAGTCTATCTGAAGCATTCATGATAGGTTGGAGACGGGGGAGTCAGTGTTTTGGAAGTCCATTTGGAAGTAGATTGCAGTAGTTAATGCTTTACAAAATGGCTGGATTTCAGTGAGAGCTTGAATATGTGGAGTTAATGTGAGTTTAGAGTCATGTCACCCCAAGAAAGCAGACCTAGGGTGAGGTGTGGAGAATAGTCTCCAACTGTAAGAAAAAATGTCATGTCTTGAAAAGGGAGGAATAAGAAGCATCTCAGTTTTAGATAGATAGATCGATAGATAGATAGATAGATAGATAGATAGGTAGGTAGTGTGAAGACATCCAGAAGGAAATTGCAGAGAGACAGTTAGTGATCTGGTTGAGAAAAGAGGGAGAGATATCAGGACATTATATATTAGGGTATTATCAGCATATAAGTGGTACTGGAAGCAAAAAAAGGATATACATATTTCCAACAAAGTAAGTATAGATAGAAATAAGTAAGGTACCCAAGACAAAGCCTTGTATTTAATGTTAAAGTATAACAATAAATTCTGGGCAGTAGCCACAGGGACTTTGACCAATGTTTTAAAATATCTTAATTTAGCTATATGATGATTTACAAACATAGTTTTGATTGCTGATGTAAACTGATAGTAACTACAAGTATCTCCATTAATGTGTAAGGAGATTATGTATGTTACCACAGCAATGAAAACTAGATTTTTGAGACCACCTTCTGTATAATGGTTGTAAAACATGAGTCTAAGATTGACACAATGGCAATAAAAAAAACTAAAAGCATCTCATTAGCTATTTGGAATTTAGTATTAGGAGGAGAATGGGGAAAAATAACTGCAGTCCTCCTGATGCTATGGACAATATTACAGATTTAAATGTCATAAAAACACAGTCTTCATTATAAACATATTTCTTTAAAGTTGGAATATTATATTGTCATTTCGTGGAACTAACAGAAGCACGGGGGAAAAGGTACCAAGTCAGGGACCTACAGGTGGAGCGGACGTACGGTTTCCAGCTGAAACTTGTAGGAACTTGCTTTCCTGAGCTGACTTTTCGGACCTGTTTTTATCAAGGCTTTATTCTTTTAACTTCTTGTAAGTGCAATGATTTATATGCTCAAAATAAATTGTATTTGATTCACCTTGAGTCGTGGTTGCGCTCTGTGCTTTATCATTTCAGAATCTCCATGTCAGTGCACTCCTGAGTGCCCTGTAAGAAGTAGCAGCACCACTATCTCAGAATTACAGGGGAAATCACAGAGAGGATATAAGAATACCCTGTGGAGTTAACAAACTATTGGTATTATATGTTTTTTACCATACTCCTGGAGTCATGAAGTAAGTATCTCTGCCAACTTCAAGTTATATATATTTTAATAAAGTGTGTTATATTTTTAAGTATTTATTAATTTTATATACTATTCCATTATTTTTAAAGTGATAGCTGATACTATTTAAATTGTGTTTACAAAGTACCAATTAGGTACATTGTGATACTAGGGGGCCTAGTTATAAAGCCGTCAACCTCAAATACGCTGCGTATTCCGCAGCGTATTTGTGGCGAGGCTGATTCGCCTTAGTTATCAAAGGCTCGAGACCGGCAAAAGTAGAATTTTGTGACGTAAACTTCGATCCGCCGGACTCAGTCCGACACAGATCGATTCTTACGTCACTCCAGATGTTCCGCACACAAGTACGGCACAATCTCACTACTTTTGCTAGTTATCAAAAAACTATCAGGTACGCTCGGCACTTTTACGGCCCAGCGTACCTGGTTTTCAAAGCGCCAGCCTGGAGGCGGCGGATCCCATAGGAATCAATGGGAGTCTGACCATAGCGAAAGTACAAGTTCGCTGCTGACAGACATCCCATTGATTCCTATGGGAGCTGTCTACACCTAACACCCTAACATGTACCCCGAGTCTAAACACCGCTAATCTGACCCCCCCTACACCGCCACAACTAAATAAAGTTATTACCCCCCTAAACCGCCGCTCCCAGAGCCCACCGCAACTATAATAAATGTATTAACCCCTAAACCGCCGCTCCCTGAACCCGCCGCAACCTATATTAAATGTATTAACCCCTATCCTGCCCCCCCTACACCGTCGCCACCTATAATAAATTTATTAACCCCTATCCTGCCCCCCACTACGCCGCCGCCACTGTAATAAAATTATTAACCCCTAAACCTAAGTCTAACCCTAACCCTAACGCCCCCCTAACTTAAATAATTAATTAAATAAATCTAAATAAATTAACTCTTATTAACTAAATGAATCCTATTTAAAACTAAATACTTACCTTTAAAATAAACCCTAATATAGCTACAATATAATTAATAATTATATTATAGCTATCTTAGGATTTATATTTATTTTACAGGTAACTTTGTATTTATTTTAGCTAGTTAGAATAGTTATTAAATAGTTATTAACTATTTAATAACTACCTAGCTAAAAGAAATACAAAATTACCTGTAAAATAAATCCTAACCTAAGTTACAATTAAACCTAATACTACACTATCATTAAATTAACTAAATAAACTACCTACAAATAACTACAATTAAATACAATTACATAAACTAACTAAAGTACAAAAAATAAAAAAAGCTAAGTTACAAAAAATAAAAAAATAAGTTACAAACATGTTAAAAATATTACAACAATTTTAAGCTACTTACACCTAATCTAAGCCCCCTAATAAAATAACAAACCCCCCAAAATAAGAAAAATCCCTACCCTATTCTAAATTAAATAAATTTCAAAGCTCTTTTACCTTACCAGCCCTTAAAAGGGCCATTTGTGGGGGCATGCCCCAAAAAGTTCAGCTCTTTTGCCTGTAAAAGAAAAATACAACCCCCCCAACATTAAAACCCACCACCCACATACCCCTAATCTAACCCAAACCCCCCTTACAAAAACCTAACACTAATCCCCTGAAGATCATCCTACCTTGAGTCGTCTTCACTCAGCCGAGCCACCGATGGAACTGAAGAGGACATCCGGAGCGGAAGAAGTCAATCCTCCAAGCGGCGCTGAAGAAATCTTCCATCCGATGAAGTCATCATCCAGGCGGCGCTGAAGAAGTCTTTGATCCGGCCGATGTCATCTTCCAAGAGGCGCTGAAGATGTCTTCTATCCGGGCGAAGTCATCTTCCAAGCCGGGTCTTGAATCTTCCTTCCGCCGACGCAGAACCACCTTCTTCACCGACGGACTATGACGAATGACGGCTCCTTTAAGGGACGTCATCCAAGATGGCGTCCCCTCAATTCCGATTGGCTGATAGGATTCTATCAGCCAATCGGAATTAAGGTAGGAAAATCTGATTGGCTGATGGAATCAGCCAATCATATTCAAGTTCAATCCGATTGGCTGATCCAATCAGCCAATCAGATTGAGCTCGCATTCTATTGGCTGATCGGAACAGCCAATAGAATGCGAGCTCAATCTGATTGGCTGATTCCATCAGCCAATCAGATTTTTCCTACCTTAATTCCGATTGGCTGATAGAATCCTATCAGCCAATCGGAATTGAGGGGGACGCCATCTTGGATGACGTCCCTTAAAGGAGCCGTCATTCGTCGTAGTCCGTCGGTGAAGAAGGTGGTTCCGCGTCGGCGGAAGGAAGATTCAAGACCCGGCTTGGAAGATGACTTCACCCGGATAGAAGACATCTTCAGCGCCTCTTGGAAGATGACATCGGCCGGATCAAAGACTTCTTTAGCGCCGCCTGGATGATGACTTCATCGGATGGAAGATTTCTTCAGCGCCGCTTGGAGGATTAACTTCTTCCGCTCCGGATGTCCTCTTCAGTTCCATCGGTGGCTCGGCTGAGTGAAGACGACTTAAGGTAGGATGATCTTCAGGGGATTAGTGTTAGGTTTTTGTAAGGGGGGTGTGGGTTAGATTAGGGGTATGTGGGTGGTGGGTTTTAATGTTGGGGGGGTTGTATTTTTCTTTTACAGGCAAAAGAGCTGAACTTTTTGGGGCATGCCCCCACAAATGGCCCTTTTAAGGGCTGGTAAGGTAAAAGAGCTTTGAAATTTATTTAATTTAGAATAGGGTAGGGATTTTTCTTATTTTGGGGGGTTTGTTATTTTATTAGGGGGCTTAGATTAGGTGTAAGTAGCTTAAAATTGTTGTAATATTTTTAACATGTTTGTAACTTAATTTTTTATTTTTTGTAACTTAGCTTTTTTTATTTTTTGTACTTTAGTTAGTTTATGTAATTGTATTTAATTGTAGTTATTTGTAGGTAGTTTATTTAGTTAATTTAATGATAGTGTAGTATTAGGTTTAATTGTAACTTAGGTTAGGATTTATTTTACAGGTAATTTTGTATTTCTTTTAGCTAGGTAGTTATTAAATAGTTAATAACTATTTAATAACTATTCTAACTAGCTAAAATAAATACAAAGTTACCTGTAAAATAAATATAAATCCTAAGATAGCTATAATATAATTATTAATTATATTGTAGCTATCTTAGGGTTTATTTTACAGGTAAGTATTTAGTTTTAAATAGTAATAATTTATTAAAGTATAGTGTAGTGTTAGGTGTAATTGTAACTTAGGTTAGGATTTATTTCACAGGTACATTTCTCTTTATTTTAGCTAGGTAAGCTATTAAATAGTTAATAACTATTTAATAGTTATTGTACATGGTTAAAATAAATTGAAAGTTACCTGTCAAATAAATATAAATCCTAAGATAGCTAGAATATAATTCTTATTTATATTGTAGCTATATTAGGGTTTATTTTAAAGGTAAGTATTTAGTTTTAAATAGGATTCATTTAGTTAATAAGAGTTAATTTATTTAGATTTATTTAATTAATATTTAAGTTAGGGGGGCGTTAGGGTTAGACTTAGGTTTAGGGGTTAATAATTTTATTACAGTGGCGGCGGCGTAGTGGGGGGCAGGATAGGGGTTAATAAATTTATTATAGGTGGCGACGGTGTAGGGGGGGCAGGATAGGGGTTAATAGGTTTAATATAGGTTGCGGCGGGTTCATGGAGCGGCGGTTTAGGGGTTAAACTATTTATTTAGTTGCGGAGAGGTGCGGGATCAGCAGGATAGGGGTTAATAATTTTATAATAGAGGGCGACGGTGTAGGGGGGGCAGGATAGGGGTTACTAGGTATACTGTAGGTGGCAGCGGTGTCCGGGAGCGGCGGTTTAGGGGTTAATACATTTATAAGAGTTGCGGCGGGGTCTAGGAGCGGCGGTTTAGGGGTTAGTAACTTTATTTAGTTGCGGGGGGCTCCGGGGGCGCCGGTATAGGGGGTAGAACAGTGTAGTTTAGTGTGGGTGCTTAGTGACAGGCTAGCAATAAAGCTGGGAAAAAGCCGAAGGGCAGCGAGATCGGATGAGTGATAACTGTCACAGTCCGCTGCTCATCGCCCCGCGGCTTTTTGACAGCTTTATTTGATAACTTAGGCGAACGTATTCAAGGTCCGCGGCGGCGAAGGTAGGCGAGCTTAGGCGGACGTATTGGGCCGGCGAAGCCAGAAAAGTAGACGGCTTGATAACTAGCCCCCTAGAGGTGTTAACACTCACATCAGTAATTTGAGATTACCATTGATTTTGTGTATGAATTTTCTTAATAACAGGTACAGACAGTTAGCGCAGTATTTATTTTTGGGTATGTCATTTCTTTTAATGCATTCTAGAGTGTTTAAGTTAACAGTTAAGAAAAATATTAATAAATCCTTTGATCAGTTATGAAATACGTTATTGTATAAAATATGCCATATCATTTGGCCACATAAATGGTCATTCAATTGGTGTTGATTGTTGCTGATCAGTTTGCAGAGTGGCTTTTCAAGATATGCAGATGATCCCTTCTTGGATTTTTGTGTGACACATCTTGGTATATTCAAGTACTGAGAAAATAACAATAGCATTTAATCAGTGAATATCAGATGTGTTTTCCTATAGATGCACCAGCCCTTAATAAACTGTAACACTATTGCAGTGCATTGTCTGGGATGTTTGATAGAACCATGTAATTTGCATCATTTCATTAAAGATGTAAGGATATCTGTGTGTGTTTTCAACCAATTCCAAATGTGTAAGGTTGTTTTTCTTAGTAACAATTATTGATCCTTAATAAATATTAATAATTTAATGTAATGTTATCATTAAAATATATTAATATTATATGATCATATCCCTAGTGATAGCTTTTCAAGTGTATGTCAATTTTATTTCAGTCTATTAAATGAACAACTGTTGTTTATGGTGACTTTATATTTCTCTATTTTTTTCTTTTCTTTCTAGAAGCTCCCAAACAAGTGCCCACCTTCTGCACCTTATAGAAGAGAATATGAGCTGGAAATGATGATAGCTACATAAATAATGTGGTATAAGCAACAAAAGAAGATTATATCAACACTAGTAGTGGAGTTGTTGTACTGAGACATCATATATGCCATATCTGAGATATCTTCTCTGAGAAATGTAAATTAGAAAAAAAAAAATCAACCAAGATCCATCCATATCCATAAGAGTTATTTGTGCATGATAGATTAAGCTTTTTTTAATATATAATTTTGAAGGCTAAATATTAATTTATATTTATATCTTTTATATTGGCATATGCCTTTTCATTGTATTATTGGAGGCAACAATATCTTTTGAGATGTTATAATTCTGGGAATAAGGCTTTATATAGCGTTGGAATATATGTACTTTATTTTCACTGTCACGTATTGTTTGAGTCCTGTGTAGGCTGTTGTAATCATAGGCAGGGACTAATATATAAAGATGTGCGCCCAAGTAACTGTAACGAGGGATTAGTAAATCATGCTTGAATCCCACCCCACTTAAAAAACACAATCAAAAAACAAATCCTATCTTAGCTACATGGCAACATATAGTAATAGTGAGTCCTTATGTGTTATAAATATCTTTTAAAAAATCTAATCTTGTGCTAAAATTGTATTGGTTTACAAATTTAGTATATATCAGTTGAGGGACCTCCATAGGAACAGTCTGGGCAACGCCCCTTTATTTATTTGAGGGGAAATAAAATGCCATAAAAATAAAATAAAATGCCATTGTGCACTGTTAGGAATAGGATGTTATTTTATGCTATTTTTGTTATGTTTTTTTTTTCAAGTTGCTATTTAAAAACAAAAGCTTGTATTTGCAAAGTTCTCTCAGGCAGGGGGCGTTTTTGCAATCATCCCTGTTTAAGAGAACTTTACACATGCTCTCTCTGTGCCTTTAAGTGATTTCTGACATTACACTATCAGTTAACATAGGGGACATCAATGCACAGACATCTTCTAGCCCCCTATTGGCTGAAAGGAGCATGTGGGGGAGATCTACATGGCTGTAAATAGATACGTGCCCACTGCCCTGGAGTTTGTGCGACTAACTTAGGAGGAGTTCAGCTGAGGGCCAAAGCATAATCAGCATTGCAAGACTGAAGGTAAAAAAAATGTGTATTTCAATATATTGGTCTGGTCACATACTCGGGTATGGTGCCGCCCTCCTGCTGCATAACAGCTCCCCATATTGTGATAAATGCAGCATTGCCTTCTGTCTACACAATTAGAGTTTGCCCAAGTCTGCCTAGTGCTCTCCTCCTTTTGTTTGGCTTGCTCAGGATGGTTATGGTGGTAACTAGTAGTGATTGCGCAAGCTTAAAATTTTCCATTCGTGAATGGCGACCGCGAACTTCCGCAACTGTTCGCGAACGGGCGAACCGGGCGAACCGCCATTGACTTCAATAGGCAGGCGAATTTTAAAACCCACAGGGACTCTTTCTGGCCACAATAGTGACGGAAAAGTTGTTTCAAGGGTACTAACACCTGGACTGTGGCATGCCGGAGGGGGATCCATGGAAAAACTCCCATGGAAAATTACATAGTTGATGCAGAGTCTGGTTTTAATCCATAAAGGGCATAAATCACCTAACATTCCTAAATTGTTTGGAATAACGTTCTTTAAAACATCAGGTATGATGTTGTATCGATCAGGTAGTGTAAGGGTTACGCCCGCTTCACAGTGACAGACCAAACTCCCAGTTTAACGCAATGTAAACAACCACAAACAACCGCAAACAGTCCATTTGCACAACCGCAAACTCCCCATTTGCACAAGGTTGGATACCAAGCTAGCCATGTCCCGTTCCTTGTCCTCACTGATGTCATTGAAGGTCTCTTCCTCCACCCAGCCACGTACAACACCAAGGGTCCCCGAAAAGGTGACAACAATCCCCCTGGGATGCCTGCTGTGTTTGGTCTTCCACCTCCTCAAAGCCACCTTCCACCTCTGACTCCTCTTCTTCAGACTCCTCTCTCTGCATTGCCTCTCTCTGCGTTATTATAAGGTGTGTTAAGTAGTACTATTCTTATCAGTTAAATCCCTGTTACGTCCCCTATCAGGGGACGTGTATATGGCATGGATTTTAGGAACCGGGAGATGGAAAAAGATGCTTGGTCGGTCCTCCCACTTCAAATTTGGGGCACTGCGCGTGCAATCTACTGTGCCACCAGATATGAGTGGTGTGTTAAGTAGTAATATTCTGATCAGTTTAATCCCTGTTACGTCCCCTATCAGGGGACGTGTATATGGCATGGATTTTAGGAACCAGGAGATGGAAAAAGATGCTTGGTCGGTCCTCCTACTTCAAATTTGGGGCACTGCGCGTGCAATTGTGGCCGGACTTTTAGCCAACGGACATTTGGCAGATGGACATTTGGCCGACGGACATTTGGCTGAAACACAAGTGGCTGTCACAAAACAGTCCGGCCACGAGATAGATAGATTTGATAGATAGATAGATAGATAGATAGATAGATACAAAGATTAGATAGATACATAGATTAGATAGATAAATTTGATATATACGATAGATAGATTTGATAGATAAATAGATAGATTTGATAGATAGATAATATCCCAGACAGAGAATTACAAGACGTGCGGTCTGGGACCCATGGTAAGGTTCCCAGAGGCAGTTGCGGCACCAGGGGACGTGTATATGGCATGGATTTTAGGAACCGGGAAATGGAAAAATATGCTTGGTCGGTCCTCCTACTTCAAATTTGGGGCACTGCGCGTGCAATCTAATGTGACACCAGATAGGAGTGGTGTGTTAAGTAGTACTATTCCTATTAATTTAATCCCTGTTACGTGCCTTTTTTTTTGTTTGGTTTTTGAAGCCAGAGTGCAGCACCAGAGGCCAGAAAAATTTGGCATGTACACTAGGTATTGTTGCAGCCGCTGCTGTAGCAGCAGACAGAAACATTGATGTTTGTTTCGCAGGCAGAAAGTGCCCTAAAACATTGCGGCTTGAACCCTAGTTGGTGGCGGATAAGTCACGCAAGTCATCCGGCATTCGAAGATAAAATACAGCAGCATGTGGACCATTTTTAGCCCAAGGCAGCTCATCTCATCAGGCCTTTTTTACTCGAATGTATCGCCCAATGTCAGTCCTTTCGGGATTCATCCCTAATTCCTCTTAATAAAGGTGAGGTAATCTAGACTTTTTTGACCTAGGCGAATTCTCTTCTCAGTGACAATACCTCCTGCTGCACTGAAGGTCCTTTCTGACAGGACACTTGAAGCGGGGCAGGCCAGAAGTTCTATCGCAAATTGGGATAGCTCAGGCCACAGGTCAAGCCTGCACACCCAGTAGTCAAGGGGTTCATCGCTCCTCAGAGTGTCGAGATCTGCAGTTAAGGCGAGGTAGTCTGCTACCTGTCGGTCGAGTCGTTCTCTGAGAGTGGACCCCGAAGGGCTGTGGCGATGCATAGGACTTAAAAAGCTCCACATGTCCTCCATCAACAATACGTCTGTAAAGCATCCTGTCCTTGCCGGCGTGGTCATGGGAGTCGGAGGATTACTTTCACCTCTTCCCCTGTTAGATTCCCGTTGTGCTGTGACATCACCCTTATAAGCTGTGTAACGCATACTTTTTAATTTATTTTGGAACTGCTGCATCCTTTCCGACTTGCGGTAATTCGGTAACATTTCAGGCACTTTATGCTTATACCGGGGGTCTATTAGCGTGGACACCCAGTACAGGTAGTTCTCCTTCAGCCTTTTTATACGAGGGTCCCTCAACAGGCACGACAGTATAAAAGACCCCATTTGCACAAGGTTGGATGCCGAGCTACTCATGTCCCGTTCCTCGTCCTCAGTGATCTCACTGAAGGTATCTTCTTCCCCCAGCCACGTACAACACCACGGGTACCAGATAGGTGACAACGAGCACCCTGGAATGCCTGTTGTGGTTGGTCTTCCTCCTACTCCTCAAAGCCACATTCCTCCTCTGACTCCTCTTCCTCACAATCCTCTTCCAGCGTTGCCGCTGGTCCAGCAAGCGATGCGGATAAGGCTGTTTCTGGTGGTGATGGTGACCACGACTCTTCCTCTTCATGCTCATCTATGGCCTGATCCAGCACTCTTCGCAGGGCACGCTCCAGGAAGAAACCAAATGGTATGATGTCGCTGATGGTGCCTTCGGTGCGACTGACTAGGTTTGTCACCTCCTCAAAAGGACGCATGAGCCTACAGGAATTGCACATGAGCATCCAGTAATGTGGCAAAAAAAATCTCAGCTCTGCAGAGGCTGTCCTAGCACCTCGGTCATACAAATACTCATTAACGGCTTTTTCTTGTTGGAGCAGGCGGTCGAACATTAGGAGTGTTGAATTCCAATGTGTCGGGCTGTCGCAAATCAAGCGCCTCACTGGCATGTTGTTTCGCCGCTGGATATCTGAAAAGTGCGTCATGGCCGCATAGGAATGCCTCACATGGCCACACATCTTCCTGGCCTGCTTCAGGACGTCCTGTAAGCCTGGGTACTTATGCACAAAGCATTGTACAATCAGATTACACACATGTTCCAAGCATGGCACATGTGTCAACTTGCCCAATTTCAATGCCGCCACCAAATTACTTCCATTGTCAGAAACCAATTTGCCGATCTCCAGTTGGTGCAGAGTCAGCCACTGATCTACCTGTGCATTCAGGGTGGACAGGAGTGCTGGTCCGGTGTGACTCTCTGCTTTCAGGCAAGTCAACCCCAAGACGGCGTGACACTGCCGTATCCAGGATGTGGAATAGTACCTGGGGAGCTGGGGGGGTGCCGTTGATTTGGAGCAAGACGCAGCAGCAGGAGAGGACTCAGCCGAGGAGGTTATGGAAGAGGATGGAGTAGGAGGAGTAGAGGAGGTGGCAGCAGGCCTGCCTGCAAGTCGTGGCGGAGTCACCAACTCCTCTGCAGAGCCACGCATTCCATGCTTGGCAGCCATCAGCAGGTTTACCCAATGCACAGTGTAGGTGATATACCTGCCCTGACCATGCTTTGCAGACCACCTATCAGTGGTCAGATGGACCCTTGCCCCAACACTGTGTGCCAGACATCCCATTACTTCTTTTTGCACAATCGAGTACAGGTTGGGGAATGCCTTTTGTGCAAAGAAATTTCGGCTGTGTACCTTCCACTGCGGTGTCCCAATAGCTACAAATTTTTTGAAAGCCTCAAACTCCACCAGCTTGTATGGTAAAAGCTGGCGGGCTAAGAGTTCAGACAAGCCAGCTGTCAGACGCCGGGCAAGGGGGTGACTTTGTGACATTGGCTTCTTACGCTCAAACATGTCCTTGACAGACACCTTACTGTGGGCAGATGATGAGCAGGAACTGCTCCGGAAGAGAGACGTAGTGGCGGATGGTTGAGAGGGGGCAAGGAGAACATCAATGGTTGATGTGGTTGAAGATGCTGGACCAGGAGGAGGATGGCGGCTTTGAGTTTGTGTGCTGCTTCTACTCATGTGTTGATCCCATAGGCATTTGTGATGTGCGATCATGTGCCTTTGCAAAGCAGTTGTACCTAGGTGGGTGTTGCACTTCCCACGACTCAGTTTCTTTTGGCACAGGTTGGAAATTGCATTGCTGTTGTCAGAGGCAGACACACAAAAAAATGCCACACTGCTGAGCTCTGTGATGATGGCATTCTCGTGGTGGCAACAGCATGCGTTGATTGGCGTGCTGTCTGGCTGTGCCACTAGCTCCTTGCGACGACCTCCCCCTGCTTCCAACTCGTTTCCTCCTCCTGCTCCTCTCTGTCTCCCCATCTGAACATTCCCCCTGTTCTTCTTCTCTTCTAGTGGGCACCCACGTGACATCCACGGACGCATCGTCATCATCAACCACTTCACTTGTATCTGACAAATCAACAAAGGAAGCAGCAGCGGGAACAACATCATCATCATCACACCATACGTCCATGTCTGTAATGCTGCCTGACTGAGACATATCACTGTTATCTACATCCTCTGTCAATGATGGTTGCGCATCACTCATTTCTTCCAACTGATGTGTAAATAACTCCTCTGACAGATCAAGTGAAGCGGCTGTGCTGCTAGTATTGGTGGTGGCGGCAGGCGGGTGAGTGGTAACTTGAGAGGTGCCTGAAGATAAGCTGGAGTAGGATGGTGCGTAAAGGTTCGGAGCGGAAGCTATAGAAGATTGGGTGTCCTGTGTTAAAAAGTCAACTATGTCCTCAGAACTTTTCGAGTTCATGGGACGTGGCCTCTGAACACTGGGCATTATTCTAGGGCCAAAGGGAATCACAGCACCACGCCGACGACGGCACCTCCAGGGTGGCCTGCCTCTGCCTGTCATTTTTTTTAAAATGTACACTTACACTACTATTAAACAAGATATGAGTGGTGGCACTGGGCAAGTGGGCACAGTAGATGCTGTGAGCCTGACACAAAACATCAGACTGATGTTTCACAGTCAAAAATGTTTTTTTTTTTTTTTTAAATGTACACTTACACTACTATTAAACAAGATATAAGTGGTGGCACTGGGCAAGTGGGCCCAGTGTAAGCTGTGAGCCTGACACAAAAAAATCAGACTGATGTTTCACAGTCCAAAAAGTTTTGTTTGTTTTTAAACGTACACTTACACTACTATTAAACAAGATATGAGTGGTGGCACTGGGCAAGTGGGCACAGTATATGCTGTGAGCCTGATACAAAAAAGCAGACTGATGTTTCACAGTCCAAAAAGTTTTTTTTGTTTTTAAATGTACACTTACACTACTATTAAACAAGATATGAGTGGTGGCACTGGGAAAGTGGGCCCAGTATAAGCTGTGAACCTGACACAAAAAAGCAGACTGATGTTTCACAGTCCAAAAAGTTTTTATTTTTTTAAATGTACACTTACACTACTATTAAACAAGATATGGGTGGTGGCACTGGGCAAGTGGGCCCAGTATAAGCTGTGAGCCTGACACAAAAAAGCAGACTGATTTTTCACAGTCCAAAAAGTTTTTTTTTGTTTTTAAATGTACACTTACACTATTATTAAACAGATATGAGTGGTGGCACTGGGCAAGTGGGCACAGTATACGCTGTGAGCCTGACACAAAAAAGCAGACTGATGTTTCACAGTCCAAAAAGTTTTTATTTTTTTAAATGTACACTTACACTACTATTAAACAAGTTATGGGTGGTGGCACTGGGCAAGTGGGCCCAGTATAAGCTGTGAGCCTGACACAAAAAAAGCAGACTGATGTTTCACAGTCCAAAAAGTTTTTTTTGTTTTTAAATGTACACTTACACTATTATTAAACAGATATGAGTGGTGGCACTGGGCAAGTGGGCACAGTATACGCTGTGAGCCTGACACAAAAAAGCAGACTGATGTTTCACAGTCCAAAAAGTTTTTATTTTTTTAAATGTACACTTACACTACTATTAAACAAGATATGAGTGGTGGCACTGGGCAAGTGGGCACAGTATACGCTGTGAGCCTGACGCAAAAAAGCAGACTGATGTTTCACAGTCCAAAAAGTGTTTTTTTTTTTAAATGTACACTTACACTACTATTAAACAAGATATTAGTGGTGGCACTGGGCAAGTGGGCACAGTATACGCTGTGAGCCTGACGCAAAAAAGCAGACTGATGTTTCACAGTCCAAAAAGTTTTTTTTTTTAAATGTACACTTACACTACTATTAAACAAGATATGAGTGGTGGCACTGGGCAAGTGGGCACAGTATACACTGTGAGCCTGACACAAAAAAGCAGACTGATGTTTCACAGTCCAAATTTATTTATTTATTTTATATTTACACTGCTGTTACACCAGATATGAGTGGTGGCACTGGGCAAGTGGGCCCAGTATAAGCTTTGAGCCTGACACAAAAAATCAGACTGATGTTTCACAGTCCAAAAAGTGTTTTTTTTTTAAATGTACACTTACACTACTATTAAACAAGATATTAGTGGTGGCACTGGGCAAGTGGGCACAGTATACGCTGTGAGCCTGACGCAAAAAAGCAGACTGATGTTTCACAGTCCAAAAAGTTTTTTTTTTAAATGTACACTTACACTACTATTAAACAAGATATGAGTGGTGGCACTGGGCAAGTGGGCACAGTATACACTGTGAGCCTGACACAAAAAAGCAGACTGATGTTTCACAGTCCAAATTTATTTATTTATTTTATATTTACACTGCTGTTACACCAGATATGAGTGGTGGCACTGGGCAAGTGGGCCCAGTATAAGCTTTGAGCCTGACACAAAAAATCAGACTGATGTTTCACAGTCCAAAAAGTTTTTTTTGTTTTTAAATGTACACTTACACTACTATTAAACAAGATATGAGTGGTGGCACTGGGCAAGTGGGCACAGTATACACTGTGAGCCTGACACAAAAAAGCAGACTGATGTTTCACAGTCCAAAAAGTTTTTTTTTTTTTAAATGTACACTTACACTACTATTAAACAAGATATGAGTGGTGGCACTGGGCAAGTGGGCCCAGTATAAGCTGTGAACCTGACACAAAAAAGCAGACTGATATTTCACAGTCCAAAAAGTTTTTATTTTTTTAAATGTACACTTACACTACTATTAAACAAGATATGGGTGGTGGCACTGGGCAAGTGGGCCCAGTATAAGCTGTGAGCCTGACACAAAAAAGCAGACTGATGTTTCACAGTCCAAAAAGTTTTTTTTGTTTTTAAATGTACACTTACACTATTATTAAACAGATATGAGTGGTGGCACTGGGCAAGTGGGCACAGTATACGCTGTGAGCCTGACACAAAAAAGCAGACTGATGTTTCACAGTCCAAAAAGTTTTTATTTTTTTAAATGTACACTTACACTACTATTAAACAAGTTATGGGTGGTGGCACTGGGCAAGTGGGCCCAGTATAAGCTGTGAGCCTGACACAAAAAAAGCAGACTGATGTTTCACAGTCCAAAAAGTGTTTATTTTTTTTAAATGTACACTTACACTACTATTAAACAAGATATTAGTGGTGGCACTGGGCAAGTGGGCACAGTATACGCTGTAAGCCTGACGCAAAAAAAGCAGACTGATGTTTCACAGTCCAAAAAGTTTTTTTTTTTTAAATGTACACTTACACTACTATTAAACAAGATATGAGTGGTGGCACTGGGCAAGTGGGCACAGTATACGCTGTGAGCCTGACACAAAAATGCAGACTGATGTTTCACAGTCCAAATTTTTATTTTTTTTTAAATTTACACTGCTGTTACACCAGATATGAGTGGTGGCACTGGGCAAGTGGGCCCAGTATAAGCTTTGAGCCTGACACAAAAAATCAGACTGATGTTTCACAGTCCAAAAAGTTTTTTTTGTTTTTAAATGTACACTTAC
Source organism: Bombina bombina (assembly GCF_027579735.1). Taxonomy (NCBI): domain Eukaryota; kingdom Metazoa; phylum Chordata; class Amphibia; order Anura; family Bombinatoridae; genus Bombina; species Bombina bombina. The sequence goes on along the minus strand of NC_069506.1, from coordinate 249,519,650 downwards.
ACTACTATTAAACAAGATATGAGTGGTGGCACTGGGCAAGTGGGCACAGTATACGCTGTGAGCCTGACACAAAAAAGCAGACTGATGTTTCACAGTCCAAAAAGTTTTTTTTTTTTAAATGTACACTTACACTACTATTAAACAAGATATGAGTGGTGGCACTGGGCAAGTGGGCCCAGTATAAGCTGTGAACCTGACACAAAAAAGCAGACTGATGTTTCACAGTCCAAAAAGTTTTTATTTTTTTAAATGTACACTTACACTACTATTAAACAAGATATGGGTGGTGGCACTGGGCAAGTGGGCCCAGTATAAGCTGTGAGCCTGACACAAAAAAGCAGACTGATGTTTCACAGTCCAAAAAGTTTTTTTTTTTTAAATGTACACTTACACTACTATTAAACAAGATATGAGTGGTGGCACTGGGCAAGTGGGCCCAGTATAAGCTGTGAACCTGACACAAAAAAGCAGACTGATGTTTCACAGTCCAAAAAGTTTTTATTTTTTTAAATGTACATTTACACTACTATTAAACAAGATATGGGTGGTGGCACTGGGCAAGTGGGCCCAGTATAAGCTGTGAGCCTGACACAAAAAAGCAGACTGATGTTTCACAGTCCAAAAAGTTTTTTTTGTTTTTAAATGTACACTTACACTATTATTAAACAGATATGAGTGGTGGCACTGGGCAAATGGGCACAGTATACACTGTGAGCCTGACACAAAAAAGCAGACTGATGTTTCACAGTCCAAAAAGTTTTTATTTTTTTAAATGTACACTTACACTACTATTAAACAAGATATGGGTGGAGGCACTGGGCAAGTGGGCCCAGTACAAGCTGTGAGCCTGACACAAAAAAAGCAGACTGATGTTTCACAGTCCAAAATTTTTTTTTTGTTTTTAAATGTACACTTACACTATTATTAAACAGATATGAGTGGTGGCACTAGGCAAGTGGGCACAGTATACGCTGTGAGCCTGACACAAAAAAGCAGACTGATGTTTCACAGTCCAAAAAGTTTTTATTTTTTTAAATGTACACTTACACTACTATTAAACAAGATATGAGTGGTGGCACTGGGCAAGTGGGCACAGTATACGCTGTGAGCCTGACACAAAAAAGCAGACTGATGTTTCACAGTCCAAAAAGTTTTTATTTTTTTAAATGTACACTTACACTACTATTAAACAAGATATGGGTGGTGGCACTGGGCAAGTGGGCCCAGTATAAGCTGTGAGCCTGACACAAAAAAGCAGACTGATTTTTCACAGTCCAAAAAGTTTTTTTTTGTTTTTAAATGTACACTTACACTATTATTAAACAGATATGAGTGGTGGCACTGGGCAAGTGGGCACAGTATACGCTGTGAGCCTGACACAAAAAAGCAGACTGATGTTTCACAGTCCAAAAAGTTTTTATTTTTTTAAATGTACACTTACACTACTATTAAACAAGTTATGGGTGGTGGCACTGGGCAAGTGGGCCCAGTATAAGCTGTGAGCCTGACACAAAAAAAGCAGACTGATGTTTCACAGTCCAAAAAGTTTTTTTTGTTTTTAAATGTACACTTACACTATTATTAAACAGATATGAGTGGTGGCACTGGGCAAGTGGGCACAGTATACGCTGTGAGCCTGACACAAAAAAGCAGACTGATGTTTCACAGTCCAAAAAGTTTTTATTTTTTTAAATGTACACTTACACTACTATTAAACAAGATATGAGTGGTGGCACTGGGCAAGTGGGCACAGTATACGCTGTGAGCCTGACGCAAAAAAGCAGACTGATGTTTCACAGTCCAAAAAGTGTTTTTTTTTTAAATGTACACTTACACTACTATTAAACAAGATATTAGTGGTGGCACTGGGCAAGTGGGCACAGTATACGCTGTGAGCCTGACGCAAAAAAGCAGACTGATGTTTCACAGTCCAAAAAGTTTTTTTTTTAAATGTACACTTACACTACTATTAAACAAGATATGAGTGGTGGCACTGGGCAAGTGGGCACAGTATACACTGTGAGCCTGACACAAAAAAGCAGACTGATGTTTCACAGTCCAAATTTATTTATTTATTTTATATTTACACTGCTGTTACACCAGATATGAGTGGTGGCACTGGGCAAGTGGGCCCAGTATAAGCTTTGAGCCTGACACAAAAAATCAGACTGATGTTTCACAGTCCAAAAAGTGTTTTTTTTTTTAAATGTACACTTACACTACTATTAAACAAGATATTAGTGGTGGCACTGGGCAAGTGGGCACAGTATACGCTGTGAGCCTGACGCAAAAAAGCAGACTGATGTTTCACAGTCCAAAAAGTTTTTTTTTTAAATGTACACTTACACTACTATTAAACAAGATATGAGTGGTGGCACTGGGCAAGTGGGCACAGTATACACTGTGAGCCTGACACAAAAAAGCAGACTGATGTTTCACAGTCCAAATTTATTTATTTATTTTATATTTACACTGCTGTTACACCAGATATGAGTGGTGGCACTGGGCAAGTGGGCCCAGTATAAGCTTTGAGCCTGACACAAAAAATCAGACTGATGTTTCACAGTCCAAAAATTTTTTTTTTGTTTTTAAATGTACACTTACACTACTATTAAACAAGATATGAGTGGTGGCACTGGGCAAGTGGGCACAGTATACACTGTGAGCCTGACACAAAAAAGCAGACTGATGTTTCACAGTCCAAAAAGTTTTTTTTTTTTTAAATGTACACTTACACTACTATTAAACAAGATATGAGTGGTGGCACTGGGCAAGTGGGCCCAGTATAAGCTGTGAACCTGACACAAAAAAGCAGACTGATATATCACAGTCCAAAAAGTTTTTATTTTTTTAAATGTACACTTACACTACTATTAAACAAGATATGGGTGGTGGCACTGGGCAAGTGGGCCCAGTATAAGCTGTGAGCCTGACACAAAAAAGCAGACTGATGTTTCACAGTCCAAAAAGTTTTTTTTGTTTTTAAATGTACACTTACACTATTATTAAACAGATATGAGTGGTGGCACTGGGCAAGTGGGCACAGTATACGCTGTGAGCCTGACACAAAAAAGCAGACTGATGTTTCACAGTCCAAAAAGTTTTTATTTTTTAAAATGTACACTTACACTACTATTAAACAAGTTATGGGTGGTGGCACTGGGCAAGTGGGCCCAGTATAAGCTGTGAGCCTGACACAAAAAAAGCAGACTGATGTTTCACAGTCCAAAAAGTGTTTATTTTTTTTAAATGTACACTTACACTACTATTAAACAAGATATTAGTGGTGGCACTGGGCAAGTGGGCACAGTATACGCTGTAAGCCTGACGCAAAAAAAGCAGACTGATGTTTCACAGTCCAAAAAGTTTTTTTTTTTTAAATGTACACTTACACTACTATTAAACAAGATATGAGTGGTGGCACTGGGCAAGTGGGCACAGTATACGCTGTGAGCCTGACACAAAAATGCAGACTGATGTTTCACAGTCCAAATTTTTTATTTTTTTTTAAATTTACACTGCTGTTACACCAGATATGAGTGGTGGCACTGGGCAAGTGGGCCCAGTATAAGCTTTGAGCCTGACACAAAAAATCAGACTGATGTTTCACAGTCCAAAAAGTTTTTTTTGTTTTTAAATGTACACTTACACTACTATTAAACAAGATATGAGTGGTGGCACTGGGCAAGTGGGCACAGTATACGCTGTGAGCCTGACACAAAAAAGCAGACTGATGTTTCACAGTCCAAAAAGTTTTTTTTTTTTAAATGTACACTTACACTACTATTAAACAAGATATGAGTGGTGGCACTGGGCAAGTGGGCCCAGTATAAGCTGTGAACCTGACACAAAAAAGCAGACGGATGTTTCACAGTCCAAAAAGTTTTTATTTTTTTAAATGTACATTTACACTACTATTAAACAAGATATGGGTGGTGGCACTGGGCAAGTGGGCCCAGTATAAGCTGTGAGCCTGACACAAAAAAGCAGACTGATGTTTCACAGTCCAAAAAGTTTTTTTTTTTTAAATGTACACTTACACTACTATTAAACAAGATATGAGTGGTGGCACTGGGCAAGTGGGCCCAGTATAAGCTGTGAACCTGACACAAAAAAGCAGACTGATGTTTCACAGTCCAAAAAGTTTTTTTTTTTTTAAATGTACATTTACACTACTATTAAACAAGATATGGGTGGTGGCACTGGGCAAGTGGGCCCAGTATAAGCTGTGAGCCTGACACAAAAAAGCAGACTGATGTTTCACAGTCCAAAAAGTTTTTTTTGTTTTTAAATGTACACTTACACTATTATTAAACAGATATGAGTGGTGGCACTGGGCAAATGGGCACAGTATACACTGTGAGCCTGACACAAAAAAGCAGACTGATGTTTCACAGTCCAAAAAGTTTTTATTATTTTAAATGTACACTTACACTACTATTAAACAAGATATGGGTGGAGGCACTGGGCAAGTGGGCCCAGTACAAGCTGTGAGCCTGACACAAAAAAAGCAGACTGATGTTTCACAGTCCAAACATTTTTTTTTGTTTTTAAATGTACACTTACACTATTATTAAACAGATATGAGTGGTGGCACTAGGCAAGTGGGCACAGTATACGCTGTGAGCCTGACACAAAAAAGCAGACTGATGTTTCACAGTCCAAAAAGTTTTTATTTTTTTAAATGTACACTTACACTACTATTAAACAAGATATGAGTGGTGGCACTGGGCAAGTGGGCACAGTATACGCTGTGAGCCTGACACAAAAAAGCAGACTGATGTTTCACAGTCCAAAAAGTTTTTTTTTTTTTAAATGTACACTTACACTACTATTAAACAAGATATGAGTGGTGGCACTGGGCAAGTGGGCCCAGTATAAGCTGTGAACCTGACACAAAAAAGCAGACTGATGTTTCACAGTCCAAAAAGTTTTTATTTTTTAAATGTACACTTACACTACTATTAAACAAGATATGGATGGTGGCACTGGGCAAGTGGGCCCAGTATAAGCTGTGAGCCTGACACAAAAAAGCAGACTGATGTTTCACAGTCCAAAAAGTTTTTATTTTTTTAAATGTACACTTACACTACTATTAAACAAGATATGGGTGGTGGCACTGGGCAAGTGGGCCCAGTATAAGCTGTGAGCCTGACACAAAAAAGCAGACTGATGTTTCACAGTCCAAAAAGTTTTTTTTGTTTTTAAATGTACACTTACACTATTATTAAACAGATATGAGTGGTGGCACTGGGCAAATGGGCACAGTATACGCTGTGAGCCTGAAACAAAAAAGCAGACTGATGTTTCACAGTCCAAAAAGTTTTTATTTTTTTAAATGTACACTTACACTACTATTAAACAAGATATGGGTGGTGGCACTGGGCAAGTGGGCCCAGTATAAGCTGTGAGCCTGACACAAAAAAAGCAGACTGATGTTTCACAGTCCAAAAATTTTTTTTTGTTTTTAAATGTACACTTACACTATTATTAAACAGATATGAGTGGTGGCACTAGGCAAGTGGGCACAGTATACGCTGTGAGCCTGACACAAAAAAGCAGACTGATGTTTCACAGTCCAAAAAGTTTTTATTTTTTTAAATGTACACTTACACTACTATTAAACAAGATATGAGTGGTGGCACTGGGAAGTGGGCACAGTATACGCTGTGAGCCTGACGCAAAAAAGCAGACTGATGTTTCACAGTCCATAAAGTTTTTTTTTTTTTAAATGTACACTTACACTACTATTAAACAAGATATTAGTGGTGGCACTGGGCAAGTGGGCACAGTATACGCTGTGAGCCTGACGCAAAAAAGCAGACTGATGTTTCACAGTCCAAAAAGTGTTTTTTTTTTTTAAATGTACACTTACACTACTATTAAACAAGATATGAGTGGTGGCACTGGGCAAGTGGGCACAGTATACGCTGTGAGCCTGACACAAAAAAGCAGACTGATGTTTCACAGTCCAAATTTTTTTTTTTTTTTAATTTACACTACTGTTACACCAGATATGAGTGGTGGCACTGGGCAAGTGGGCCTGGCACACACGCTGGCAGGCAGGCAACTGCAATTAGATTACACAAGCAGACTGATGTTTCACAGTCAAAAAAGTTTTTTTTTTTTAAATTTACACTACTGTTACACCAGATATGAGTGGTGGCACTGGGCAAGTGGGCCTGGCACACACACTGGCAGGCAGGCAACTGCAATTAGATTACACAAGCAGACTGATGTTTCACAGTCAAAAAGTTTTTTTTTTTTTTAAATTTACACTACTGTTACACCAGATATGAGTGGTGGCACTGGGCAAGTGGGCCTGGCACACACGCTGACAGGCAGGCAACTGCAATTAGATTACACTAGCAGACTGATGTTTCACAGTCAAAAAAGGTTTTTTTTTTTAAATTTACACTACTGTTACAACAGATATGAGTGGTGGCACTGGGCAAGTGGACCTGGCACACACGCTGGCAGGCAGGCAACTGCAATTAGATTAAACAAGCAGACTGATGTTTCACATTCCAAAAAGTTTTTTTTGTTTTTAAATGTACACTTACACTACTATTAAACAAGATATGAGTGGTGGCACTGGGAAAGTGGGCCCAGTATAAGCTGTGAACTTGACACAAAAAAGCAGACTGATGTTTCACAGTCCAAAAAGTTTTTATTTTTTTAAATGTACACTTACACTACTATTAAACAAGATATGGGTGGTGGCACTGGGCAAGTGGGCCCAGTATAAGCTGTGAGCCTGACACAAAAAAGCAGACTGATTTTTCACAGTCCAAAAAGTTTTTTTTGTTTTTAAATGTACACTTACACTATTATTAAACAGATATGAGTGGTGGCACTGGCAAGTGGGCACAGTATACGCTGTGAGCCTGACACAAAAAAGCAGACTGATGTTTCACAGTCCAAAAAGATTTTATTTTTTTTTATGTACACTTACACTACTATTAAACAAGTTATGGGTGGTGGCACTGGGCAAGTGGGCCCAGTATAAGCTGTGAGCCTGACACAAAAAAATCAGACTGATGTTTCACAGTCCAAAAAGTTTTTTTTGTTTTTAAATGTACACTTACACTATTATTAAACAGATATGAGTGGTGGCACTGGGCAAGTGGGCACAGTATACGCTGTGAGCCTGACACAAAAAAGCAGACTGATGTTTCACAGTCCAAAAAGTTTTTATTTTTTTAAATGTACACTTACACTACTATTAAACAAGATATGAGTGGTGGCACTGGGCAAGTGGGCACAGTATACGCTGTGAGCCTGACGCAAAAAAGCAGACTGATGTTTCACAGTCCAAAAAGTGTTTTTTTTTTTAAATGTACACTTACACTACTATTAAACAAGTTATGGGTGGTGGCACTGGGCAAGTGGGCCCAGTATAAGCTGTGAGCCTGACACAAAAAAAGCAGACTGATGTTTCACAGTCCAAAAAGTTTTTTTTGTTTTTAAATGTACACTTACACTATTATTAAACAGATATGAGTGGTGGCACTGGGCAAGTGGGCACAGTATACGCTGTGAGCCTGACACAAAAAAGCAGACTGATGTTTCACAGTCCAAAAAGTTTTTATTTTTTTAAATGTACACTTACACTACTATTAAACAAGATATGAGTGGTGGCACTGGGCAAGTGGGCACAGTATACGCTGTGAGCCTGACGTAAAAAAGCAGACTGATGTTTCACAGTCCAAAAAGTGTTTTTTTTTTTAAATGTACACTTACACTACTATTAAACAAGATATTAGTGGTGGCACTGGGCAAGTGGGCACAGTATACGCTGTGAGCCTGACGCAAAAAAGCAGACTGATGTTTCACAGTCCAAAAAGTTTTTTTTTTAAATGTACACTTACACTACTATTAAACAAGATATGAGTGGTGGCACTGGGCAAGTGGGCACAGTATACACTGTGAGCCTGACACAAAAAAGCAGACTGATGTTTCACAGTCCAAATTTATTTATTTATTTTATATTTACACTGCTGTTACACCAGATATGAGTGGTGGCACTGGGCAAGTGGGCCCAGTATAAGCTTTGAGCCTGACACAAAAAATCAGACTGATGTTTCACAGTCCAAAAAGTGTTTTTTTTTTAAATGTACACTTACACTACTATTAAACAAGATATTAGTGGTGGCACTGGGCAAGTGGGCACAGTATACGCTGTGAGCCTGACGCAAAAAAGCAGACTGATGTTTCACAGTCCAAAAAGTTTTTTTTTTAAATGTACACTTACACTACTATTAAACAAGATATGAGTGGTGGCACTGGGCAAGTGGGCACAGTATACACTGTGAGCCTGACACAAAAAAGCAGACTGATGTTTCACAGTCCAAATTTATTTATTTATTTTATATTTACACTGCTGTTACACCAGATATGAGTGGTGGCACTGGGCAAGTGTGCCCAGTGTAAGCTTTGAGCCTGACACAAAAAATCAGACTGATGTTTCACAGTCCAAAAAGTTTTTTTTGTTTTTAAATGTACATTTACACTACTATTAAACAAGTTATGGGTGGTGGCACTGGGCAAGTGGGCCCAGTATAAGCTGTGAGCCTGACACAAAAAAAGCAGACTGATGTTTCACAGTCCAAAAAGTTTTTATTTTTTTAAATGTACACTTACACTACTATTAAACAAGATATTAGTGGTGGCACTGGGCAAGTGGGCACAGTATACGCTGTAAGCCTGACGCAAAAAAATCAGACTGATGTTTCACAGTCCAAAAAGTTTTTTTTTTTAAATGTACACTTACACTACTATTAAACAAGATATGAGTGGTGGCACTGGGCAAGTGGGCACAGTATACGCTGTGAGCCTGACACAAAAATGCAGACTGATGTTTCACAGTCCAAATTTTTTTTTTTTTTTTAAATTTACACTGCTGTTACACCAGATATGAGTGGTGGCACTGGGCAAGTGGGCCCAGTATAAGCTTTGAGCCTGACACAAAAAATCAGACTGATGTTTCACAGTCCAAAAAGTTTTTTTTGTTTTTAAATGTACACTTACACTACTATTAAACAAGATATGAGTGGTGGCACTGGGCAAGTGGGCACAATATACGCTGTGAGCCTGACACAAAAAAGCAGACTGATGTTTCACAGTCCAAAAAGTTTTTTTTTTTTAAATGTACACTTACACTACTATTAAACAAGATATGAGTGGTGGCACTGGGCAAGTGGGCCCAGTATAAGCTGTGAACCTGACACAAAAAAGCAGACCAAAAAGTCCAAAAAGTTTTTATTTTTTTAAATGTACATTTACACTACTATTAAACAAGATATGGGTGGTGGCACTGGGCAAGTGGGCCCAGTATAAGCTGTGAGCCTGACACAAAAAAGCAGACTGATGTTTCACAGTCCAAAAAGTTTTTTTTTTTTTAAATGTACACTTACACTACTATTAAACAAGATATGAGTGGTGGCACTGGGCAAGTGGGCCCAGTATAAGCTGTGAGCCTGACACAAAAAAGCAGACTGATGTTTCACAGTCCAAAAAGTTTTTATTTTTTTAAATGTACATTTACACTACTATTAAACAAGATATGGGTGGTGGCACTGGGCAAGTGGGCCCAGTATAAGCTGTGAGCCTGACACAAAAAAGCAGACTGATGTTTCACAGTCCAAAAAGTTTTTTTTGTTTTTAAATGTACACTTACACTATTATTAAACAGATATGAGTGGTGGCACTGGGCAAATGGGCACAGTATACACTGTGAGCCTGACACAAAAAAGCAGACTGATGTTTCACAGTCCAAAAAGTTTTTATTTTTTTAAATGTACACTTACACTACTATTAAACAAGATATGGGTGGAGGCACTGGGCAAGTGGGCCCAGTACAAGCTGTGAGCCTGACACAAAAAAAGCAGACTGATGTTTCACAGTCCAAAAATTTTTTTTTGTTTTTAAATGTACACTTACACTATTATTAAACAGATATGAGTGGTGGCACTAGGCAAGTGGGCACAGTATACGCTGTGAGCCTGACACAAAAAAGCAGACTGATGTTTCACAGTCCAAAAAGTTTTTATTTTTTTAAATGTACACTTACAGTACTATTAAACAAGATATGAGTGGTGGCACTGGGCAAGTGGGCACAGTATATGCTGTGAGACTGACACAAAAAAGCAGACTGATGTTTCACAGTCCAAAAAGTTTTTTTTTTTTTTAAATGTACACTTACACTACTATTAAACAAGATATGAGTGGTGGCACTGGGCAAGTGGGCCCAGTATAAGCTGTGAACCTGACACAAAAAAGCAGACTGATGTTTCACAGTCCAAAAAGTTTTTATTTTTTAAATGTACACTTACACTACTATTAAACAAGATATGGGTGGTGGCACTGGGCAAGTGGGCCCAGTATAAGCTGTGAGCCTGACACAAAAAAGCAGACTGATGTTTCACAGTCCAAAAAGTTTTTATTTTTTAAATGTACACTTACACTACTATTAAACAAGATATGGGTGGTGGCACTGGGCAAGTGGGCCCAGTATAAGCTGTGAGCCTGACACAAAAAAGCAGACTGATGTTTCACAGTCCAAAAAGTTTTTATTTTTTTAAATGTACACTTACACTACTATTAAACAAGATATGGGTGGTGGCACTGGGCAAGTGGGCCCAGTATAAGCTGTGAGCCTGACACAAAAAAAGCAGACTGATGTTTCACAGTCCAAAAAGTTTTTTTTGTTTTTAAATGTACACTTACACTATTATTAAACAGATATGAGTGGTGGCACTGGGCAAATGGGCACAGTATATGCTGTGAGCCTGAAACAAAAAAGCAGACTGATGTTTCACAGTCCAAAAAGTTTTTATTTTTTTAAATGTACACTTACACTACTATTAAACAAGATATGGTGGTGGCACTGGGCAAGTGGGCACAGTATACGCTGTGAGCCTGACACAAAAATGCAGACTGATGTTTCACAGTCCAAATTTTTTATTTTTTTTTAAATTTACACTGCTGTTACACCAGATATGAGTGGTGGCACTGGGCAAGTGGGCCCAGTATAAGCTTTGAGCCTGACACAAAAAATCAGACTGATGTTTCACAGTCCAAAAAGTTTTTTTTTTTTTAAATGTACACTTACACTACTATTAAACAAGATATGAGTGGTGGCACTGGGCAAGTGGGCACAGTATACGCTGTGAGCCTGACACAAAAAAGCAGACTGATGTTTCACAGTCCAAAAAGTTTTTTTTTTTTAAATGTACACTTACACTACTATTAAACAAGATATTAGTGGTGGCACTGGGCAAGTGGGCCCAGTATAAGCTGTGAACCTGACACAAAAAAGCAGACTGATGTTTCACAGTCCAAAAAGTTTTTATTTTTTTAAATGTACATTTACACTACTATTAAACAAGATATGGGTGGTGGCACTGGGCAAGTGGGCCCAGTATAAGCTGTGAGCCTGACACAAAAAAGCAGACTGATGTTTCACAGTCCAAAAAGTTTTTTTTTTTTTAAATGTACACTTACACTACTATTAAACAAGATATGAGTGGTGGCACTGGGCAAGTGGGCCCAGTATAAGCTGTGAACCTGACACAAAAAAGCAGACTGATGTTTCACAGTCCAAAAAGTTTTTATTTTTTTAAATGTACATTTACACTACTATTAAACAAGATATGGGTGGTGGCACTGGGCAAGTGGGCCCAGTATAAGCTGTGAGCCTGACACAAAAAAGCAGACTGATGTTTCACAGTCCAAAAAGTTTTTTTTGTTTTTAAATGTACACTTACACTATTATTAAACAGATATGAGTGGTGGCACTGGGCAAATGGGCACAGTATACACTGTGAGCCTGACACAAAAAAGCAGACTGATGTTTCACAGTCCAAAAAGTTTTTATTTTTTTAAATGTACACTTACACTACTATTAAACAAGATATGGGTGGAGGCACTGGGCAAGTGGGCCCAGTACAAGCTGTGAGCCTGACACAAAAAAAGCAGACTGATGTTTCACAGTCCAAACATTTTTTTTTGTTTTTAAATGTACACTTACACTATTATTAAACAGATATGAGTGGTGGCACTAGGCAAGTGGGCACAGTATACGCTGTGAGCCTGACACAAAAAAGCAGACTGATGTTTCACAGTCCAAAAAGTTTTTATTTTTTTAAATGTACACTTACACTACTATTAAACAAGATATGAGTGGTGGCACTGGGCAAGTGGGCACAGTATACGCTGTGAGCCTGACACAAAAAAGCAGACTGATGTTTCACAGTCCAAAAAGTTTTTATTTTTTTAAATGTACACTTACACTACTATTAAACAAGATATGGGTGGTGGCACTGGGCAAGTGGGCCCAGTATAAGCTGTGAGCCTGACACAAAAAAGCAGACTGATTTTTCACAGTCCAAAAAGTTTTTTTTTGTTTTTAAATGTACACTTACACTATTATTAAACAGTTATGTGTGGTGGCACTGGGCAAGTGGGCACAGTATACGCTGTGAGCCTGACACAAAAAAGCAGACTGATGTTTCACAGTCCAAAAAGTTTTTATTTTTTTAAATGTACACTTACACTACTATTAAACAAGTTATGGGTGGTGGCACTGGGCAAGTGGGCCCAGTATAAGCTGTGAGCCTGACACAAAAAAAGCAGACTGATGTTTCACAGTCCAAAAAGTTTTTTTTTGTTTTTAAATGTACACTTACACTATTATTAAACAGATATGAGTGGTGGCACTGGGCAAGTGGGCACAGTATACGCTGTGAGCCTGACACAAAAAAGCAGACTGATGTTTCACAGTCCAAAAAGTTTTTATTTTTTTAAATGTACACTTACACTACTATTAAACAAGATATGAGTGGTGGCACTGGGCAAGTGGGCACAGTATACGCTGTGAGCCTGACGCAAAAAAGCAGACTGATGTTTCACAGTCCAAAAAGTGTTTTTTTTTTAAATGTACACTTACACTACTATTAAACAAGATATTAGTGGTGGCACTGGGCAAGTGGGCACAGTATACGCTGTGAGCCTGACGCAAAAAAGCAGACTGATGTTTCACAGTCCAAAAAGTTTTTTTTTTTAAATGTACACTTACACTACTATTAAACAAGATATGAGTGGTGGCACTGGGCAAGTGGGCACAGTATACACTGTGAGCCTGACACAAAAAAGCAGACTGATGTTTCACAGTCCAAATTTATTTATTTATTTTATATTTACACTGCTGTTACACCAGATATGAGTGGTGGCACTGGGCAAGTGGGCCCAGTATAAGCTTTGAGCCTGACACAAAAAATCAGACTGATGTTTCACAGTCCAAAAAGTGTTTTTTTTTTAAATGTACACTTACACTACTATTAAACAAGATATTAGTGGTGGCACTGGGCAAGTGGGCACAGTATACGCTGTGAGCCTGACGCAAAAAAGCAGACTGATGTTTCACAGTCCAAAAAGTTTTTTTTTTAAATGTACACTTACACTACTATTAAACAAGATATGAGTGGTGGCACTGGGCAAGTGGGCACAGTATACACTGTGAGCCTGACACAAAAAAGCAGACTGATGTTTCACAGTCCAAATTTATTTATTTATTTTATATTTACACTGCTGTTACACCAGATATGAGTGGTGGCACTGGGCAAGTGGGCCCAGTATAAGCTTTGAGCCTGACACAAAAAATCAGACTGATGTTTCACAGTCCAAAAATTTTTTTTTTGTTTTTAAATGTACACTTACACTACTATTAAACAAGATATGAGTGGTGGCACTGGGCAAGTGGGCACAGTATACACTGTGAGCCTGACACAAAAAAGCAGACTGATGTTTCACAGTCCAAAAAGTTTTTTTTTTTTTAAATGTACACTTACACTACTATTAAACAAGATATGAGTGGTGGCACTGGGCAAGTGGGCCCAGTATAAGCTGTGAACCTGACACAAAAAAGCAGACTGATATATCACAGTCCAAAAAGTTTTTATTTTTTTAAATGTACACTTACACTACTATTAAACAAGATATGGGTGGTGGCACTGGGCAAGTGGGCCCAGTATAAGCTGTGAGCCTGACACAAAAAAGCAGACTGATGTTTCACAGTCCAAAAAGTTTTTTTTGTTTTTAAATGTACACTTACACTATTATTAAACAGATATGAGTGGTGGCACTGGGCAAGTGGGCACAGTATACGCTGTGAGCCTGACACAAAAAAGCAGACTGATGTTTCACAGTCCAAAAAGTTTTTATTTTTTAAAATGTACACTTACACTACTATTAAACAAGTTATGGGTGGTGGCACTGGGCAAGTGGGCCCAGTATAAGCTGTGAGCCTGACACAAAAAAAGCAGACTGATGTTTCACAGTCCAAAAAGTGTTTATTTTTTTTAAATGTACACTTACACTACTATTAAACAAGATATTAGTGGTGGAACTGGGCAAGTGGGCACAGTATACGCTGTAAGCCTGACGCAAAAAAAGCAGACTGATGTTTCACAGTCCAAAAAGTTTTTTTTTTTTTAAATGTACACTTACACTACTATTAAACAAGATATGAGTGGTGGCACTGGGCAAGTGGGCACAGTATACGCTGTGAGCCTGACACAAAAATGCAGACTGATGTTTCACAGTCCAAATTTTTTATTTTTTTTTAAATTTACACTGCTGTTACACCAGATATGAGTGGTGGCACTGGGCAAGTGGGCCCAGTATAAGCTTTGAGCCTGACACAAAAAATCAGACTGATGTTTCACAGTCCAAAAAGTTTTTTTTGTTTTTAAATGTACACTTACACTACTATTAAACAAGATATGAGTGGTGGCACTGGGCAAGTGGGCACAGTATACGCTGTGAGCCTGACACAAAAAAGCAGACTGATGTTTCACAGTCCAAAAAGTTTTTTTTTTTTAAATGTACACTTACACTACTATTAAACAAGATATGAGTGGTGGCACTGGGCAAGTGGGCCCAGTATAAGCTGTGAACCTGACACAAAAAAGCAGACTGATGTTTCACAGTCCAAAAAGTTTTTATTTTTTTAAATGTACATTTACACTACTATTAAACAAGATATGGGTGGTGGCACTGGGCAAGTGGGCCCAGTATAAGCTGTGAGCCTGACACAAAAAAGCAGACTGATGTTTCACAGTCCAAAAAGTTTTTTTTTTTTAAATGTACACTTACACTACTATTAAACAAGATATGAGTGGTGGCACTGGGCAAGTGGGCCCAGTATAAGCTGTGAACCTGACACAAAAAAGCAGACTGATGTTTCACAGTCCAAAAAGTTTTTATTTTTTTAAATGTACATTTACACTACTATTAAACAAGATATGGGTGGTGGCACTGGGCAAGTGGGCCCAGTATAAGCTGTGAGCCTGACACAAAAAAGCAGACTGATGTTTCACAGTCCAAAAAGTTTTTTTTGTTTTTAAATGTACACTTACACTATTATTAAACAGATATGAGTGGTGGCACTGGGCAAATGGGCACAGTATACACTGTGAGCCTGACACAAAAAAGCAGACTGATGTTTCACAGTCCAAAAAGTTTTTATTATTTTAAATGTACACTTACACTACTATTAAACAAGATATGGGTGGAGGCACTGGGCAAGTGGGCCCAGTACAAGCTGTGAGCCTGACACAAAAAAAGCAGACTGATGTTTCACAGTCCAAACATTTTTTTTTGTTTTTAAATGTACACTTACACTATTATTAAACAGATATGAGTGGTGGCACTAGGCAAGTGGGCACAGTATACGCTGTGAGCCTGACACAAAAAAGCAGACTGATG
Organism: Bombina bombina; assembly: GCF_027579735.1. Taxonomy (NCBI): domain Eukaryota; kingdom Metazoa; phylum Chordata; class Amphibia; order Anura; family Bombinatoridae; genus Bombina; species Bombina bombina. The sequence goes on along the minus strand of NC_069506.1, from coordinate 249,503,882 downwards.
TTTCACAGTCCAAAAAGTTTTTATTTTTTTAAATGTACACTTACACTACTATTAAACAAGATATGAGTGGTGGCACTGGGCAAGTGGGCACAGTATACGCTGTGAGCCTGACACAAAAAAGCAGACTGATGTTTCACAGTCCAAAAAGTTTTTTTTTTTTTTAAATGTACACTTACACTACTATTAAACAAGATATGAGTGGTGGCACTGGGCAAGTGGGCCCAGTATAAGCTGTGAACCTGACACAAAAAAGCAGACTGATGTTTCACAGTCCAAAAAGTTTTTATTTTTTAAATGTACACTTACACTACTATTAAACAAGATATGGATGGTGGCACTGGGCAAGTGGGCCCAGTATAAGCTGTGAGCCTGACACAAAAAAGCAGACTGATGTTTCACAGTCCAAAAAGTTTTTATTTTTTAAATGTACACTTACACTACTATTAAACAAGATATGGGTGGTGGCACTGGGCAAGTGGGCCCAGTATAAGCTGTGAGCCTGACACAAAAAAGCAGACTGATGTTTCACAGTCCAAAAAGTTTTTTTTGTTTTTAAATGTACACTTACACTATTATTAAACAGATATGAGTGGTGGCACTGGGCAAATGGGCACAGTATACGCTGTGAGCCTGAAACAAAAAAGCAGACTGATGTTTCACAGTCCAAAAAGTTTTTATTTTTTTAAATGTACACTTACACTACTATTAAACAAGATATGGGTGGTGGCACTGGGCAAGTGGGCCCAGTATAAGCTGTGAGCCTGACACAAAAAAAGCAGACTGATGTTTCACAGTCCAAAAATTTTTTTTTGTTTTTAAATGTACACTTACACTATTATTAAACAGATATGAGTGGTGGCACTAGGCAAGTGGGCACAGTATACGCTGTGAGCCTGACACAAAAAAGCAGACTGATGTTTCACAGTCCAAAAAGTTTTTATTTTTTTAAATGTACACTTACACTACTATTAAACAAGATATGAGTGGTGGCACTGGGAAGTGGGCACAGTATACGCTGTGAGCCTGACGCAAAAAAGCAGACTGATGTTTCACAGTCCAAAAAGTTTTTTTTTTTTTAAATGTACACTTACACTACTATTAAACAAGATATTAGTGGTGGCACTGGGCAAGTGGGCACAGTATACGCTGTGAGCCTGACGCAAAAAAGCAGACTGATGTTTCACAGTCCAAAAAGTGTTTTTTTTTTTAAATGTACACTTACACTACTATTAAACAAGATATGAGTGGTGGCACTGGGCAAGTGGGCACAGTATACGCTGTGAGCCTGACACAAAAAAGCAGACTGATGTTTCACAGTCCAAATTTTTTTTTTTTTTTAATTTACACTACTGTTACACCAGATATGAGTGGTGGCACTGGGCAAGTGGGCCTGGCACACACGCTGGCAGGCAGGCAACTGCAATTAGATTACACAAGCAGACTGATGTTTCACAGTCAAAAAAGTTTTTTTTTTTTAAATTTACACTACTGTTACACCAGATATGAGTGGTGGCACTGGGCAAGTGGGCCTGGCACACACACTGGCAGGCAGGCAACTGCAATTAGATTACACAAGCAGACTGATGTTTCACAGTCAAAAAGTTTTTTTTTTTTTAAATTTACACTACTGTTACACCAGATATGAGTGGTGGCACTGGGCAAGTGGGCCTGGCACACACGCTGACAGGCAGGCAACTGCAATTAGATTACACTAGCAGACTGATGTTTCACAGTCAAAAAAGGTTTTTTTTTTTTAAATTTACACTACTGTTACAACAGATATGAGTGGTGGCACTGGGCAAGTGGACCTGGCACACACGCTGGCAGGCAGGCAACTGCAATTAGATTAAACAAGCAGACTGATGTTTCACATTCCAAAAAGTTTTTTTTGTTTTAAATGTACACTTACACTACTATTAAACAAGATATGAGTGGTGGCACTGGGAAAGTGGGCCCAGTATAAGCTGTGAACCTGACACAAAAAAGCAGACTGATGTTTCACAGTCCAAAAAGTTTTTATTTTTTTAAATGTACACTTACACTACTATTAAACAAGATATGGGTGGTGGCACTGGGCAAGTGGGCCCAGTATAAGCTGTGAGCCTGACACAAAAAAGCAGACTGATTTTTCACAGTCCAAAAAGTTTTTTTTGTTTTTAAATGTACACTTACACTATTATTAAACAGATATGAGTGGTGGCACTGGGCAAGTGGGCACAGTATACGCTGTGAGCCTGACACAAAAAAGCAGACTGATGTTTCACAGTCCAAAAAGATTTTATTTTTTTAAATGTACACTTACACTACTATTAAACAAGTTATGGGTGGTGGCACTGGGCAAGTGGGCCCAGTATAAGCTGTGAGCCTGACACAAAAAAAGCAGACTGATGTTTCACAGTCCAAAAAGTTTTTTTTGTTTTTAAATGTACACTTACACTATTATTAAACAGATATGAGTGGTGGCACTGGGCAAGTGGGCACAGTATACGCTGTGAGCCTGACACAAAAAAGCAGACTGATGTTTCACAGTCCAAAAAGTTTTTATTTTTTTAAATGTACACTTACACTACTATTAAACAAGATATGAGTGGTGGCACTGGGCAAGTGGGCACAGTATACGCTGTGAGCCTGACGCAAAAAAGCAGACTGATGTTTCACAGTCCAAAAAGTGTTTTTTTTTTAAATGTACACTTACACTACTATTAAACAAGTTATGGGTGGTGGCACTGGGCAAGTGGGCCCAGTATAAGCTGTGAGCCTGACACAAAAAAAGCAGACTGATGTTTCACAGTCCAAAAAGTTTTTTTTGTTTTTAAATGTACACTTACACTATTATTAAACAGATATGAGTGGTGGCACTGGGCAAGTGGGCACAGTATACGCTGTGAGCCTGACACAAAAAAGCAGACTGATGTTTCACAGTCCAAAAAGTTTTTATTTTTTTAAATGTACACTTACACTACTATTACACAAGATATGAGTGGTGGCACTGGGCAAGTGGGCACAGTATACGCTGTGAGCCTGACGCAAAAAAGCAGACTGATGTTTCACAGTCCAAAAAGTGTTTTTTTTTTAAATGTACACTTACACTACTATTAAACAAGATATTAGTGGTGGCACTGGGCAAGTGGGCACAGTATACGCTGTGAGCCTGACGCAAAAAAGCAGACTGATGTTTCACAGTCCAAAAAGTTTTTTTTTTAAATGTACACTTACACTACTATTAAACAAGATATGAGTGGTGGCACTGGGCAAGTGGGCACAGTATACACTGTGAGCCTGACACAAAAAAGCAGACTGATGTTTCACAGTCCAAATTTTTTTATTTATTTTATATTTACACTTCTGTTACACCAGATATGAGTGGTGGCACTGGGCAAGTGGGCCCAGTATAAGCTTTGAGCCTGACACAAAAAATCAGACTGATGTTTCACAGTCCAAAAAGTGTTTTTTTTTTAAATGTACACTTACACTACTATTAAACAAGATATTAGTGGTGGCACTGGGCAAGTGGGCACAGTATACGCTGTGAGCCTGACGCAAAAAAGCAGACTGATGTTTCACAGTCCAAAAAGTTTTTTTTTTAAATGTACACTTACACTACTATTAAACAAGATATGAGTGGTGGCACTGGGCAAGTGGGCACAGTATACACTGTGAGCCTGACACAAAAAAAGCAGACTGATGTTTCACAGTCCAAATTTATTTATTTATTTTATATTTACACTGCTGTTACACCAGATATGAGTGGTGGCACTGGGCAAGTGGGCCCAGTATAAGCTTTGAGCCTGACACAAAAAATCAGACTGATGTTTCACAGTCCAAAAAGTTTTTTTTGTTTTTAAATGTACATTTACACTACTATTAAACAAGTTATGGGTGGTGGCACTGGGCAAGTGGGCCCAGTATAAGCTGTGAGCCTGACACAAAAAAAGCAGACTGATGTTTCACAGTCCAAAAATTGTTTATTTTTTTAAATGTACACTTACACTACTATTAAACAAGATATTAGTGGTGGCACTGGGCAAGTGGGCACAGTATACGCTGTAAGCCTGACGCAAAAAAATCAGACTGATGTTTCACAGTCCAAAAAGTTTTTTTTTTTAAATGTACACTTACACTACTATTAAACAAGATATGAGTGGTGGCACTGGGCAAGTGGGCACAGTATACGCTGTGAGCCTGACACAAAAATGCAGACTGATGTTTCACAGTCCAAATTTTTTTTTTTTTTTTAAATTTACACTGCTGTTACACCAGATATGAGTGGTGGCACTGGGCAAGTGGGCCCAGTATAAGCTTTGAGCCTGACACAAAAAATCAGACTGATGTTTCACAGTCCAAAAAGTTTTTTTTTGTTTTTAAATGTACACTTACACTACTATTAAACAAGATATGAGTGGTGGCACTGGGCAAGTGGGCACAATATACGCTGTGAGCCTGACACAAAAAAGCAGACTGATGTTTCACAGTCCAAAAAGTTTTTTTTTTTTAAATGTACACTTACACTACTATTAAACAAGATATGAGTGGTGGCACTGGGCAAGTGGGCCCAGTATAAGCTGTGAACCTGACACAAAAAAGCAGACCAAAAAGTCCAAAAAGTTTTTATTTTTTTAAATGTACATTTACACTACTATTAAACAAGATAAGGGTGGTGGCACTGGGCAAGTGGGCCCAGTATAAGCTGTGAGCCTGACACAAAAAAGCAGACTGATGTTTCACAGTCCAAAAAGTTTTTTTTTTTTTTAAATGTACACTTACACTACTATTAAACAAGATATGAGTGGTGGCACTGGGCAAGTGGGCCCAGTATAAGCTGTGAACCTGACACAAAAAAGCAGACTGATGTTTCACAGTCCAAAAAGTTTTTATTTTTTTAAATGTACATTTACACTACTATTAAACAAGATATGGGTGGTGGCACTGGGCAAGTGGGCCCAGTATAAGCTGTGAGCCTGACACAAAAAAGCAGACTGATGTTTCACAGTCCAAAAAGTTTTTTTTGTTTTTAAATGTACATTTACACTATTATTAAACAGATATGAGTGGTGGCACTGGGCAAATGGGCACAGTATACTCTGTGAGCCTGACACAAAAAAGCAGACTGATGTTTCACAGTCCAAAAAGTTTTTATTTTTTTAAATGTACACTTACACTACTATTAAACAAGATATGGGTGGAGGCACTGGGCAAGTGGGCCCAGTACAAGCTGTGAGCCTGACACAAAAAAAGCAGACTGATGTTTCACAGTCCAAACATTTTTTTTTGTTTTTAAATGTACACTTACACTATTATTAAACAGATATGAGTGGTGGCACTAGGCAAGTGGGCACAGTATACGCTGTGAGCCTGACACAAAAAAGCAGACTGATGTTTCACAGTCCAAAAAGTTTTTATTTTTTTAAATGTACACTTACAGTACTATTAAACAAGATATGAGTGGTGGCACTGGGCAAGTGGGCACAGTATACGCTGTGAGCCTGACACAAAAAAGCAGACTGATGTTTCACAGTCCAAAAAGTTTTTTTTTTTTTTAAATGTACACTTACACTACTATTAAACAAGATATGAGTGGTGGCACTGGGCAAGTGGGCCCAGTATAAGCTGTGAACCTGACACAAAAAAGCAGACTGATGTTTCACAGTCCAAAAAGTTTTTATTTTTTAAATGTACACTTACACTACTATTAAACAAGATATGGGTGGTGGCACTGGGCAAGTGGGCCCAGTATAAGCTGTGAGCCTGACACAAAAAAGCAGACTGATGTTTCACAGTCCAAAAAGTTTTTATTTTTTAAATGTACACTTACACTACTATTAAACAAGATATGGGTGGTGGCACTGGGCAAGTGGGCCCAGTATAAGCTGTGAGCCTGACACAAAAAAGCAGACTGATGTTTCACAGTCCAAAAAGTTTTTATTTTTTTAAATGTACACTTACACTACTATTAAACAAGATATGGGTGGTGGCACTGGGCAAGTGGGCCCAGTATAAGCTGTGAGCCTGACACAAAAAAGCAGACTGATGTTTCACAGTCCAAAAAGTTTTTTTTGTTTTTAAATGTACACTTACACTATTATTAAACAGATATGAGTGGTGGCACTGGGCAAATGGGCACAGTATATGCTGTGAGCCTGAAACAAAAAAGCAGACTGATGTTTCACAGTCCAAAAAGTTTTTATTTTTTTAAATGTACACTTACACTACTATTAAACAAGATATGGGTGGTGGCACTGGGCAAGTGGGCCCAGTATAAGCTGTGAGCCTGACACAAAAAAAGCAGACTGATGTTTCACAGTCCAAAAAATTTTTTTTGTTTTTAAATGTACACTTACACTATTATTAAACAGATATGAGTGGTGGCACTAGGCAAGTGGGCACAGTATACGCTGTGAGCCTGACACAAAAAAGCAGACTGATGTTTCACAGTCCAAAAAGTTTTTATTTTTTTAAATGTACACTTACACTACTATTAAACAAGATATGAGTGGTGGCACTGGGAAGTGGGCACAGTATACGCTGTGAGCCTGACGCAAAAAAGCAGACTGATGTTTCACAGTCCAAAAAGTTTTTTTTTTTTTTAAATGTACACTTACACTACTATTAAACAAGATATTAGTGGTGGCACTGGGCAAGTGGGCACAGTATACGCTGTGAGCCTGACGCAAAAAAGCAGACTGATGTTTCACAGTCCAAAAAGTGTTTTTTTTTTAAATGTACACTTACACTACTATCAAACAAGATATGAGTGGTGGCACTGGGCAAGTGGGCACAGTATACGCTGTGAGCCTGACACAAAAAAGCAGACTGATGTTTCACAGTCCAAATTTTTTTTTTTTTTAATTTACACTACTGTTACACCAGATATTTGTGGTGGCACTGGGCAAGTGGGCCTGGCACACACGCTGGCAGGCAGGCAACTGCAATTAGATTACACAAGCAGACTGATGTTTCACAGTCAAAAAAGTTTTTTTTTTTTAAATTTACACTACTGTTACACCAGATATGAGTGGTGGCACTGGGCAAGTGGGCCTGGCACACACACTGGCAGGCAGGCAACTGCAATTAGATTACACAAGCAGACTGATGTTTCACAGTCAAAAAAGTTTTTTTTTTTTTAAATTTACACTACTGTTACACCAGATATGAGTGGTGGCACTGGGCAAGTGGGCCTGGCACACACGCTGACAGGCAGGCAACTGCAATTAGATTACACTAGCAGACTGATGTTTCACAGTCAAAAAAGGTTTTTTTTTTTAAATTTACACTACTGTTACAACAGATATGAGTGGTGGCACTGGGCAAGTGGACCTGGCACACACGCTGGCAGGCAGGAAACTGCAATTAGATTAAACAAGCAGACTGATGTTTCACATTCCAAAAAGTTTTTTTTGTTTTTAAATGTACACTTACACTACTATTAAACAAGATATGAGTGGTGGCACTTGGCAAGTGGGCACAGTATACGCGTGAGCCTGACACAAAAAAGCAGACTGATGTTTCACAGTCCAAAAAGTTTTTATTTTTTTAAATGTACACTTACACTACTATTAAACAAGATATGAGTGGTGGCACTTGGCAAATGGGCACAGTATACGCTGTGAGCCTGACGCAAAAAAGCAGACTGATGTTTCACAGTCCAAAAAGTGGGGTTTTTTTTTAAATGTACACTTACACTACTATTAAACAAGATATGAGTGGTGGCACTGGGCAAGTGGGCACAGTATACGCTGTGAGCCTGACACAAAAAAGCAGACTGATGTTTCACAGTCCAAATTTTTTTTATTTTTTAAATTTACACTACTGTTACACCAGATATGAGTGGTGGCACTGGGCAAGTGGGCACAGCATACGCTGTGAGCCTGGCACACACGCTGGCAGGTAGGCAACTGCAATTAGATTACACAAGCAGACTGATGTTTCACAGTCAAAAAAGTTTTTTTTTTTTAATTATTTACACTAATGTTACACCAGATATGAGTGGTGGCACTGGGCAAGTGGGCACAGTATATGCTGTGAGCCTGGCACACATGCTGGCAGGCAGGCAACTGCAATTAGATTACACTAGCAGACTCATGTTTCACAGTCAAAAAAGTTTTTTTTTTATTATTTACACTACTGTTACACCAGATAAGAGTGGTGGCACTGGGCAAGTGGGCACAGTATACGCTGTGAGCCTGGCACACACGCTGGCAGGCAGGCAACTGCAATTAGATTACACTAGCAGACTGTTGTTTCACAGTCAAAAAAGTTTTTTTTTTTTAAATTTACACTACTGTTACAACAGATATGAGTGGTGGCACTGGGCAAGTGGGCCTGGCACACACGCTGGCAGGCAGGCAACTGCAATTAGATTAAACAAGCAGACTGATGTTTCACAGTCCAAAATTTTTTTTTTGTTTTTAAATGTACACTTACACTACTATTAAACAAGATATGAGTGGTGGCACTTGGCAAGTGGGCACAGTATACGCTGTGAGCCTGACACAAAAAAGCAGACTGATGTTTCACAGTCCAAAAAGTTTTTATTTTTTTAAATGTACACTTACACTACTATTAAACAAGATATGAGTGGTGGCACTTGGCAAATGGGCACAGTATACGCTGTGAGCCTGACGCAAAAAAGCAGACTAATGTTTCACAGTCCAAAAAGTGGGTTTTTTTTTAAAATGTACACTTACACTACTATTAAACAAGATATGAGTGGTGGCACTGGGCAAGTGGGCACAGTATACGCTGTGAGCCTTACACAAAAAAGCAGACTGATGTTTCACAGTCCAAATTTTTTTTATTTTTTTAAATTTACACTACTGTTACACCAGATATGAGTGGTGGCACTGGGCAAGTGGGCACAGCATACGCTGTGAGCCTGGCACACACGCTGGCAGGTAGGCAACTGCAATTAGATTACACAAGCAGACTGATGTTTCACAGTCAAAAAAGTTTTTTTTTTTTTTAATTATTTACACTACTGTTACACCAGATATGAGTGGTGGCACTGGGCAAGTGGGCACAGTATATGCTGTGAGCCTGGCACACATGCTGGCAGGCAGGCAACTGCAATTAGATTACACTAGCAGACTGATGTTTCACAGTCAAAAAAGTTTTTTTTTTATTATTTACACTACTGTTACACCAGATAAGAGTGGTGGCACTGGGCAAGTGGGCACAGTATACGCTGTGAGCCTGGCACACACGCTGGCAGGCAGGCAACTGCAATTATATTACACTAGCAGACTGTTGTTTCATAGTCAAAAAAGTTTTTTTTTTTTAAATTTACACTACTGTTACACCATATATGAGTGGTGGCACTGGGCAAGTGGGCCTGGCACACACGCTGGCAGGCAGGCAACTGCAGTTAGATTACACAAGCAGACTGATGTTTCACAGTCAAATTTTTTTTTTTTTTAATTTACACTACTGTTAAACCAGATATGAGTGGTGGCACTGGGCAAGTGGGCCTGGCACACACACTGGCAGGCAGGCAGGCAACTGCTATTAGATTACACAAGCAGGCTGATGTTTTACAGTCAAAAAAGTTTTTTTTTTAAATTTACACTACTGTTACATCATATATGAGTGGTGGCACAGGGCAAGTGGGCCTGGCACACACGCTGACAGGCAGGCAACTGCAATTAGATTACACTAGCAGACTGATGTTTCACAGTCAAAAAAGTTTTTTTTTTTTTAATTTACACTACTGTTACACCAGATATGAGTGGTGGCGCTGGGCAAGTGGGCCTGGCACACACGCTGGCAGGCAGGCAACTGCAATTAGATTAAACAAGCAGACTGATGTTTCACAGTCCAAAAAGATTTTTTTTTAAAATTTACACTACTGTTACATCAGATATGAGTGGTGGCACTGGGCAAGTGGGCCTGGCACACACGCTGGCAGGCAGGCAACTGCAATTAGATTACACTAGCAGACTGATGTTTCACAGTCAAAAAAGTTTTTTTTTTAAATTTACACTACTGTTACACCAGATATGAGTGGTGGCACTTGTCAAGTGGCTTGGCAGGCAGGCAACTGCAATTAGATTACACAGGGGAAAAAATGATGTTCTATCCCTAAAAAGGGCTTTTTGGGGTGCTGTCCTTACAGTAGAGATCAGATGAGTCCTTCAGGACTGTAGTGGACATTGAATACACTAGCCTAGCTATCAATTTCCCTATTAAATCAGCAGCAGCTACACTGTCCCTCCTCTCACTAACAATGCAGCTTCCGAATGAATCTAAAATGGCTACTGTCCAGGAGCTGGGAGGGAGGGTCTGCTGCTGATTGGCTGGAATGTGTCTGCAGACTGTGAGATACAGGGTCAAAGTTTACTCAATGATGACGAATAGGGGGCGCATCGAACATCGCATATGTTCGCCCGCCGCGGCGAACGCAAACATGCTATGTTTGCCGGGAACTATTCGCCGGTGAACTATTCGCGACATCACTAGTAACTAGTAGCTCAGTTAATTAAGAGAGGAGGATCATCTGTAACAGCAGAAACAGCTGCTCCGTAACCTGCTCTGAGCAGGCGGACAGACATCGCCGGAAATCAACCCGATCGAATAAGATCGGGTTGATTGACACCCCCCCTGCTGGCGGCCAATTGGCCGCAAGTCTGCAGGGGGCTTTGTTGCACCAGCAGCTCTTGTGAGCTGCTGGTGCAATGCTGAATACGGCGAGCATATTGCTCGCCGTATTCAGCGAGGTCTGGCGGACCTGATCCGCACTTTCGGATCAGGTCCGCCAGACCTTGATAAATAGGGGCCTTGGCGTTTATGTTAGAGTGTTAAGTTTAAATGTAAAAAATGTTTTCCCCATAGACATCAATGGGGTTGCGTTATGGAGCTTTTCATTCCTCGATCGCAGGTGTTAGGGTTTTTTTCTGACATTCTCTCCCCATTGATGTCTATGGGGAAAGCGTGCACAAGCACGTCAAAACAACGCTTGTATTTTGTGTGGTATGAAGCTCAACGCAACCATATCGCATGCACAAGGTGGCTGTTTCAAAACTTGTAATGGCAGCACTATGGAGGGTGAAATAACGCAACTTTTGTTGCGTTCGCTAAATATCCTCTAGCGAGCATAACTTGTAATCTACCTAATTGTAACTAGCTTAGTTTTTTTTTTTTATTTCACAGGTTTGTATTTATTTTTAAATAGGTAGTTACTTAATAATTGTAATTTTACTTTAGGTGTATTTTAATTATGTTAAAGTTAGGGGGTGTTAGGTTTAGAGGTTAATAGTGTAATTTAGCTAGTTGCGATGTGGGGGGGTGGCGGTTTAGAGGTTAATCGGTGTAGTTAGTGTTGGTGATGTGGGGGATGGTGGTTTAGAGGTTAATAGGTTTATTTAGTGTTTGAGATGTGGGGGGACGGCAGTTTAGAGGGTAATAGGTTTAGTTAGTGTTGGGGATGTGGGGAGAAGGCGGTTTAGAGGTTAATAGGTTTATTTAGTGTTGGCGATGTGGGGGGACAACAATTTAGAGGTTAATAGGTTTATTTAGTGTTGGTTAGTATTTTAGTTAGTGTTGGGGATGTTTGTGAACTGCAGTTTAGATGAACAATGAAAAATTCCAAACATCAATAAAGAATGGATCAGAAAATTCAGAAACTGATTATTAGTTTTTGGAATTTTATGTATGGTGCCGATACGGAAATTCAGATTCATCCGATTTTCTGAATCGGCCATGAATCTGAATTTATCCAAAATGAATTGCATGTCTAATTGTCTTACACAATACTGTATTTTTTTGTTTTGTAAGCTTACAGTAAATACATTTTTGGTCCAGTATACAGGGTTCTGTCATATCATATTGGTATCTTCTCAAATGCCTTTTAAGCTATACTATTTTTTTGTTATTTTATTAAAAAAAGGTTGAATTTAAACTCCTTTGATGTTGAAAATGATTCTACATTATTACAGAGCTTTTAACTGGTTTGGATGTGCATAAGGAGAATGGCATCACAGCGTATGTGTGCATGACAAGCCTTTCTCATGCAGGGGGAATACCAATCAGAAGCTGTTTATGGCTTTACCCCACACTACAGTATCATCTGAACCTAGTGGGTGGCACTTTCAAGCCTTTAATGGGAGTGTTGGTGGCTGTAGCATAAAACTCATAACTAAAGTTCTAAAAAGTACTATAACATTTAAAAACTACCTATTAACCCCTAAACCGAGGCCCTCCCACATCGCAAACACTAAAATAAAATTATTAACCCCTAATCTGCCACTCTGGACATTGCCGCCACTATAATAAACAGACTAACCCCTAAACCACCGCATTCCGTAAACGCTAGTTAAATATTATTAACCCCTAATCTGCCAGCTCTAACATTGCCGCCACCTAACTACATTTATTAACCCCTAACCTTCTGCCCCCAACGTCGCCGCCACTATACTAAAGCTATTACCCCTAAACCTAAGTCTAACCCTAAAACCCACTAACTTAAATATAATTAAAATAAATCTAAATAAAACCTACTATTAATAACTAAATAACTCCTATTTAAAACTAAATACCTGTAAAATAAACCCTAAGCTAGCTACAATATAACTAATAGTTACATTGTATCTAGCTTAGGGTTTATTTTTATTTTACAGGCAAGTTTGTATTTATTTTAACTATGTAGAATAGTTACTCAATATTTATTAACTATTTAATAACTACCTAGATAAAATAAATACAAATTTACCTGTAAAATAAAACCTAACCTGCCTTATACTAACACCTAACCTTACACTACAATTAAATCAATTACATTAATTAAATACAATTACCTAAATTACAAAAAAAACCACTAAATTACACAAAATAAAAAAAGAAATGATCAGATATTTAAACTAATTACACCTAATCTAATAGCCCTATCAAAATAAAAAAGCTCCCCCCAAAATAAAAAAAAAACCCTAGCCTAAACTAAACTACCAATAACCCTTAAATAACTCACTTTTATTTCTGAGAATTATGCGGATTAAAGCAAACATGCTTGAATTACACAGCGTATTTTTTTGAATATAGCCCATAATCCCTTGAAAACCTCATTATCTTAATAATGGTAGTAATAATACCCCAAAAATCTTACATTTGTAAAAGAATATGTTAAACAAATCCTAAAGTAGTGATAAACTGGTAGCATGATGGGCAGATTATTTAAAATGTTAGCGACAATAGAAAAAAATGTGTTAATTACTTACATTTAATTTCTAAGTTATGTACTGTACGTGTTTCCTGTCCAGTTGGATATACAGCTGTGCACTTTAGAGGAGTGTTATTATTCTTATAGGATGGATAAAATGAAAGTTTGGAAACAGCTTCCCAGTATCCTTTATGAATTTTATGTTGTACATTGGTCTGGCCATGCATGTTCCATTTTAGAGAAGGAGGCTTTGAGGGACATGTATGCTTTACAGAGCAAGATATAGTAGCAGGAATTCCTTCTGTAAGGTTCTTCCCAGGCACATGTAGTAATGGCTTATCTGGAGTCCCTAAGAAAAACATTAAAACATTATTCCTTTAAATATAAATGAAAAAATAGCAGAGTGGAAATAAGAAGGTTATAAAAAAAAGAATATGTGCAAATCTTCAATTTCTTTGAACTATATGCAAGAAACACCTTTGATCTCTGATTTTTTATATTTTGTATTTGATATTTTTTATATTACAGCTCTGACCTTCTGATACCACGTTTGATGTGTATTTACAGTGATGGAAATTGTATTGAATGAGTAAGATGTTTCTTTCTTTAACATTGAATGAATTAGTAAATAAAACCTTCTAGATTATTATTTTGTTTTCCCCTCTCTAATACACTACAGTGATGTTTTCTACCTATGTATGTATTTATGTATGTTTGTGTGTGATTTTATATATATATATATATATATATATATACACAGTATATATATATATATATATATATATATATATATATATATACTGTGTGTATATATATATATATATATATATATATATATATACATACACAAACACACACGTCTTACCACTGACCATCCTAAACTTGAGTTCATAACCTGTGCTTGGGCCACAAATAATACAAAATATGCAATACCAGCACTCAGTCAAAAGACGTTATTTTCATCAATTGCTTCTTTATTTATATGCTCATAATTATCCCAACTTTCGGTCAATCAGACATTTGGGATCAGACCTTTGTCATGGGTACATTGAATCTACAATAACAAACAAAAAAAGTATAATCTATACCATGGGGCCGATTTAATATAGTGCGAGCGGACATGATACAATGTAATGTATCATGTCTGCCGCACATCGATAAATGTGACAGCATATGCTATCAGCATTTATAATTGCACAAGCAGTTCACCAGAGGTGCTTGTGCAATTCACGGCCAATCGACCACTAGCAGGGGGTGTCAATCAGCTCTATCGTATAGGATTGGGAGGATTGAAGACCTGAAGGCTCACGCGGAAACAGGAGCATCAAGTTCCATTTGGAGCTTGATAATTCGGCCCCTAGAACTTACTTTGCAGTTGCATCAAATTCACCAAACACTATAGTCATAAAACCAGAAGTGACATCAAAACTGATCCAGTCCCGATGCAAATGCATCCTACCTGTATTATCAACTAACTTTTATGTTCCTACCCAATTCGAATGTAGATGTGTCATGTATATCCCTTTAAATCCTGTATCTGAACCCTATAAAAGTCTCCTCCCCCAACCTCTCTTTGCTTAGTATTGTCTTCTGATACCTGGATCACATTAACTACTGTCTAAGTAGTTCAGCTAAGCCTCCACTTAATTTACCATCTCTCCTTTGTCAGCTGTAACCTGGAAAACAACTACTGCTGCAGCATTAAGCTCTCTCTGCCCTGGCAGTCTGAAGTAAGAGCTTCTGTTAAGGTAAACTTTACCTCTCCTTTCACAGGCAAATTCCTGGATATCCTGCTGGAATTGTAAGTCTTACCTTCCTTACTGGCACCCCCTCCTGCTCTCCAGCACTTCCTGACTCAGTCTGCAAGTTGTTACACAGAAACGGATTTCACAGCACCTTTCTCTGTCTCTCATCACACTGTAGCTGCCAGACGAACTGCAACTCCTGGGGTGAGATTACTTTAAACTTGTTTTCTAAAACTCTGCACATTTGCCTTGCAAGACTTGATTTATTTATTGCCTGCATTCTCTAGACATTCCTGTAATTAATCCTGAACTTGCTGCATCTGTTTATAAAGAGACTGCACCATTGTTTCTGATATCCATATTAACTGGAATACAAATAATCTGCAATATTGAGTGTGATTGATTTATTTTATCCTGTCTGTTGATAACTTTGCTACACTGGGAGTGTTTGGTATACCTTGCTATTTGGAGTGGTTACAGCTCAAAGCACCAATATTTAAAGAGACAGTTTGCAATCTCTGCAACACATTGCTGCTATTCCCTTTTGGGCCCTCAGTCTATGAGCAGAACAGGGATTATTTTATTAATTCCGCTATTTTGTGAGACTGAGTGGAACTTGAACCTAATTCCCAATTCTTAATAGAGTCCTGGTATTACAAAATACTAAGCCATAAAAGGAATTATAATGGAAATAGCAGACCTTACAAATAAGGTGAATGCTCTCACTCAGAATATGGATCTCTTAATACAGGGAATAAGAGAGATCCAATCTGAGAATCAATATTTACGTACTGTAATCAGAGATCATATTGATACTATCTCTTTCTTGGGATACCATATATCTCCTCAGGGCATACAGATGGAGAATAAAAAGGTAGAGGCTATAGCATCATGGCCCATTCCCAAAACTAAGAAAGATGTACAGTGTTTTATTGGATTTTCGAACTTTTATAGAAAATTCATAAAAAATTTCTCTTTAATAGCTAAACCCTTAACTGCTCTCACAGGTTCCCATACTCCATTTTTATGGACATCACAGGCTAATACAGCATTTAATAAATTAAAGAAATCTTTTACTACAGCACCTATCCTTAAATTTCCTGATCCCCAATTACAATATGTCTTAGAAGTGGACGCGTCAGATTATGCCTTGGGAGCTATTTTGTCCCAACGCCTGTCTCCTAAAGATCCTCTTCACCCAGTTGGATTTTTCTCAAGAATTATGACCAGTTCTGAAGTCAACTATCCGATTGGTGAGAAAGAGCTCTTGGCAATTAAGAGCTCACTAGAATTTTGGAGACACCTACTTGAGGGCACCAAATATCCTATACTAATTTACACGGACCACAAAAACCTAGAGTATCTAAAAACTAATAAGACCTTGTCTGCACGCCAGATTAGATGGAATTTGTTCTTCTCCAGGTTTGATTATAATATCACATTCCGTCCTGGAAGTAAAAACGGAAAGGCCGATTCTCTGTCGAGGAAAGATCCAAGACCCACCTTTGCTGTTCCCGAGTCAACCGTAATACCTCAAGAGAGGTTCATCGCTTTAAGTATCGATTCTTCAACTCAGTTAAGACTAGCCCAACAACAAGATCAAGATCTGCCTACTAGCATCCTTGAGAAAGGTAAAGATGACCTATATTATCACCAAGGAAAGGTATATGTACCTTTACAACTTCGTACTGAAATACTCAATTCAACACATAACTCAATTGTATCTGGACATCCTGGTATACATAAAACAATTGAGTTACTTAGACGAGACTTCTGGTGGCCTGCTATGAATTCTGATGTTACTAACTTCATTAAGTCCTGTGATACCTGTGCCAAAGTCAAAAACGACAGAGCACATCCTTATGGTTTCCTCATGCCTCTACCCATACCAAATAAACCATGGAAGGACATTGCAATGGATTTCATTGTAGAATTACCTCCGTCAAGCAACCATAGTTGTATAATGGTTGTAGTGGATTTATTTACAAAGATGGCACATTTTCTCCCATCACATTCGCTACCCACTGCTTCAGAAACTGCTCAACTTTTTCTCACACATATTGTCAGATTACATGGTCTTCCGGATACCATCACTTCAGATAGGGGTTCGCAATTTACCTCCAAGTTCTGGACCCAGCTTTGCCACATTCTAAAAATTCAACCTCGGCTCAGCACTTCCTATCATCCCCAGACAAACGGCCAGACCGAGAGAACAAATCAGACTCTCGAACAGTATTTAAGGTGCTATTGCACTCAACTACAAGATAATTGGTTTTCTCTTTTACCCACGCTGAATTCGCTTTCAACAATACATTAAATTCATCAACTAAGATGTCCCCATTCTACGCTAATTATGGTTTTCATCCCCGATTTCATCTATATCCCAGAGAAGAGAGTACTTCCCCATTGGTTAATGACATGTTGAATGAACTAGCTCAACATTTTACTGTGATTCAAGACAATCTCAAGACCGCTCAAGCCCACCAAAAGGTTTATTATGATCTACGAAGGCGTGTCTCTCCATCTTATCAGGTGGGTGATTTTGTTTGGCTTTCCACTAAACATTTAAGACTCAAGTATCCTTCAAGAAAACTCGGAGCCCTCTATATTGGTCCTTTTTCCATTGTTAAAATTATTAATCCTAATTCTGTAATTTTGGATTTGCCTGAAACTCTACCGATACATCCTTCATTCCATGTATCCCTTCTCAAACCTTATACTTCTGACAAGCCTCCAGTTACTGGTTCAGCTTTCACACCTACTTATACCATTGAACCTGAGTATGAAATTCATTCCATTTTGGATTCCAGATATCATGGTGACACTCTGCAGTATCTTATTCATTGGAAGGGTTATTCTCATGAGGAGGATTCCTGGGAGCCATCTTCCAACCTCTCTGCTCCTCGAATGGTTTCTTTATTTCACCGCAGGAACCCCGATCGTCCCAGACCCTGAGCCCCAGAGTGGCTCCTTGCAGGGGGGGTTCTGTCATGTATATCCCTTTAAATCCTGTATCTGAACCCTATAAAAGTCTCCTCCCCCAACCTCTCTTTGCTTAGTATTGTCTTCTGATACCTGGATCACATTAACTACTGTCTAAGTAGTTCAGCTAAGCCTCCACTTAATTTACCATCTCTCCTTTGTCAGCTGTAACCTGGAAAACAACTACTGCTGCAGCATTAAGCTCTCTCTGCCCTGGCAGTCTGAAGTAAGAGCTTCTGTTAAGGTAAACTTTACCTCTCCTTTCACAGGCAAATTCCTGGATATCCTGCTGGAATTGTAAGTCTTACCTTCCTTACTGGCACCCCCTCCTGCTCTCCAGCACTTCCTGACTCAGTCTGCAAGTTGTTACACAGAAACGGATTTCACAGCACCTTTCTCTGTCTCTCATCACACTGTAGCTGCCAGACGAACTGCAACTCCTGGGGTGAGATTACTTTAAACTTGTTTTCTAAAACTCTGCACATTTGCCTTGCAAGACTTGATTTATATATTGCCTGCATTCTCTAGACATTCCTGTAATTAATCCTGAACTTGCTGCATCTGTTTATAAAGAGACTGCACCATTGTTTCTGATATCCATATTAACTGGAATACAAATAATCTGCAATATTGAGTGTGATTGATTTATTTTATCCTGTCTGTTGATAACTTTGCTACACTGGGAGTGTTTGGTATACCTTGCTATTTGGAGTGGTTACAGCTCAAAGCACCAATATTTAAAGAGACAGTTTGCAATCTCTGCAACACATTGCTGCTATTCCCTTTTGGGCCCTCAGTCTATGAGCAGAACAGGGATTATTTTATTAATTCCGCTATTTTGTGAGACTGAGTGGAACTTGAACCTAATTCCCAATTCTTAATAGAGTCCTGGTATTACAAGATGTTACTATGGAAACTGATAAACATTCCAGACAAAACTGGAATCCACGTGGATGCATTTCAGTTTTGGATAGAAGCATTTTTTGAATATACATGTATTAACCAAAATGCCTCTGATAAAACCTATAGCTGTTTCAAATATGTATTTAAGTATGCGCCGTTCACCAGCATTTTAAACACAGCCCTTTCTCAGAGAGTCTAAGGTGATTGCACCATCTGGTAATGAATCTATTTGCTAATTGCTGATAAGATACAAACCCCACTGGTGCTCTTAACAACTGCAATATTTAAACTGCTGGTGCTCAAATATCTAGCTATGCTTCACATGCACGTGCAGAGAAAAATGTTAACACTAAAACAGTGAACTTTTACTAGAAGCATTTTTGCTAATACATGTACATTGCAAAAATCATTCTATTCAAAGACATACTTCATCTATGTGCATTTAAAGTTTGACCTGGAATAGCCCTTTAATATTATAAATGTGGCTTAGTTAGCAAATCGTACCTCATATTTCATGTTACTGTTTTTAATTGCAAATCTTGCTTAATCTTATAGTAATCTGAAAAAAACAAACATTTAGTGCTAATAGCGCACAAAGAATATTTGTAATCATAGCATATGATCGCAACACTTGTATACCATACACTTATGTTTTTTTTATATAACATATGAATCCAATATGTACATCTAACATAATCTAATAACTATTACTGGAGTTAAAGCTATCAACACCTACCTAACTGGTGGTACTAAGAGTTTAAAACACAACATATTCTCTAACAGCATATTAACAACAGCATGTCAATTTCTCTTTCAGACAAAAACATGATAAGGGTACTTTTTTATTCAAGCCCCTTGGTGCCAAAAATTGAAGTCTATAAACATTCAGCCACAAGAGAGGATAGTTGCCTCTTAATCTCTCCTGTTCGTCAATGTCTCTTTACTTTGTCAATAGGCAGTCAACAAAGGTCAGCTTTCACATGACTGGCCTCCACAAAGTGTTGTACCACTGGATCTTTGCTAGAGCCCATTTTTAATACCTTTTGAATAGTAGACTTATTATTTTCAATCCTTTTCTTTAAGGGGCGCTCCTTTTTCCCAACATACACCAGGCTACACAGACACTTGATGATGTAAACTACCATTGCCGAAGAGCATGTCAAACAATGTCTCAATTTAATCATTCTTCCAGTTTGTGGGTGTCCAAATAATTCTCTATTAATTAAACTATGTTATGTCACACAACCATCTGTACGGTAACAGCCAGGCTTAAAATTCCAACTCTTCTTCGAATAACTTCCAATTGGATCAGTGTGTACAAGCAGATCCTTAAGACTTTTGCCATGTTGGGATTGCACGATCCCCCACACACTTACTCAATGAAGGATCACTCAGTAAAATATCCCGATTTTTAAATATAGAATTATTTATTTGTAATGTATACAAATTATATTCAGGGGTGAAGACACATAAAGGTGGAGGATCATTTGGGCTCTCAGTCACTAAACATGACCGGCGATAACCTCTCTCTGCCAATCTTTTATAAACCTAATTTTCCCTCTTACTTTTAATCACTGGGTCAGATACTATTCTCCTCACCCTACAGAGAGCTTGCTTCCATTTAGCCATAATTCCATTTACGTGCGCTTGCAAACTGATAAATATGCTGTCGGAAGCAATTTAGTTTATCAACTTTTTCCAATGGTGCGTTATACCTCAATATCGGCAGCCGAAAAAATCTTTGCGTCCCATAGAAAGTAATAGAAGCCGTTAATCGATAAATTATACCAGGTTTCCAATGAAAGCGCAAACCGTTAATACACTGTTGGAGGCTGTCGATACATTGAGAAATATTGCACCCAGCTCAACTAGGTGTAAAAGAGGAAAATTGTGCTTTTAGAGACCTGTTTTGTATTGAAATTATAAAACTTGCAAATAATGCAAGTGCTTTAATGTAAAAATAAATTGTAATAAGTAATATTTATTGTTGTCTCATGTATAGGAATAGTTGAACTTATATTCTAATAGAAATATCAGTATATATTTATATATAATAATATATGCAAGAATATATTTACAGAATTCAAACTAGACCTATGCCTAGGGCAGCAATACATATTACTTATATTTATGATGAAGTGGTAAATATAATTATATTAACAAATAGCATTTCATTATTGTTAAAAATATGGATAAGTGTTTCTTTATTTTTCTTGAGAGGTGATCACAGGTAAGGCGCACGAACGTTAAACGTAAATTCTATAGCGTATGGTCGGGTTACCTTAGCAACTAATTGATTTTTAAAGCCGATGTCAGATGGAAGCATTAACACAACGTTAACTTACAGCTACACAAAAAGAGCGACTGCATGCAATGAGCAAAATATTTAAATGGAAACCTGGTACTAAAATGGAGCCGTAAATTACTTTTAGCTGTCGGCCGCTTTGGTAGCTTACAACTTTATTTTTAACGGCTCAATGGAAGCAAGCTCAGAATTGGCCCACCGGTAATCTCTCTAGTACTGGTTTTGGATGGAAGCTCAAAGCTAATAAAAGTGAATTTCTATTTGTGTCTTTAGTATATAAATCAGTAATTAACTTATCTTCCTGATTGACAATCATAACATCCAAATAATCCAAATGTGAATAACTTGCATTCATAGTAAGTAAACCAAATTCTGGACTCTATCTGATTCATCTTACTGTTAAAATTAGTCAAATCCAAAATACTGCCATCCCAAATGAGAAAAAGATCATCTATGTATCCACATTACATTTTTTTATATTATGAAAACATCTCATTTAGAATAAAATTTGTCTCATAATCAAACATATACATATTTTCAATAGACGGGGCCACATTTGACCTCATGGCCATACCCATCTTTTGAAAAATAGAACCTCTTTTTAAATTTGAAATAATTGGACTTTAGCACAAACTATACAATTCTAGCAATTACTATACATTCGGTCAATTATAATTATCACTGTCCTTTATAAGCTCACCAATGATGTTTATACCCTCATTAACTGGGAAATTCTTATACAAATTTTATACATCAAATGTAACTAAAATCATAGATAGAACCCTATCTATAATCACTTCTTTCAATCTCCCTAAAAAATGTTCTGTATCTTTAACCATAGTATCTAACCCCCATACAGGGTTATAGATAATAATCAATAAACTGTGCTATAGGTTGCATAACATAACCTCTTGTAGAAATAATAGTCCTGTCAAGGGGTTTATCAGGGTTCTTATGTATCTTTGGTATACAATACAGAATCAACCTAATAGGAGAAATCATAAAATAAGCTTTATCTTCATCAATAAATCCTTCTTTTAATCCTTATTGATCACAGACATAGCCTCTTTCCAAAATCATATTGTTTGGTCAAATGTTAACTCTTCATAAACTTCAACATCCTGTAATTGTTTCAACACCTCCTCTGTATAATCTGTACAATTTAGTACCACAATTAATCCACCTTTGTCAGCCCCCAATTATAATCTAAAAATTGTTTGGGAAATTATTAAGTGTCCTCATCTCCTTCCTATTTAAAGTGTAATTGCATTTATTTACCATATATTTTGTTTGTTGGCTAACCAATCTAGTAAAAGTAGCAATACTAGGATTGGTACTAGTAAAGTCAACTGTACTTTTTAATCTAAATTTTGATTTACTACCAGTGGGGAGGTTGCCAAATTTATCTTAAATGCTTAATAATCTATACATTTTATATAATTCTACACCTATCTCTAATTCACTAGGTTTATAAAAAAGGACACAATTCAAACCCTTTGACAATAATGATTGATGATTGACATTTTGACCCCTCACCTTGTATTCTCCCTCTCATATTTATGGCCATCTTTATTTATGCTCATAATTATCCCTACGTTTTGGTCTGGAAATTATATATAATAAGAAACAAAAAAAGTATATATATATATATATATATATATATATATATATATAAAGTCCAGATAGCATATAGCCCAGCACTCCAACCAGGTGGGGCAGCCACAACCTGGGTGCAATCCTTATGAGAGATAGTTAGAGAACAGTGTGGAAGAAGGGCACTCTCAGGGTTTGTATAGAGAAAAATATTTTCTTTATTCTTAGAACATTAATACATGGTCGACGTTTCGACCCTCAGTTGGGCCTTCATCAGGACAGGTATTGTCTTTAAACTGCCGAGTGGCAGTAATCACAGATCCAAACAAGCGAAATCACTTTTTTTCGCTTGTTTGGATCTGTGATTACTGCCACTCGGCAGTTTAAAGATAATACCTGTCCTGATGAAGGCCCAACTGAGGGCCGAAACGTCGACCATGTATTAATGTTCTAATAATAAAGAAAATATTTTTCTCTATACAAACCCTGAGAGTGCCCTTCTTCCACACTGTTCTCTCTCTCTCTCTCTCTCTCTCTCTCTCTCTCTCTCTCTCTCTATATATATATATATATATATATATATATATATAATATCATAAACAAAAAAACATATATATATATACACATATACACACACACAAAAAACACACACACACACACACAAATACATACATATATTGATACATACATAGGTAGAAGAAAAAACACTGTAGTTTACTAGTGATGAGGAAAAAAAAATTACTAACCCAGAAGGTTTAATTTACTAGTTCACTCAATGTGAAAAAGAGAAACATTTTACTTTTTCAAGACAATTCTTACTCGCCCGGGACTAGGGTAAATTTCCATCACTGTATATACAGATCAAATGAGGTATCAGAAGGTCAGAGCTGTAAAATAAAAAATACTAAATCAGGAATATCAAACATCAGAGAACAAAAGGTGTACATCCAATTGCAAATAAATATTTTTAAATGCTGCAAAAATTGCCTGCAAAAACACCTATGCTTTTATATTAAAATTCGGAACTTAGTCACACAATATTGGCCATATTCCGCTTAGCCAGTCACCAACTCATGTTGACTGGGTCCTAACACTGCAATGCTTTGCCTTTATTGGCTGACTTTATCCTGCTTCTCTCTTTATAATAAAATGAAACTACATATATAGACACAAAACAAAGGTTATTGGCGTACATTCACTTGCAAATAAACACAACCTTTTTAAATGCTGTAAAAATTGCCTGAAAAACTCACCTATGTTTGTATAATACCATTTGGATCTTAGTCACACAATATGGCCATATTCTGCTTAGCCAGTCCCAAACTTACAAGGTGTTCCAGAAATTGACTGTTTCTAACACTACAATACCTGCTTCTATTGTTATAATTGAATTGAGACTTGCTGTTCTTATATGCAACTCTAATACACTGTTATGAGTTCACCTGAGTTTTGGTAGGGTGCTTTAACCATATGGAGATGGGCAGTCTACCTTTTTTTTTTTAATAACAAATCCACAAAGTTTTTTTAGCACACCTTATACAACGAGTTTAAATACATTGGGATAAATTTTAATTGACTCACAATTACCGTTCTCGCAATGATGTTAGCACAAGTAGCTCTGGAGGTTTGTGCTGGTATTACAAATTGAAAATAGCATGTTTGTGTTTAAATTCTATTAACTTCATAGTCGTAATTAACTTTTACCTAGATTACGAGTTGTTCGCTAAACAGGATACATAACTAATGCAAAAAAATGTACGTTATTGCACTTTCCATAGCGCTGCAATTACGAGTTTACTAAGATAACCCCCTAGTCTAAACACCCCTAGTCTGCCACCCCGACATCGCCAACACTAATAAAAGTTATTAACCCATAATCCGCCTCTCCCAACATCGCCAACACTAAATAAACCTTCTAACCATTAAACCGCCGGCCCCAACATAATAACAAATAAACTAAACTTATTAACCACCAAACCGCTGGCCCCCACATCACAAAATACTAAATTAAACTATTAACCCCTAAACCTAACAGCCCCCTAACTTTAAATGAAAAGTTACAATAGAACTATCTTAAAATAAATAAAAACTTACCTGTGAAAGAAAAAGTTCTAACATTAAACTATAAATAACATAATTTATGTAAGAACTTACCTGATAAATTCATTTCTTTCATATTAACAAGAGTCCATGAGCTAGTGACGTATGGGATATACATTCCTACCAGGAGGGGCAAAGTTTCCCAAACCTCAAAATGCCTATAAATACACCCCTCACCACACCCACAAATCAGTTTAACGAATAGCCAAGAAGTGGGGTGATAAGAAAAAAGTGCGAAGCATATAAAATAAGGAATTGGAATAATTGTGCTTTATACAAAAAAATCATAACCACCACAAAAAAGGGTGGGCCTCATGGACTCTTGTTAATATGAAAGAAATGAATTTATCAGGTAAGTTCTTACATAAATTATGTTTTCTTTCATGTAATTAACAAGAGTCCATGAGCTAGTGACGTATGGGATAATGAATACCCAAGATGTGGATCTTTCCACACAAGAGTCACTAGAGAGGGAGGGATAAAATAAAGACAGCCAATTCCTGCTGAAAATAATCCACACCCAAAATAAAGTTTAATGAAAAACATAAGCAGAAGATTCAAACCGAAACCACTGCCTGAAGTACCTTTCTACCAAAAACTGCTTCAGAAGAAGAGAATACATCAAAATGGTAGAATTTAGTAAAAGTATGCAAAGAGGACCAAGTCGCTGCTTTGCAAATCTGATCAACTGAAGCTTCATTCCTAAACGCCCAGGAAGTAGAAACTGACCTAGTAGAATGAGCTGTAATCCTCTGAGGCGGAGTCTTACCCGATTTAACATAGGCAAGATGAATTAAAGATTTCAACCAGGATGCCAAAGAAATGGCAGAAGCTTTCTGGCCTTTTCTAGAACCAGAAAAGATGACAAATAGACTAGAAGTCTTTCGGAAAGATTTAGTAGCTTCAACATAATATTTCAAAGCTCTAACAACATCCAAAGAATGTAACGATTTCTCCTTAGAATTCTTAGGATTAGGACATAATGAAGGAACCACGATTTCTCTACTAATGTTGTTGGAATTCACAACCTTAGGTAAAAATTCAAAAGAAGTTCGCAACACCGCCTTATCCTGATGAAAAATCAGAAAAGGAGACTCACAAGAAAGAGCAGATAATTCAGAAACTCTTCTGGCAGAAGAGATGGCCAAAAGGAACAAAACTTTCCAAGAAAGCAATTTAATGTCCAATGAATGCATAGGTTCAAACGGAGGAGCTTGAAGAGCTCCCAGAACCAAATTCAAACTCCATGGAGGAGAAATTGACTTAATGACAGGTTTTATACGAACCAAAGCTTGTACAAAACAATGAATATCAGGAAGAATAGCAATCTTTCTGTGAAAAAGAACAGAAAGAGCAGAGATTTGTCCTTTCAAGGAACTTGCGGACAAACCCTTATCTAAACCATCCTGAAGAAATTGTAATATTCTCGGAATTCTAAAAGAATACCAAGAAAAATGATGAGTAAGACACCAAGAAATATAAGTCTTCCAGACTCTATAATATATCTCTCTAGATACAGATTTACGAGCCTGTAACATAGTATCAATCACAGAGTCAGAGAAACCTCTTTGACTAAGAATCAAGCGTTCAATCTCCATACCTTT
The DNA here is from genome assembly GCF_027579735.1 of Bombina bombina. NCBI lineage: Eukaryota > Metazoa > Chordata > Amphibia > Anura > Bombinatoridae > Bombina > Bombina bombina. The sequence goes on along the minus strand of NC_069506.1, from coordinate 249,477,506 downwards.
AAATTTAAGGATTTCAGATCCGGATGGAAAAAAGGACCTTGCGACAGAAGGTCTGGTCTTAACGGAAGAGTCCATGGTTGGCAAGATGCCATCCGGACAAGATCCGCATACCAAAACCTGTGAGGCCATGCCGGAGCTATTAGCAGAACAAACGAGCATTCCCTCAGAATCTTGGAGATTACTCTTGGAAGAAGAACTAGAGGCGGAAAGATATAGGCAGGATGATACTTCCAAGGAAGTGATAATGCATCCACTGCCTCCGCTTGAGGATCCCGGGATCTGGACAGATACCTGGGAAGTTTCTTGTTTAGATGAGAGGCCATCAGATCTATCTCTGGAAGCCCCCACATTTGAACAATCTGAAGAAATACCTCTGGGTGAAGAGACCATTCGCCCGGATGCAACGTTTGGCGACTGAGATAATCCGCTTCCCAATTGTCTACACCTGGGATATGAACCGCAGAGATTAGACAGGAGCTGGATTCTGCCCAAACCAAAATTCGAGATACTTCTTTCATAGCCAGAGGACTGTGAGTCCCTCCTTGATGATTGATGTATGCCACAGTTGTGACATTGTCTGTCTGAAAACAAATGAACGATTCTCTCTTCAGAAGAGGCCAAAACTGAAGAGCTCTGAAAATTGCACGGAGTTCCAAAATATTGATCGGTAATCTCACCTCCTGAGATTCCCAAACTCCCTGTGCCGTCAGAGATCCCCACACAGCTCCCCAACCTGTGAGACTTGCATCTGTTGAAATTACAGTCCAGGTCAGAAGAACAAAAGAAGCCCCCTGAATTAAACGATGGTGATCTGTCCACCACGTTAGAGAGTGTCGAACAATCGGTTTTAAAGATATTAATTGAGATATCTTCGTGTAATCCCTGCACCATTGGTTCAGCATACAGAGCTGAAGAGGTCGCATGTGAAAACGAGCAAAGGGGATCGCGTCCGATGCAGCAGTCATAAGACCTAGAATTTCCATGCATAAGGCTACCGAAGGGAATGATTGTGACTGAAGGTTTCGACAAGCTGTAATCAATTTTAGACGTCTCTTGTCTGTTAAAGACAGAGTCATGGACACTGAATCTATCTGGAAACCCAGAAAGGTTACCCTTGTTTGAGGAATCAAAGAACTTTTTGGTAAATTGATCCTCCAACCATGATCTTGAAGAAACAACACAAGTCGATTCGTATGAGACTCTGCTAAATGTAACGACTGAGCAAGTACCAAGATATCGTCCAAATAAGGAAATACCACAATACCCTGTTCTCTGATTACAGACAGAAGGGCACCGAGAATCTTTGTGAAAATTCTTGGAGCTGTAGCAAGGCCAAACGGTAGAGCCACAAATTGGTAATGCTTGTCTAGAAAAGAGAATCTCAGGAACTGAAAATGATCTGGATGAATCGGAATATGCAGATATGCATCCTGTAAATCTATTGTGGACATATAATTCCCTTGCTGAACAAAAGGCACTATAGTCCTTACAGTTACCATCTTGAACGTTGGTATCCTTACATAACGATTCAATAATTTGAGATCCAGAACTGGTCTGAAGGAATTCTCCTTCTTTGGTACAATGAAGAGATTTGAATAAAACCCCATCCCCTGTTCCGGAACTGGAACTGGCATAATTACTCCAGCCAACTCTAGATCTGAAACACAATTCAGAAATGCTTGAGCTTTCACTGGATTTACTGGGACACGGGAAAGAAAAAATCTCTTTGCAGGAGGTCTCATCTTGAAACCAATTCTGTACCCTTCTGAAACAATGCTCTGAATCCAAAGATTGTGAACAGAATTGATCCAAATTTCTTTGAAAAAAACGTAACCTGCCCCCTACCAGCTGAACTGGAATGAGGGCCGTACCTTCATGTGAACTTAGAAGCAGGCTTTGCCTTTCTAGCAGGCTTGGATTTATTCCAGACTGGAGATGGTTTCCAAACTGAAACTGCTCCTGAGGACGAAGGATCAGGCTTTTGTTCTTTGTTGAAACGAAAGGAACGAAAATGATTGTTAGCCCTGTTTTTACCTTTAAATTTTTTATCCTGTGGTAAAAAAGTTCCTTTCCCACCAGTAACAGTTGAAATAATAGAATCCAACTGAGAACCAAATAATTTGTTTCCCTGGAAAGAAATGGAAAGTAGAGTTGATTTAGAAGCCATATCAGCATTCCAAGTCTTAAGCCATAAAGCTCTTCTGGCTAAGATAGCTAGAGACATAAACCTAACATCAACTCTAATAATATCAAAAAATGGCATCACAGATAAAATTATTAGCATGCTGAAGAAGAATAATAATATCATGAGAATCACGATTTGCTACTTGTTGCGCTAGGGTTTCCAACCAAAAAGTTGAAGCTGCAGCAACATCAGCCAATGATATAGCAGGTCTAAGAAGATTACCTGAATACAGATAAGCTTTTCTTAGAAAGGATTCAATTTTTCTATCTAAAGGATCCTTAAACGAGGTACCATCTGACGTAGGAATGGTAGTACGTTTAGCAAGGGTAGAAATAGCCCCATCAACTTTAGGGATTTTGTCCCAAAATTCTAACCTGTCAGGCGGAACAGGATATAATTGCTTAAAACGTTTAGAAGGAGTAAATGAATTACCCAATTTATCCCATTCTTTTGAAATCACTGCAGAAATAGCATTAGGAACAGGAAAAACTTCTGGAATAACCGCAGGAGCTTTAAAAACCTTATCCAAACGTATAGAATTAGTATCAAGAGGACTAGAATCCTCTATTTCTAAAGCAATTAGTACTTCTTTAAGTAAAGAGCGAATAAATTCAATCTTAAATAAATATGAAGATTTATCAGCATCAATCTCTGAGATAGAATCCTCTGAACCAGAAGAGTCCAAAGAATCAGAATGATGGTGTTCATTTAAAAATTCATCTGTAGAGAGAGAAGATTTAAAAGACTTTTTACGTTTACTAGAAGGAGAAATAACAGACAAAGCCTTCTTTATGGATTCAGAAACAAAATCTCTTATGTTATCAGGAACATTCTGCACCTTAGATGTTGAGGGAACTGCAACAGGCAATGGTACATTACTAAAGGAAATATTATCTGCTTTAACAAGTTTGTCATGACAATTATTACAAACAACAGCTGGAGGAATAGCTACCAAAAATTTACAGCAGATACACTTAGCTTTGGTAGATCCAGCAGGCAGTGATTTTCCTGTAGTATCTTCTGGCTCAGATGCAACGTGAGACATCTTGCAATATGTAAGAGAAAAAACAACATATAAAGCAAAATAGATCAAATTCCTTATAAGACAGTTTCAGGAATGGGAAAGAATGCCAAATATCAAGCTTCTAGCAACCAGAAGCAAATAAAAAATGAGACTGAAATAATGTGGAGACAAAAGCGACGCCCATATTTTTTTAGCGCCAAATAAGACGCCCACATTATTTGGCGCCTAAATGCTTTTGGCGCCAAAAATGACGCCACATCCGGAACGCCGACATTTTTGGCGCAAAATAACGTCAAAAAATGACGTAACTTCCGGCGACACGTATGACGCCGGAAACGGAAACGAATTTTTGCGCCAAAAAAGTCCGCGCCAAGAATGACGCAATAAAATGAAGCATTTTCAGCCCCCGCGAGCCTAACAGCCCACAGGGAAAAAAGTCAAATTTTTGAGGTAAGAAAAATATGATAATTCAATGCATAATCCCAAATATGAAACTGACTGTCTGAAAATAAGGAAAGTTGAACATTCTGAGTCAAGGCAAATAAATGTTTGAATACATATATTTAGAACTTTATAAATAAAGTGCCCAACCATAGCTTAGAGTGTCACAGAAAATAAGACTTACTTACCCCAGGACACTCATCTACATGTTTGTAGAAAGCCAAACCAGTACTGAAACGAGAATCAGTAGAGGTAATGGTAAATATAAGAGTATATCGTCGATCTGAAAAGGGAGGTAAGAGATGAATCTCTACGACCGATAACAGAGAACCTTATGAAATAGACCCCGTAGAAGGAGATCACTGCATTCAATAGGCAATACTCTCTTCACATCCCTCTGACATTCACTGCACGCTGAGAGGAAAACCGGGCTCCAACTTGCTGCGGAGCGCATATCAACGTAGAATCTAGCACAAACTTACTTCACCACCTCCCTTGGAGGCAAAGTTTGTAAAACTGATTTGTGGGTGTGGTGAGGGGTGTATTTATAGGCATTTTGAGGTTTGGGAAACTTTGCCCCTCCTGGTAGGAATGTATATCCCATACGTCACTAGCTCATGGACTCTTGTTAATTACATGAAAGAAAAACCTAACATAACTATTCTTATAAAATAAAAAACTACTAATTAAAAATTCTAAATTACATGATTAAAAAACCTAACACTATGAAAAAATAAAACAAATACATTACAACTTAAAAAAAAACTAAAACTACGAACCCCCCCCCGCCCGAACATTACAAAAAATAATAAACACTAAATAATAAACACTAAAATTACGATAAATAGAAAACTCTGATTACGAAAAATAATAAACGAAATGATCAAGTCCCCAACAGTAAAACCCCAACTGCTGGACTCAGATAGCGGAATGGATTGTGTCGGTATAGGCGGTAACGCAAGCATTTTAGCCGGACTGCACAACCTGTAGTACGGCGCTATGGAAAATCCTGCAAACTTCATTTTTTAGAGTGCGGAATAGACGTTGCATTACAGGCTAAAATGCTTGCGGTATAGCTTTACCTTTGCCACTCATAATATGTGTTACTGGCCATTCAAGCGGTAATAGCCGTACCGCAACATAATGCAAAACTCGTAATCTAGGCCTATGTGATCTGAAACACTACGCGTCAGCACAATACATTTTTTGGCACTAAGTATTCTGTTTGTTCTTTGACATTATTGCTATATGCCTAAAAATGACTAATTTATTATTTACAAGTTAGAGTATGTTTGTGAGACAGTTAGTTAGTGTGTTAGAGTAGTTTGTGTCTGCAAGTAGGGTTGGTTTAGGTGCTTGTTGAGTGTAGAGAAGTGTAGTTTGTGGTCATCATTCATGTCACTGAAAGCAAGTTAACTCTAACTAGCAAGTTTCTGTCTGCATTCTACCTAGTAGTGAATAAATGATTGAATAAATGCATAACTAATCTGTAAAGTCTCATATATCTCTACAATCCACTAGTCTGTTAACCAAACCATCCAAATCAATAGTTGTTCCCTTGTTGTACACTCAAGATCAGAGATGACCAAATGACAGCCCAAGGGCCTCATGCTGCCCTCTACACTAGTCTTTGCAGCCCCTGGGAAAAAGGTAGAACTAAGAATGCATTCCATAGTTTTTGTGTCCCGTGGGAAAAGAAAAATTAAGAATAGGTGTTTTGAGATGGCCAGGACTAAAAAGAACCATTAAGAGTGGAGATAGGGTTGATACCTCAACAATATTTTCCTGAGTTACGCATGCTGCAGGGTAAGCAGGGCGGAACATGTATTATGTCTCTGGACATCACATGAATAGTGCTGATAAACAGCACAATACATGTTGCTCACTGCACACCCTGCAGAATGTGAAACTCATAAGTGTCTAGGAAAACATGGCAGAGGTGGCAACCCAAAGTGGGCGACAGCAAAAAAAAAGGCAACCCTGCAACTTTACCTTTATCCACTGTGTCACTGAACATATTTAGGAAGTATATTATTAATTGAGTGTTTAACAGTCATAATTATATCTGGCCTTTCAGGCTTCAAAAATATTAACCTGCAGCCCACAATATGAACCTTCAGCCCTCATGTGTTAAGAAGCTGGCCATCACTGCTCTAGATAAATATCATCAATGGGTATACCTTACAGGGACATTAAACACTTTGAGATGGTAATATAAAATGATAAATCAAATATATAAAAAAACATGACAGCTCCCATTGTTTTATACACACTAAAGTATTACACTTAAAACTAATGAAACCTTAAGAAAAACATCTACATATGTTATTATTGGACTAGTCTTTTCTTTGAATGCATCATTCTCTCTAGCATTTATTTAGGGATAGATTACAAGTGTAGCATTATTTTGCGCTGCAGCTAGAATTAAGATTTTTTTGCTAGTCGGGTGGTGCTGGTATTACAAGTTGAAAGTAAACTGATTTCGCTCTAGCGATAACCCGACGTCTCAGGCTCCGCCCCCGACTCACACACGCTCTGTTTGAAACGGCAGCATAGACGATCAGCTGTTTTCGGTTTACCTTCTGTTTTCAGCTAGGATCAACTTGTGCCAGCATTTACAGAAGCATTTTTAGCCTTTTATTGTTTTTTATCTATTGTATTGTTTGCAGTGTTTTTATATGTGTGTACATGTCTAATCCACACAGTTTGATGTGGTTTTAGTAAAATAAGCTGTCTACTAACTCACCACGTCTGTCATTTAAGGCCCTTTATCCTCCCCCCTATAACAATCTATTTGTGGGACAGAGTGTTTATCAACATACTGACAAGGCAGATGCTAAGGAACTTTTATCTTGAATACATTGAAGTGGGACATCGCAGTGAGGAGAGAAGAAAATAAAGATGGTTTCCAGGGCTATGAATAGCCTCCATGCCAGTTCCTTACCTCATACAGATTGAAGTCTTAACAAGTGAGTGTGGATTTGGCGTGATTAATTATGTTTTTGGTATTGTGACATACTACACCCAGATCTGGATTCTCTGTGTGCCCTTTCCCTCTTCTGTTCACTTTAGATTCTGCATAGACCTCCCTAGGGTTGCCTCTGTATACTATTGGAAAAAGGCAGCAAGAGACTCTTGGATCTTTATCTCAACTCAGGGATCAAGTCCTACAAAAAAAAGTGTGGGAACTCTCCAAGACTTCCACCCCCTCACAATTAATATTGTTTTAAATACACACACACATACACGCATTGTGTTTACAGTTGTGCTCATAAGTTTACATACCCTGGCAGAATTTATGATTTCTTGGCCATTTTTCAGAGAATATGAATGATAACACAAAAACTTTTCTGTCACTCATGGTTAGTGTTTGGCTGAAGCCATTTAATATCAATCAACTGTGTTGTCTTTTTAAATCATAATGACAACAGAAACTACCCAAATGACCCTGATCAAAAGTTTACATACCCTGGTGATTTGGGCCTGATAACATGCACACAAGTTGACACAAAGGGGTTTGAATGGCTATTAAAGGTATCCATCCTCACCTGTGATCTGTTTTCTTGTAATTTGTGTGTGTGTATAAAAGGTCAATGAGTTTCTGGACTCCTGACAGACCCTTGCATCTTTCTTTCAGTGCTGCACTGACAATTCTGGATTCTGAGTCATGGGGAAAGCAAAAGAATTGTCAAAGGATCTGCGGGAAAAGGTAGTTGAACTGTATAAAACAGGAAAGGAATATAAAAAGATGCTGTACAAGATCTGTACCGCCATCTGAGGTCAGTAGTTATAAGTTTTACACTACAAAGCTGTAACATAAAACTCATAACTAAAGTGTTACAAAGTAAACTAACACCCATAAACTACCTATTAACCCCTAAACCAAGGCCCTCCCGCATCGCAAACACTATAATAAAGTTATTAACCCCTAATCTGCCGCTCCCCGACATCGTCACCACTATAATAAACCTATTAACGCCTAAACCGCCGCCCTCCCATATCGCAAACACTGTTTAAATAATATTAACCCCTAATTTGCCATCCGCCCACGCCGCAGCTATAATAAACCTATTAACCACTAAAACGCAAGCCCCCCCACAATGAAATATACTAAAATAAATTATTAACCCCTAAACCTCTGACCTCCCACATCACTAACTCTATATGAATATATTAACTCCTAATCCTAACCCCAACATAACCCCCTAACTTAAATATAATTAAAATAAAGCTAAATAAACCTTACAATCATTAACTAAATAATACCTATTTAAAAATAAATACATACTTACCTGTAAAAAAAAAACCTAAGATAGCTACAAAATAACTAATAGTTATAATGTAGCTATCTTAGGTTTTATTTGTATTTCACAGGTAAGTTTGTATTTATTTTAGCTAGGTAGACTAGTTATTAGATAGTTATTAACTATTTAATAGCTATCTAGTTAAAATAAATAGAAAATTACCTGTAAAATAAAACCTAACCTGCCTTACACTTAAACCTAACATTGCAATAAAATGAAATAAATTAAATTAATAAAATATAATTTACTAACTTACAAAAAAATATAAACACTAAATTACAAAAAAAAAATGAAATGATCAAAAATAAAAACGAATTACTCCTAATCTAATAGCCCTATCAAAATAAAAAGCCCCCCCCCCAAATAAAAAAAACCCTAGCCTACACTAAACTGCCAATGGCCATTAAAAGGGCCTTTTGCAGGGCATTGCCCCAAAGATACCAGCTCTTTTACATTGCAATAAAAAATACAAACAACCCCCCAATAGTAAAACCCACAGCCAATAGAATGAGAGCTCAATCCTATTGGCTGATTGGATCAGCCAATAGGATGAAAGCTCAATCCAATTGGCTGATTGCAACAGCCAATAGGATTTTTTCCCCCGAAAATGTTGCGGTGATAATAGGATTAAATTAGAAAGTTGCTTAAAATTGCATGATCTATCTGTATCTGTATCATGAAAGAATAAATTTGGGTTCAGTATCCTTTTAACTTCTGATTGTCTTAAAAACTACTGTCTAGATTTAGAGTTGGGCGGTAGCCGTCAAAACCAGCGTTAGAGGCTCCTAAAGCTGGTTTTTACCGCCCTCTGGTATTTGGAGTCAGTCAGGAAAGGGTCTAACGCTCACTTTACAGCCGCGACTTTTCCATACCGCAGATCCCCCTACGCCATTTGCGTATCCTATCTTTTCAATGGGATCTTTCTAACGCCGGTATTTAGAGTCGTGGCTGAAGTGAGCGTTAGAAATCTAACAACAAAACTCCAGCCGCAGAAAAAAACAGGAGTTAAGAGCTTTCTGGGCTAACGCCGGTTTATAAAGCTCTTAACTACTGTGCTCTAAAGTACACTAACACCCATAAACTACCTATGTACCCCTAAACCGAGGTCCCCCCACATCGCCGCCACTCTATTACATTTTTTAACCCCTAATCTGCTGCTCCGTACACCGCCGCCAGCTAAGTTATCCCTATTTACCCCTAATCTGCTGCCCCTAATACCGCCGACACCTATATTATATTTATTAACCCCTGATCTGCCCCCCCCAACGTCGCCGCCACCTACCTACACTTATTAACCCCTAATAAGGTTTGTTTTACAGGTAAGTATTTAGCTTTAAATAGGATTAATTTATTTAATAAGAAATAATTTATTTCATTAGATTTAAATTATATTTAATTTAGGGGGGTGTTAGTGTTACGGTTAGAATTAGCTTTAGGGGTTAATCCATTTATTAGAGTAGCAGCGAGATCAGGTCGGCAGATTAGGGGTTAATGCTTGAAGTTAGGTGTCGGCGATGTTAGGGAGGGCAGATTAGGGGTTAATACTATTTATTATAGGGTTATTGAGGCGGGAGTGAGGCGGATTAGGGGTTAATAACTTTATTATAATAGCGGCGCGGTCCGGTCGGCAGATTAGGGGTTAATAAGTGTAGGCAGGTGGAGGCGACGTTGAGGGGGGCAGATTAGGGGTTAATAAATATAATATAGGGGTCGGCGGTGTTAGGGGCAGCAGATTAGGGGTTCATAGGGATAACGTAGGTGGCAGCGGCATGCGGTCGGCAGATTAGGGGTTAAAACATTTTAATAGAGTGGCAGCGATGTGGGGGGACCTCAGTTTAGGGGTACATAGGTAGTTTATGGGTGTTAGTGTACTTTAGAGCACAGTAGTTAAGAGCTTTATAAACCGGCGTTAGCCCAGAAAGCTCTTAACTACTGACTTTTCTTTGCGGCTGGAGTTTTGTCGTTAGATTTCTAACGCTCACTTCAGCCAAGACTCTAAATACCGGCGTTAGAAAGATCCCATTGAAAAGATATGATACGCAAATGGCGTAGGGGGATCTGCGGTATGGAAAAGTCGCGGCTGCAAAGTGAGCGTTAGACCCTTTCCTGGCTGACTCCAAATACCAGAGGGCGGTAAAAACCAGCGTTAGGAGCCTTTAACGCTGGTTTTCATGGCTACCGCCCAACTCTAAATCTAGCCAAATGTTTCTGTATTGTTATTGATACAGTAGAGCCAAATTATCAATGCCCCGGAAACAGCCATTAGGAAGCAGTAGTCTTAAGACCGCTGCTCCATAACTGGTCCGCTGTCTCTGAGTATGCGGTCTTCAATCTGCCCAATCCTATACGATCAGGCTTATTGACACCCCTGCTAGTGGCCGATTGGCCACAAATTTGCAGGGGGCGGGATTGCACAAGAAGTTCTAGTGAACTTCTTGTGCAATGTTAAATGCAGACAGCGTATGCTGTCAGCATTCAGCGATGCCTGTTGGACATGATACGCTACAACATATCATGTCGGACAAACATTGATATATTGGCCCCAGTATATAATTTATTAGTGCATATAGGAGGTGCTGTTGAATATGACAGCATTTAAACATTTTGAATTTAAAGTATTGATGAATTTCAAGAAAGTCTTGGAGAACATAAATAAAACTAAGAAATAAAGATATTAGAGAAAATAAATAAAAATTGGGAAATGAAGGAAATTGTCTTAAAATATTTGCATTATTTTTAAGATGACTATTGTGGTATATCTTTTGAAATTTAAATTTAAAACAATGTATAGAACATATTTTACTTCAAGATTACTAAATAATTGTATTTCACAGACAGGAAATAAATATATGAAATAAATGCATACACTATGCCAATATTTTACTGTGCACAACTGGCATAAAACTCTTTTAATCCTTTCTTTTAAATTCTTAGAAATGTTTACTCTCCTCTCTCTGGTACCTTTAGTCCAGGACATGAATGCATTATAAATTAAAGGACAATTTGTTATGAATGACAAACAAGCAATATTAGGGTTATATAGAATCTTACCTTTGATATTAACTGATACAAGATTCTTTTTATTGCAATACCAAGAGTTAATTTGTTTACTTATTCCTGGATAATAGCGTTCTGGTTTTTCCACATGATCGATCCTCAACGTACAATTGTTTACTTGTTTTCCAACTAGATGTGTTCGGTTTTTATATTTTGATATCACTTTTGAGGGCTGATTCTTATTAAAAATTTCTGGGAAGTCTATGAAATGGAACAAGTACCAAATAATATTGAACTCTCTATAATCATATTGATAGTCCAGAGTGCAAGGAATCTCCACACAGGAACCATTCAATGCTGTGATAGATTGTTGAAAAGTAAAAGACCAATTGCATTTGGTAAAGGATAAATCTGAAAAACAACCTGAGAAAGATACACAAATAATGTTATTAGAGAAATAGAGAATTTGAATTCCATGTGGTACAAGGCACAGATTATTTCCCCCCAACTCCCATTCAATTTGTGTCATAATTGCCTCATAATATATATACAGGGAGTGCAGAATTATTAGGCAAATGAGTATTTTGACCACATCATCCTCTTTATGCATGTTGTCTTACTCCAAGCTGTATAGGCTCGAAAGCCTACTACCAATTAAGCATATTAGGTGATGTGCATCTCTGTAATGAGAAGGGGTGTGGTCTAATGACATCAACACCCTATATCAGGTGTGCATAATTATTAGGCAACTTCCTTTCCTTTGGCAAAATGGGTCAAAAGAAGGACTTGACAGGCTCAGAAAAGTCAAAAATAGTGAGATATCTTGCAGAGGGATGCAGCACTCTTAAAATTGCAAAGCTTCTGAAGCGTGATCATCGAACAATCAAGCGTTTCATTCAAAATAGTCAACAGGGTCGCAAGAAGCATGTGGAAAAACCAAGGCGCAAAATAACTGCCCATGAACTGAGAAAAGCCAAGCGTGCAGCTGCCAATATGCCACTTGCCACCAGTTTGGCCATATTTCAGAGCTGCAACATCACTGGAGTGCCCAAAAGCACAAGGTGTGCAATACTCAGAGACATGGCCAAGGTAAGAAAGGCTGAAAGACGACCACCACTGAACAAGACACACAAGCTGAAACGTCAAGACTGGGCCAAGAAATATCTCAAGACTGATTTTTCTAAGGTTTTATGGACTGATGAAATGAGAGTGAGTCTTGATGGGCCAGATTGATGGGCCCGTGGCTGGATTGGTAAAGGGCAGAGAGCTCCAGTCCGACTCAGACGCCAGCAAGGTGGAGGTGGAGTACTGGTTTGGGCTGGTATCATCAAAGATGAGCTTGTGGGGCCTTTTCGGGTTGAGGATGGAGTCAAGCTCAACTCCCAGTCCTACTGCCAGTTTCTGGAAGACACCTTCTTCAAGCAGTGGTACAGGAAGAAGTCTGCATCCTTCAAGAAAAACATGATTTTCATGCAGGACAATGCTCCATCACACGCGTCCAAGTACTCCACAACGTGGCTGGCAAGAAAGGGTATAAAAGAAGAAAATCTAATGACATGGCCTCCTTGTTCATCTGATCTGAACCCCATTGAGAACATATGGTCCATCATCAAATGTGAGATTTACAAGGAGGGAAAACAGTACACCTCTCTGAACAGTGTCTGGGAGGCTGTGGTTGCTGCTGCATGCAATGTTGATGGTGAACAGATCAAAACACTGAAAGAATCCATGGATGGCAGGCTTTTGAGTGTCCTTGCAAAGAAAGGTGGCTATATTGGTCACTGATTTGTTTTTGTTTTGTTTTTGAATGTCAGAAATGTATATTTGTGAATGTTGAGATGTTATATTGGTTTCACTGGTAAAAATAAATAATTGAAATGGGTATATATTTGTTTTTTGTTAAGTTGCCTAATAATTATGCACAGTAATAGTCACCTGCACACAAAGATATCCCCCTAAAATAGCTATAACTAAAAACAAACTAAAAACTACTTCCAAAACTATTCAGCTTTGATATTAATGAGTTTTTTGGGTTCATTGAGAACATGGTTGATGTTCAATAATAAAATTAATCCTCAAAAATACAACTTGCCTAATAATTCTGCACTCCCTGTATATATATATATATATATATATATATATATATATATATATATATATATATATATACAGTATATATATATATATATATATACATATATATATATATATATATATACATATATATATATATATATATACAGATACATACATACAATTTGTGTATATATATATACATACATACATACAATTTGTGTCATAATTGCCTCATTATATATATATATATATATATATATATATATATACATACATACAGTATATATATATATATATATATATATATATATATATATATTTTCAAAACTAAACAGCAAAAAAAGTAACTACTTCCTTCAAGACACACAGATAACATTGTCCGTAGTATTCTGGACAAAATAGCAAAGGAAAGGCCTTTAAATATAATATTTTCATGTTTGTGGTGAGGTTTATTATTTGAGCTTACTTTGTGAGATTTTTCATATGTAGGGCCCACTAACCCGCTCTCTGATCTGGCGAGATAGTCTAAAAACTCTTATAAGTAATGCAAGGTCCTTCAAATAATTTTATCTTCAAGGCTATGTGTTTATCTATTTAGTGCTCTGTATTTAAAGGAGAGGCTCAAACATTGCAAATTAATGCTCAAAAAAGCACCAAAAGACAATGCATAATTTCCCCCCATGTCTGAGAGTTTTTGATCCTCAGGCCCTTAGAGTTCTGTTTGATAATGGACTTAATTATGTTGCTTTGCCTTTGGGCAAGTTAACAGCAGTAGATATGATTCTGGAACACAAAGCAGGATACTTGGAAATTAAGTAGGACACTAACACTGCAGGAGCATAGGTCAGAATACTGGAACCCCAGGATCACAGGGCAAGATACTGGCACTGCAGGAAACCAAGACTGGATACAGGTGTCACAGAAATATAGTGCTGGATACTGGTACCACAGAAGCCCAAGGCTGGATACAGGAGTCACTGGAACATAGGACTAGATACTGGCATTGTTGGAGCACAGAGCAGGATACAGGTGTCACAGGAACATTTCTCTGGATACAGTTGTCTCTAGAACACAAGAGTGGATATGATACCCCAGGAGCTTAAAGTTGCATATAGGTATCACTGGACTAGCAAACTTGTTACTGGCACCTCAGGAAGTTGGAACCCAAGGCAGGATTCTGGCACCACAGAGGCACAGAGAAGTATACGGGCACAGCAGGAACACAGGGCTGGATAGAGCTGGATAAAATTTTTGCACCATGAGGCAAGAGACCAGGGATCAATCCTGAGCATGGACTTGACAGTTGCCCTGCTCCATTGATGCTCTGAGAACACAAACGCGTTTCGGACGTTACAACCTGGCCTTTCTCAATGTGAGCTAAAAAATGACAAACCGAGTGCGTTGATCTTGCGCCTTATAAAACCTGTATAGCCGTGTCAGAGCCAATAGTGTGTCAATTCATATACATACCTCCTTTTGGATCAATCACAGTGATTGTGTATACCAAAGTGTTATCATCCTATATACAGGCTGATTGGATGATATAATATTCAGTATATCCAATCCTAAGTGTCTAGGTTATACACTCTCTTTCACAATCTTACCGCGATTAGTAGAGATGTTCACTGTTACGCTAGGCTAATATGATGAGTCCCCTCATAGCGGCTATTAGGTTTAAAGGATGTGTGCGAGAAAAATTATCAAACGTGCACATTCCAGAGTCTTAAGAATTCATTGCTGTTATGTCTGACTGTGACTAATTGGCAGTAACGACATATACGGTAGCGATTATGCCTAACCCTTTTATTTATTCATTCTTATTCACAGTCAGATTGAACAAAGCTTATCTGTGAATTCTTAGTGAAGGTACTTTGTGTGTTATCCTTTAAACTGGCATTTACATAGTACAGGACAGAAATGCTGGAGTTAGAACATGTGTAAACCCTGTGTTTCATTTAGGAAAAGACTAAATCAATATTTCCATTATTATGTCTGTTATGGTCAAATTCCTTAGGGGTTATAGGGTGTATATTAGCTTTTAAAGGTCTTTGCTTTAGAAAGCCTAAAAATACATAACATTTGCTAATCCCTATTATTTGGATGACCAACTGAGTGCTGATATCACATAATAAAATAATGTTAAACAGTGTGTTTACGGACCTTCACCTACCATTATATAAGTTTAGTCGTTCTGTGTTACATATTTACCACAGGAATATTACTTAATGTACAATTTCAATATACAAATTACATGTCCATTCAGAGTATATACATTTAACACAATCAGCCCTGTATTCAGACTGTAATAGTAATGTAATAGTAATGTAATAATCCTCCCACCAGCCCAGGTATATATTTGCGTATGTTAGGGCACATGATGTCCCCATTGCTATTCCGCATGTTTGTAGATAGAATCTGCCATCAGATACAAAATAATTATGCCAAAGCACAAATTTCAACAGATTAACAAGAAATTCTTAAGTTTCATTGGGCATAGAATCCTTTTTCTGTAAAAAATAAGATACTGCTTTGCATCCCCACCGTCTCTCAATGATAGTATATAAGGACTCAACGTCACATGCTACTAATATTGAATTTGGGGTTAATGTGATTTTATCTATCTTATTTAATACATGCATAGTATCTCTTATGTGGGACGGTAATAATTCTACAATATAGCGTAGTCTTGCATCAATGCATTTACTTGCTTTTTCCGTCAAGGACCCAAAGCCCGAGACAATCGGTCTGTCTGGTGGGCAGACTTGATTTTTATTTTTTGGTAACAAGAGTTGCAACTTTAGGTATGACTACTGGGCAAGAGAATGATTGAACATCTCAGCAACATTAGAAATGCTGCCAAGGATGTAGAGAAAGGCAAAAAAATAGTGTTGACTGACATTTCCTACAATACCATAATGGCAAACCCAATGCTTTCAAATGTTGGGGCTTGGAAACTTTAAGATCAGGCATAAGAGGAGGGGATGTTGAGGAAGCGTTACTGAAAAAAAGAAGCTAGATGGATATTCAAATTAAATTCTGTCATGCCTTACGGTATGAATGAAAATAATATTTTTTTATAAGACAATATAAATATGGGATATATATCAAGTTATTATATTTTTTAACAGGATGTAAGGTGACAGCCTAATATACCCTTAATCCGCAATAAATGTCTTAACCCAATTCAACTCGGATATGCACCCAGAATTAGTGAAGGAAATATGTAATTCATGCATAGACACTCTTAATATAATATATACATCAGTCATAAACTGGAATTAATTGGTCTTTGGATAATAAGTTTAAATACATATGATAACATATGTCGAACCTGTAAATACCACCGCTGAGTGGGTTATAATTAATATACATTATGAGAAGAAACATTGTGCATATTTAACCATAGATATTATTATCACAATATGTAGATATGACTCGCGATACCATAAGGAACTATTACATTCTGAATACAGGGCTGATTGTGTTATATGTATATACTCTGAATGGACATGTAATTTGTATATTGAAATTGTACATTAAGTAATATTCCTGTGGTAAATATGTAACACAGAATGACTATACTTATATAATGGTAGATGAGGGTCCGAAAACACACTGTTTAACATTATTTTATAATGTGATATCAGCACTCAGTTGGTCGTCCAAATAATGGGGATTAGCAAATGTTATGTATTTTTAGGCTTTCTGAAGCAAAGGCCTTTAAAAGCTAATATACACCCTATAACCCCTAAGGAAATTGACCATAACAGACATAATAATGGAAATATTGATCTAGTCTTTTCCTAAGTGAAACACAGGGTTTACACATGTTCTAATTCCAACATTTCTGTCCTGTACTATTTAAATGTCAGTTTAAAGGACAACACACAAAGTACCTTCACTAAGAATTCACATATAAGCTGTGTTCAATCTGACTGTGAATAAGAGTGAATAAATAAAAGGGTTAGGCATAATCGCTAGCGTACATATCGTTACTGCCAATTAGTCACAGTCAGACATAACAGCAATGAATTCTTAAGTCTCTGGAATGAGCACGTCTGGTAATTTTTCTCGCATACATCCTTTAAACCTAATAGTCGCTATGAGGGGACGCATCATATTAGCCTAGCGTAATTTCTATAATCGCGGTAAGATTGTGAAAGGGAGTGTATAACCTAGACACTTAGGAGTGGATATACTGAATATTATATCATCCAATCAGCGTGTATATAGGATGATAACACTTTGGTACACACAATCACTGTCATTGGATCCGACACGGCTACAAGATCACGGCACTCGGTTTGTCATTTTTTAGCTCACATTGAGAAAGGCCAGGTTGTAACGGCCAAAACGTGTTTGTGTTCATTTTAGAGTTTTTTTCCCTAACATAGCATTACAGAGTAATCTGGAATATTGTTTAAGCTACCCCTGGCACCTGAAGCTGTCATTTCCAGCTATTGGCCAGAAACACAGGGGGGTAGTTGGCAGTGTGTCCAGTTATGTATGTCTCTAGCCTGTGTTGGGGATTAGGTAATAAATGGTGACTAGGTTTCACCTTAATCCACATATGTATTGTATATTACATCCCTTTATTTTATTTGATGTTTAAAATAAATTGGTTTTAATACATTAACTATTCACCATATCTTAGCTGAGATTATTCAGCATTATTACCCTTTACATTAGGAATGAGTACTCTTTAACCCCTTCTTGTCCAATCTTTCCACTATCCCCATTGTGTATCAATTGTATTCAAAGAGGCAGCACCAATGTTTATATTACCACTGATTTCCTATAGTTACTTAATCACAGTGGCAATATTTTCCTCTTGTTTACATAATATCTGTGACAGTATCAATAGCTTATTAGGCAGATTTCTAAAAGCTATAAAAAACCTGTAAAGATGACAGGTCATGAAGCACCTTTGCAGGCTCTGTTGTATGGGTAGGTCAGGTGATTGGAGATTGCTTTGTGAGACAATTTAATACTCAGAATTCTGTTTATTAAGTGGACCTAAATATAATGTTTTGAATTTTGACATGTTAGCTTCAGGAAAATACAAATTATATTAGAC
Source organism: Bombina bombina (assembly GCF_027579735.1). Taxonomy (NCBI): domain Eukaryota; kingdom Metazoa; phylum Chordata; class Amphibia; order Anura; family Bombinatoridae; genus Bombina; species Bombina bombina. The sequence goes on along the minus strand of NC_069506.1, from coordinate 249,459,402 downwards.
TGGTACTGGGTTATTGGCAACTGCAGGAGCACTAGATAGGTATTTGGAATACAAAGTAGGACACTTGTATATTTAGTAAGACACTGACACTACAGAAGAACAGGACAGGATGCTGGCACAACAGGAACATAGAGCAGAATACAGGTGTCACAGGACCACAGTGCAAATATACAAGTGTCACTGGAACACAAGATTGGATATTCACACCACAGGAACCCAACACTGGATGCAGATGTCACTGGAACACAGAAAAACAAAATGAAGACAGTTTCTCTTCTTATGCTATGGTTTCATGAGAAACTAAAACAAGAGAAGAAAGTCCTAAGAAACACTCCCCAGGAAAATCAACCAAGACTTTCCTAGTCAACACAAAACTTGGAACAGAAAGCTATACAGACAGGAGGCCATAAAATAATAAAATGCTTTTTCCCCAGTTCTAATGAAAATCCATTAACACCAGAAACTTTAGTAACTACATCTGAAACCCAAAATCACTCCATTCAGAGCTGTTAATGATTTCCCTAATAGAAGCAGATAGTGGAACTATCATAGAAACATGCTACAAGGTCTAAATTGGATGTTTCACTGGCACAAACAATGCGATGACTCAATATCAGGGAAGAGAGGATCTGGCCAAGCAGGATTTATTATACTTTCCAAACTTGTGTTTTTTAGTGACAAAGGTTTAATGATGTGATGAATTAGATGTTTAGTGATGTGGCAAGGTTTTGGTGATTGGGGGTAACTTATGTTTTGAGGTTTGGTGATTATAGAGTTGTTAGTGCCAATAGTGGACCAAGAAAAGGTATAAAAGAATAGGGAAATTACAGCAGTAGAGGAATAAGAAGAACTGAAAAGCATGAATGGAAAATATCTCAACAACCTTAAGAGGGCTACAAGAACGGTCAATGGAACAAATTCCTTTACTGTATTCCTTTACACAAGGAGTTTTACAAACATGACATGTTTTACTTTAACACATTGCTTAAACAATGAGACATAGCTCAGGTTGGTAATATCTTGGTCATTGAAAATGTTAGGAAACAAAATGTGACTAATAGTTTCTGTTGGAAGCCTCAAACAATCAACTGTTCCTTTAAAAAGGAGTATTCTCTATGCACAATGTCTACAATTAAAAATAAATTACTCTACAAATATGAGTTTTGATAAAAATGCAGTGGAGATGATTTAGAGATTTATGAGACGTGGCTATTAAAAAAATAACCCTCAAATTTTCTTTAGCAAGAGCAAGAAATGTGACACAAGAGCAATTGTATGGAGAACGGACTAAGAAGTCTGAAAACAACAAAATAAGATTAATAACTTAGTATAACAGTCATTGGATGTACATCAAAAATATTCTACAAAACAATTGGCACTATTTGGTTGCTGACAATAATATTGCAAAAGTAGTGGGAGACTTTCCACTACTTACTACTCGGCAGGCCCCAAATTTAAAGGACAATTGGCTCATAGTTTGTTCTCCTGTAGCCCATCAACGTCAGATTGGCTTTCCAAAAATAAGTTCCCCAGGGAGTGTTTTTATTGTGATAACTGTGTGTATTGTACATATATAGTAAGGACAGGGACATTTTCGATAGGAAGTGAAGATTATGCAATTAATCATTTTATTAATTGCAAAACAGTAGTAGTCATCTATCTTCTCTATTTTTCATGTCCTGCATTCTATGTTGGAAAGACCAAAAGGTTCTTCAAAGATAGAATACAGGAACATAGAGAAGATATAAACAAATGGCAAGGATACAAGTGTAGCCTGTCACTTTAAGAGCCATCATGCTCAGAAACCAGACTATTTGAAAATGGTGGGAATTGACAGGGGCATTACCCAAAGTCGTGGGGGTGATAAAGATAAAATTATTTTACAGAAAGAAGCAAGTTGGATTTTTAAATTAAACTCTTTGTCTCTCATAGGTTTGAATGGAAAAAAAATAATAATTTACAGCTTTATGGTAATAAGTAGGTTTAAAGTTTAGGGTAATAACACTATCCTAAAAATTGAAACTTTGATACTACAGATAGGTTGTGTTTTCATTAAATGTAGATTTTTTTATACCTGTTAGAAAAAATACAGTGCTTTTTTGTAGACACTTTGGGCTAGATTAAAAGTGGAGCACTAAATATTGATTGCGTGCAAGAGATATTAGCGCTACACTGAGAAATAATAATGTGTGCTGGGATTACAAGTAAAGCACAATGCGAATGCAAGCTCATATTTGCATTGCTAGGGCTCGATCACATATTTGGGGACGTACGCAAAAATGAGCGTCGCCAAATATTTGTCTAATCGAGCGAACACATACCCGGCAGAGCAGATAAGTTACGCGCATATATTTTACACAGCAAGCACATTTTTTCTCACATAAACTAACATAGAACTGGTGTCGCCAGTCAGTATCACATATGCAGCGCAAGGACTTATGCCTGCAGAATGGAGATATATTACTCCATTTTCAGCTCGCCACACATAGGCAGGCGCAGCAACCCTTGCGCATAGTAAAAAAAAAAGCACTGTCACTCTATGGAAGACCTTAACAAACACCTAACGCATGCGCAATATCAACCCCTAAACTGCCCTCCCCCCACATCGCAATCACTGATAAAATGTATTAACCCCTAAACCATCATCCCCCCACAACTCAAAGACCTAATTAACCTATTAACATCTAAATCACCATCCCCTCACAACACAAACACCTAATTAACCTTTTAACACCTAAACTGCCAACACCCCACAACGCAAAATACCTATTATAACATTAACCCCTAATCCGCCAACAATGCAAAGTGCCTAATTAACATATTAACACCTAATCTGCCACCCCCCACAACACAAAGTATCTCATTAACCTATTAACACCTAAACCGCCCACCCCCCACAACACAACATATCTAATTAAACTATTAACACCTAAACCGACAACCCCTACAATGCAAAGTATTAAACTAATAACTAAGCCTCATAATTTAACACCCCTTAACTTAATCCCAATTAAAATACACTTAAATAAAAGAAAACATATACTAACTACCTTAAAAATAAAAAAATAAATTACAAAAATAAAATATCTAAGTTACAAAAAACCCTAACATTACAGAACTAAGATTACTAAAAATAATAATTCCTTACAGTACATACAAAAAATAACAAACGCCTAGATTACAAGTGTTGCACTAACTGCAGCGCAAGTGCAGTATGTTTTTTTGTTATACTCCCTCAAGTGTCTTCAGCTTCTCTAGCCTCACCAGTCCTTATGTTATTAAATTATATTTAATAACAGAAGGACTGGTGAGGCTAGAGAGGTTAAAGACGCTCGAGGGAGCCTAACAAAAAAACATACCGCACTTGCGCTGCAGTTAGTGCAACACTTGTAATCTAGTTGAAACAAAATTATCCAAAATAAAACAAATTATTACTATTCTAATACCATGGTTAAAATAAAAAACCCACACCAAAATAAAAAAAAACCCTAATCTATAAATAAACTTTCAAAAGCCCTTAAAAGGGCTATTCAAATCAGCTAACATGATGTGAGGGTGCTAGATATTAGTTTGCATTGTGGGGGGGGGGTGGCAGTTTAGGTGTTAATAGTTTAATTAGATACTATGGGGCAGATTTACTAATGTGTGGGCGGACATGATCTGCTGTAGCGGATCATGTCAGCCGCACATCGATAAATGCAGACAGCATACACTGTCAGGATTTATCATTGCACAAGCATTTCTTATGAAATGCTTGGGCAATGCAGCCCCCTGCACATTTGTGCGCTAGCAGGGGGTGTCAATCAACCCGATCATATCCGATTGGGCTGATTGCTGTCCGCCACCTCAGGGGTGGCGGATGAGTTAAGGAGCAGCATTCCTATGAGTGGGTCGGAAGCAGCATTTGCTGCTTCATAAATCAACCCCTTTGCGTTGTGGGGGTTGGCAGTTTAGGTGTTAATAGGTTAATTAGGTACTTTGCGTTGTGGGGGGTTGACAGATTAGGGGTTAATATGTTTATTAGGTAGTTTATGTTGTGGGGGTGGCAGTTTAGTGGTTAATATTTTAATGAGGTGATTGCGATGTGGGGTGTGGCGGCATAGGGGTAAATATAGGAGTAAACTAAGATGCGCTAAAAGCAAAAACACATAAACCAGTACGGTATAAAAGATATCTGATAATTTATTCAATACAATATATAATTCTAATATTCAAGTAGACCACCGGTGGTTAAAAATGCTAAAAATTAAAAACATTGATTCTAAAAACTGAATGCGCATATACAGTATATGTATATATTAATAAAATAACTCGGTAAAAACAAAACGTAAATAAATTGGGGATGATACCAATCTCCTCTATAAGTTTGATGAAACTCTATTTCGTTATTGTTTCAATTTTCCAACAGGTGGATACTTAGTTCCTTAATGCGTTACACTGTGTGTAAGTAGTGTCACTCTAAGCAAATATTGAATCAAGTCACAGACAATTCAATTGGTAAAAGTTAAAAAAAGCCTCAGGAAGTTTTAAATACTCAATTTGTTTCCTTTTGTGCCATATGATGTAGAAAAGGGGCTGTAGATGTTTCTTACCCCACACACGCACCACTTGTCACGGCTAATATTTTTCTCCCAGTACCTTTCACAGACTGCTGTGGCGGCATGTGCCTCGTGTGAATATCTTACTCACTTCCGGGTTTTGGTCTAGTGATGTCTCCAGGGTAGGTTTATCTTAGGGGTAAATATCTTTATTTAGTATTTGCAATGTGGGGGGATGGCGGGTTGGGGTTTTGAATGGTGTTTTTTCTGGTTTAGATTTTTATGTGTGAATTTTTTAGTTACGCATGCAATATGATATACTGGCGTCAGTTACTGTTGATGCCAGAAATGTGTAGTGTAAAAAAGGTTGAAGCAGCACCAGATTGAAGTATTCTCAATTTATTTTATTCATCATATACATAAAAAAAAACATTTTTTATACATAGAAATGTGTAGTGTCCCACATTTCTGAACCTCAACAGTTTTTCTGACTTACGGCAGTTTAGCATGTTGAGGCGCGTGTTATGTGATTCACCCGATGTGCAAGGTGAACTTACAGGCGACGGGAGTTTCAGCAGTTGCGCTGAAAAATATGCCACATATGTAATCTTGCCCCTAAGAACAATTGCGTTCACAAGTGCGCTCTTTCATAGGCTCCAATGGTATCCAATGATATCAGAGATGGCACAGAAGCTAAGCGCATCGAAGTGGTTAAGTAGCGCAGCGATGGGCAGCAATATATATGTATCTATATATATGTATCTGCTTATATGCATATATTTTTATGTTTTAATATGTGTATATACACATAAATATATATGTATATAAACATATACATATATATTTAGTGGGAACACAGTTCCCATAGACCGCAATGTAAAGGCACTTTTCAGTGTCAGTTTTTCTAACACCCCACTCCCATCAACTTAACTCTCAAAATTACTGTCAAGTGCAGTTATTTTATTAAAAAATAAAAATACTTCAATTTTTTTTTTTTTAATAAAATACACTACACTGTAATTTGGGGACTTTTGCGGCACATTTATAAAATTAACTATAGATCTGATCTCTGGTTAATTTTATAAGCTCTAATTGCTACCGCAAGCTCACGGTAGCAATAACCAGCCACTTGTAATGGCTGGTTATTTATCGTGCACCAGCAAATGGGTAAATTTGCCGATTTGCCGGTGCACAATGAATTAGCGCTCCACTTGTAATCTAGTCCTTTGCATAGTTAAATCACCATAATTCGTTATTCCTAAGGGCAGTACTTTTTAAGCTCATAATAAATAGAGCCCCCCTACCAACATAAGGTTAGCCCTGAGGAAGTCCTAGGAGTCACTGGGAATGAAACGCACGTAAGCTGTGGGATGATTTCACTTCCACTACGAGGCTGTAATCAGCCTTTTCAAGTTGCAACTGAAGCAATTTTGTGGTGTGAAGTGGTAACTACAGCCCTGTACTAGGTGATCAGAGTCGGAGCATTACCTGTATTGGTGACTGGATCGATGCCCCTCAATTCACCACCAAAGTGCTTTCCAAATAGGTCTCTATGGATGACGCTGAGCATCCTGCTTGTTAACTGAGCAGTTTTGGGCTGTGAGGCATTGGATGCAAGTCAAACCTAGAGAGTTCACGTAGAGAGTTCACATTTGGAGTAACACGAAGACCAGAATTCTCTATTATCATTTTGAAGTATATTGAACAGTATACCTGATTGTTCAGAGTCTGGCTCCTGGCTTGTAAAAATTCTAACTTTCTTGCTTCCTACATGCTAATTCAATGCTGCATACATGAGCTTTCTGCCTTCTTTTTTCTATGCAACAGTAGATGTGGCTCTTTCCATGATACTTTGGATGGCTGTGTATGTATATTATGTGAAAAGTAAACACGCTGAATTATTAAAATTGCAATGTTTTGAAATTATTGTTATTCCTTCAAGCTATGATATCATGGACAAAGCCTTTGTGGATGTGGAATTTGTAATGCTCATGGGATACTCCTCTATCAGACCGAACTTGGCCAGTAGTCTTGTTATCCCGGCATCAGCCAGAATGATAGTGAATATCCCAGAGCAGAGAAAGTTAGCAAGATGAGGGAAGCAGCACTCACCACAGGTAGGGTAGTCCTCAGTGGCAACGGTAGAGCAGTCCAAGGTAAACCACTAGAATGGTCCGGCAGGCAGGGTTTGGCAACAGTAAAGCAGTCCAAGGGCAAACCACTAGAATGGTCACGCAGGCAGGGTTCGGCATTTGTAAAGCAATCCAACGGCAAACCACTAGAATGGTCAGGCAGGCAGGGTTGGCAACAGTAAAGCAATCCAGAACAATAGGAGTTAATAGGCAGAGAAGTCAGACAAGCAGAGTTCAGCAACAGTATATCAATCCAGCAATTTAGGGGTTTAACAGGCAGAGTAGTCAGACAAGCAGAGTTCAGCAGCAGTATATCAATCCAGCAAATTAGGGGTTTATCAGGTAGAGTAGTAAGATAAGCAGAGTTCAGCAGCCGTATATCGATTCAGCAATTTAAGGGTTTAACAGGCAGAGTAGTCAGACAGGCAGGGTTCATACACAAATAGGCAAAAAGCAGAAAGGATCTATCACATCCACGAGCACAAAAAGTGACACCTATACTTGGGCAGTGATAGATCATTTTGAAAAGACTTACATAGGCGCAGGATTTGCGCCACAAGCGTCCAGACTGGCATCAGTGAGAGAGGAGCATGTGGCGATGATGTCAATGCTGCACACATCCGACCCGACACAGCCCCTGGCAACGAGCAGGGAAGGAGACGCTGTGCCCCTAGCAACGGCTAGAGCGGTGCGGCGTGACATAGCCCCCTTCTCAAGGGTTCCCATTGGGAACCAGAGTCAGCCTCAAAGGATGAGCAGCATGGAATCTGGAGACCAAAGGTGGACCATGCACATCACGGGCAGGAACCCAGGAACAATCTGCCACAGAGTAACCCTTCCAATGTATCAGATACTGCAGTTGTCTGCACCTTTATCTGGAGTCCAGGATCTCAGCTACCTCATATTCAGGGTCACCATGGACCAAGAGTGGAGGAGAAGGGGCTTGGAGCCGGGTATATCTATTCTTGATGTAAGGCTTGAGTAGTGAGCTGTGGAAGACTGGGTGTATGCACAGGGTTTTGGGCAAGCCCAATTTGTAGGCAACAGGAGACAGTCTTTTCAGGACCTTTAAGGGCCGATAAACCTAGGCCCAAATTTGTGACAGGGTTGACGTAGACGAATATATTGAGTCAAGACCCAAGACTGGGATGGCACATACAGAAGCTCTATGATGATTAGCAAACTTTTTTTTTTTTTTTTTTATTATATTTTAATATTTTTATTGAGGTCAAAGAAAATAATTAAAATACAGATATCTCAATAGGTAAACAACAAATCAAATATTCATGTCATATCTGATGTAGGATATTGATAAGTCCTCATTTTTCTTCCCCTTGTTTCAGCATAGTAGGTCACTTTTGGACCTGTGAAGCTATGTAAGTCCAATTCCAGGGGATTGTGCTTAAAACAGAAAGAAAAAAAGGGAAAACAAAGGAAATTTGCATCTAAAATATGAAAAATTAACGTTAAAATTATACAACCATTCAAGGTAGCAAGATGCATAGTGTTAAAGTTACAAAGATTAAACCAAAAAGACCAAAACTGGACCAACCATAATAGTGCAGAAGTCAATATTGCATTTGATGTATAGGAGGAAATATGTAGGTTATAACATGCCATGACCATATAAAACACTGCTATAGAATTAATGTATTTATAAAGGAAACGTTTAACCAATAGATATTACCAGGGCTGTGTCAACTATTATAACGCTAGTTTTGAGATCTCTCTATGAGAAAAAAGGTGATATTATAGCCATAGAGTGGGGAATATAAAACAAATGGGTTATATGTAATATAGCATAACCATATGAAAGCAAGCCTCTCATGGTATATAGCAGGAATTGTCAGCCTAAGTAAAATAACGTCACCCTCTAGTGAACTGGAAGGTAGAAATAATATATGTAAAAGAGATCATGTAAATATTTTCTCTTCCTGAACAAGTGTGCGCTGTCACTGTATGTTCCGTACATAATAGTTCAGCGCCCCGGCCCCAACACGGCCCCGGCCGCTGGCCGCTAAGTAAGGGCCAAAGCACAAGACAATGGTATATAAGATTTGTTATGGTGGTTATATATGTAGGAGCATGTAAATATCCCATAGTTACATTATATAAAGTGTTGTCACCAAGGGTACATAACAGAAATGATCACTGGAAAGAAAAAAAATAAATAAAAAAAAATGTAGAGTAAAACATTTCAGCTACGCAGTAGGTGATGTTATAGAGGGTTTATATACGGCTGCATTTTTAAACTCATATTTTTTAGTAAATCAATAACTTAACTTTAAGCAGTATCGCCAAGCAGAGAACACATAAACTTAATTAAACAAACCAGATGTTAGGATTGTCACTTCTAGTTTTACCCTTAGTCAAACCTCCTATGTGCAAATACTATATCATAAGCACAGCTAACGTCCATGTCAGAAATCCCGGTAAGGGCTTGATAAGGAAGGCCAAATTTGTGTGAGTAATGTAAGGATTGGATTAATCTGCCGATTGTGTTGAATCTCAACGTCAATGCGGTGGAGAGATGCGGTGATGATCCAAAGTCCTCTCTTACTTGTCGGAGGCCACCTGTGGAAAGATCACTCCGTGGTGTCTTCTGGATGAGGTTTTTACCGCGTTTAGGCTGATGGGTTAGTGATCGGTCAGCTGCGGTGATTTTTAGAGTTACCGCGCCCGGGAGATTAGGCGCCATTTTAAAGATCTTGCTCATTTTCCATAATTTGCTTGTTGTTTTTTTATTTTTAGTGGTATTGTTTTTCTTGGGAGGCTGACTATGAGTTTTTAGTATAAATTTCCGGTGGGCCCTCAGTACCGGAGTGAAAGCAAAAACGTCTAGAGGTTCTCGTGGTCTGCCTTCTTGTATCAGCGTCTTGGTGATAGATGTCTTCTTTAGTGGTGGGTCATGTTCCTGAATGGTATCCGTAGTATGGTCTGCTGGCTGGGAGAGTCCCATATCGTCCTCTGCTAAATCTCTTATAATGTAGGCTGGTAGCGATTTGTCCATTAGAGATTGTAGCAGCTCCTCCATTCTACTGAAGATAGTATCTAGATGCTGTAAGAGCTTCTCCACAGGCATGCTCGCTGGATATTGATTTACTATATATCTCCTCACGTTAGAGTATGGCAGGAAAGGGATGCAGTTTTTAATGTTAAGTCTATGCAGTCCAGTTATGGTAATGTAACCCGGTTTCCCAGGGGGGGTTCACCTAGTGTTGAGCCGCCGCTCTAGGCCTTCTGTGTCTAATCCGTGGTTCCAGTTTCATGCAAACAGCAAGACAAAGCTGTATTAGAGCCTCACAAAGTGGGGCAATGTTCTATCTTAGAAATCTTATGTAGATGCTGTTATTAAGGTTTGATATTCGGCGGTTTATCAAAAAATTCCTCCGGAGCTCTTGAGATGTGCGTCCTTACTCGAACGCTGTTAGGACACGCCCCCCGATCAGCAAACTTTTTATATCTAGAGACAGCTGAATGCAGCTAAGAGCGAATACGTTGTCAATGAGTAGTGAGTTCAGTAACATGTCGGTCTGCAGCAGGAACCCAGTGGACTGAGAAAAAAGAGAGAAGACACGAGGTTGATACCGTGCTGCATCTTGAAATGGAGAACATCAAAGAGAAGAGTGCCACTGAGTGTTTCTTGCCAGCTCAGCTAGAGGTAACAACTCAGACCAGTTGGTATGGCAAGCATTGACAAAGGCTCTAAGGTAGGCATCAAGATCCTGGTTTACTCTCTCAGTTAGACCATTGGTCTGAGGATGGTAGCCAGAAGACAAGGAAACAGTGGTTCCAATCAACTTACAAAAGGCTCTCTAAAAGGAAGAGATGAACTGTGGACCTCTGTCGGAAACAATAGCCACAGGGATGCTATGAAGTCGTACCACATGGAAGAGAAAAAGAGATGATAATTCTTGAGCAGAAGGCAGTTTGGTTAGGGGTACAAAATGAGCCAGTCTGGAAAAGCGATCCACCACAACCCAGATAACTGTATGGTGGTCAGAAGGAGGAAGGTCCACAATAAAATCCATTGTTACGTGTGTCCATGGTTGTTTGGGAATGGACAATGGTTGGAGCAAGCCAGTAATTCCTGTGCCTACCTCTAGCACCATCTAGTGGTGATAATTATGTATTACATCTTAAAGAACATTAGTAACAATATTAAAAACACTGATATTACCTATGACAGAACGGCAGGATAGATGTTATATTTTGTATATTTAAAGAAAATAAACAAATTGTTGCAAAATGTCATTCTATACGTTATTAGATACAGAATTTTTAAGGAACCAGACCAGTGACTAAAGTTGCTGAAACTTATCTATGGATAAATATATAGAAACATTTAAAGTAAGGAGCAACAACCATCACCACCACAATGAGGCATGAAGAAAACTATATATATAATATATTTGTATAATCTATTTGTAGCTTTGATTTAAAAGAAACCGGTTAGATCAAAGTCCCAGTTAAGGCCCTTTGGAATAAGAGTTTCAAGCTTTTGGATCCACCACATCTTTTTGTTTTAATAATCTCTCTCTGTCCATCCCATTCTTAGGGGTATATATTTGTTCTATAATTTGCCACCTTAGTTGGCTAATAGTGATGTCCCGAACTGTTCGCCTGCGAACGGTTCACAGCGAACATAGCTTGTTCGCGTTCGCGGCTGCGGGCGAACACATGGCGATGTTCGATCCGCCCCCTATGTGTCATCATTGAGGAAACTTTGACCCTGTATGTCACAGCCGTCTGACACATTAGAGCCAATCAACATCAGACACTCCCTCACAGACCCTCCCAGCTACTCGGAAGCCGCCATTTTAGACTCATAACGACCTTGCTTTCTTAGTGAGAGGACGTGTTGTGTTTGTGCTCCTGACATTATAGGGAAATACATAGCTAGGCTAGTGTATTTAGTGTCCACTACAGTCCAGAAGGACTCCACTCATCTCTGCTGCAAGGACAGCACCCCAAAAAGCCCTTTTTAGGGCTATATTTCGTGCCGTTTTTTTTTTTTTTTTTCGTATTTTTATTAGCATTTGCCTGGCTTTCAGCCTGTGTGTTTAAGGCTCACAGCATATGCTGTGATTACTGCCATCACTGATATCTCCCTAACAACATTAGTTTAAATTTAACTAACCAAAAATTTTAATTATTTTGCTAGTGTAATTTTTTTTCATTTTCTATCAGGCCTGTGTCACACAGCATATACTCTGGTTCATTGCTCTGTGCCAGCCACCAGTGTTAATATCCGTTTATAACATTATTTTAAATAAAAAAAAAAAAAAAAAAAATGTTGCTAGTGTAATCTAATTACATTTTCTATCAGGCCTGTGTCTGTCAGGCTCACTCAGCATTAATATACCTCATTTTTTTCAGTCTTTTGGTTAATTGGTCTGTGCCAGGCAGCCACCACTCATATCTTCTTCACCTTAATTTAAATATATAAAAAAAAAAGTTTACATTTTTTTGATAGTGTAATCTAATATAATTTTCTATCAGGCCTGTGTGTTTTGCTGACATACAGAGCCTACTGTGTTTACTTGCTGCCCTCCCTAGTCTATGAGCCACGACTCATATGTGTTTAACCTTTTTTTAATTTACCCCCCAAAAAAATAATTTAAATAATTTTTCTAGTGTAATCTAACAGTATTTTCTATCAGGCGTGTGTGTATCTGACTTACAGAGCCTGCTGTTTTTAATAGCTGCCCTTCCAAGGCTATCAGCCACGACTCATATGTATGTGCTTAACCTTTTTCTTTAAATTCCCAAAAAAAAGTCTTTAAATCATTATGCTAGTGTAATCTAATTTTATTTTCTATCAGGCCTGTGTCTAACTGTCTATCTGACTTACACAGCATACTGTTGTTAATTGCTGCCCTACGTAGCAGCCAGCCAGTGCGACCACTCATATGTGCATTGCACTTCTTAACATAATTTTAATATTAAAATCTAAAATTTTAAAATATTTTGCTAGTGTAATCTAACTTAATTTTCTATCAGGCCTGTGTTTTTGTCACTTACACAGCATACTGTGTTAAATTGCTGCCCTACCTACCAGCCACGACTCATATCTGCCAGCCTGTGTGCCAGGCCCAACTAGCCAATTAGTGGCACCAATCATAATTCTTGTAACAGTATCAAAAAAATTAAAAATCATAATTTTTTGGACTGCAAATATTCAGTCTACTAGTGCCATTGAATTGCAGTTTCCTCCTGCCTAGCAGCCTGTGTGCCAGGCACAAACTAGCCAATTAGTGCCACCAATCCTAGTTGTTGTAAAAGTATTGTTAATCTTTAAAATTCCAAATTGATCGCTTGTGATTCATCAGTTTGCTCGTGCCATTGAATTGCACTTTCCTCCTGCCTGCCAGCGTGTTTTCCAGGCCCAACTAGCCAATTAGTGGCACCAATCATAATTCTTGTAACAGTATATAAAAAAATAAAAATCATAATTTTTTGGACTGCAAATATTCAGTCTCCTAGTGCCATTGAATTGCATTTTCCTCCTGCCTGGCAGCCTGTGTGCCAGGCCGACTTTCAAAATATTTACACCAATCATATTTGTTGTCACAGTATTCTTAATAATTAAAAATTAAAATTTTTGGTAATAGTTGTTCTGAATCCTCAGTTTGCTCGTGCCATTGAATTGCACTTTCCTCCTGCGTTGCAGCCTGTGTGCCAGGCCCACCTAGCCAATTATTCCCAGCAATCATATTTCTTTTAACAGTATTGCAAAAATTGTCAATCATCACTTTTTTGACTGTTAGTATTCAGTCTCCTAGTGCCATTGAATTGCATTTTCCTCCTGCCTGGCAGCCTGTGTGCCAGGCCGACTTTCAAAATATTTACACCAATCATATTTGTTGTCACAGTATTCTTAAAATTAAAAATTAAAATTTTTGGTAATAGTTGTTCTGAATCCTCAGTTTGCTCGTGCCATTGAATTGCACTTTCCTCCTGCCTTGCAGCCTGTGTGCCAGGCCCACCTAGCCAATTATTCCCAGCAATCATATTTCTTTTAACAGTATTGCAAAAAATGTCAATCATCACTTTTTTGACTGTCAGTATTCAGTCTCCTAGTGCCATTGAATTGCATTTTCCTCCTGCCTGGCAGCCTGTGTGCCAGGCCGACTTTCAAAATATTTGCACCAATCATATTTGTTGTCACAGTATTCTTAATAATTACCATGGGTCCCAGACCAGATGTTTTCTTATTATACTTTGTCAGGTTAATCATGCAGGCCATATAGAACTCCAACAAAAGAGTGGGTAAGAGGGATTCAAGTGATAAGAAAAGTTTTACTTAACACAACAAAATTACCATGCATCCCAGACCGCGTGTCTTGTTGTTATACTTTGTCAGGGTAATCATAACCGCCATATAGACCTCCACCAATAGGGGGAGTTACAGGGCTGAAAGTGCGAAGAATAGTACTACTTAACACAACCTAGTTGGGTCCAAGACCGCATGTTTAATTATTAGACTTTATCAGGGTAATTATATATCTAAAAAATCTATCTATTTTTCTTCTATTGATTCTATCTAACTATCAATCTATGTATATCTATCTATCCTATCGATCGATCTATCTTCCGTCCGGACTGTTTTGAGACAGCCACTTGTGTTTCTGAGAAATTTGAAGTAGGAGGACAGAACAATCATCTTCTTCCATCTCCCGGTTCCAAAAATGAAGGCCATATAGACCTCAACCGATAGGGGGAGTAACAGGTTGTAGTAAAATGTTAAGAATAGTACTACTTTACACACCACGGGTCACAGACCACATGTCTTATTGTTATACTCTGTCAGGGAAATTATATATATTTCAAATCGATTTATTTATATATCAAATCGATCGAACTATCAAACGTATCGATCAAATGTAGATTGCATCTTTTGATCGATGTAATTCGTATCTATAAAATGTATATTACATATTTTGGTTGATGTCATTCGTATCTATAAAATGTATATTGCATCTTTGATTCGATAACATTCGTATCTATCAAATGTATATTGCATCTATTGATCGATGTAATTCGTATCTATCAAATGTATATTGCATCTATTGAGCTATGTACAGTGTATCGATCATATGTATATTGCATCGATTGAGCTATGTAATCTATGTATCTATCTATCAAATCTACCTATCTCGTGGTTCTGCAAGTGGACTGTTTGCGGTTGATTGCAGTGCGTTACACTTGGAGTTTGCTCTGTCATTGTGATGCGGCCGTAACCCTTACACTACCTGATATATACGACATCATTACTGATGTTTTAAAGCACGTTATTGCAAATAATTTGGGAATGTTAGGTGATTTAGGCCCTTTATGGGTTAAAAGCAGACTCTGCATAAACTATGTAATTTTACATGGGAGTTTTGCCAGGGATCCCCCTCCAGCATGCCACAGTCCAGGTGTTAGTAACCTTGAAACAACTTTTACATCACTATTGTGGCCAGAAAGAGTCCTTTTAGGTTTTAAAGTTCGCCTGCCTATTGAATTCAATGGCGGTTCGTGCGGTTCACGGGTTCACCAACAATACCGGAAGTTTGAGTCCGCCGTTCGCGAAGCGAAAATTTTAAGTTCGCAACATCACTATTGGCTAATGCCATGGCCATGCTCTAGGAAGTTTTTGGACAGAGGAGCTTCCAAGTTCTTTCTCCTTATGTTGGAGCGATGTTGACTCATGCGCTCTCTGACCTTTTGTATTGTCTCCCCCAAGTAAAAAAGAGAACAAGGCCACTTAATAAGATATACTACATACGTGGTGTCACAGGTATAGAACCCATTTATGTCATACCTTTTGCCACTATGGGGATGGAAAAAGTGCACTCCTTTGATTATGGAGCTACAACGCATGCAGCCTAAACAAGGGTAACTACCTTTTCATTTGCTGCCAAAATAGGTTAGTTTGTTACCCTTGTCAGGACCTATATCGGTTCTAATCAAGTGGTCTCGGATACTCTTATCTCGCCTATAGGCCATAAGTGGTGGTTCTTAAAAAAGAGTTACTTGCTGATTACAGTCCCTAAGGACATGACAATTTTTACATATTATCTTAGTAATTTTGTCACTATGGGGACTATACTGAGATACAAAGACCATCCTATTATTTTTATCCTATTTGGGAATAGGATTTTTGATCTCTCTTATTTTTTTATTAATAAGATTCAAAGGGTATCCCCTATCCAAAAAATTGTTGGTCACCTCCTTAAGCCTGATATACCTGTCTCACTCATCACTAACAATCCTATGAACTATGAGTAGTTGGCTCTTAGGAAAAGAGTCAATTAATTTTTTAGGGTGGAAACTATCATATTGCAAAAATGTATTTGTGTCTGTATATTTAGTGGGCAAGTCAAATTTTAATATGTTGCCATTTTTATATACTCTAGTACTTGAACGACCCTGCTAAAGGAAAATAAAGACTACTGTGACAAATTTGAGGCAATTATAAATAAGTGCTCGTATGATCTGATCGTTTGTACCATTGAGTCTTTGCTCAAAGAAATGGAAATACAGACGGAGATTGTCAAGAAACATCAAACTTAGCTACTTACATCTTTAATGCCCGAAGAGTTTGAAAATTTGGAGAAAAAAAATTAATATTAAAATTCTGGCTGAACAAAAGGTCATTAAAGAAACTAACGGCTAGATTTGGAGTTTTTTCGGTAACGACCCGAAAAACTAACGCCGGCTTTTTTCTGGCCGCACCATAAAATTAACTCTGGTATTGAGAGTCCAAAAAAATGCTGCGTTAGGCTCCAAAAAAGGAGCGTAGAGCATTTTTACCGCAAATGCAACTCTCAATACCAGAGTTGCTTACGGACGCGGCCAGCCTCAAAAACGTGCTCGTGCACGATATCCCCATAGGAAACAATGGGGCTGTTTGAGCTGAAAAAAAACCTAACACCTGCAAAAAAGCCGCGTTCAGCTCCTAACGCAGCCCCATTGTTTGCTATGGGGAAACACTTCCTACGTCTGCACCTAACACCCTAACATGTACCCCGAGTCTAAACACCCCTACCCTTACACTTATTAACCCCTAATCTGCCGCCCCCGCTATCGCTGACCCCTGCATTATATTATTAACCCCTAATCTGCCGCTCCGTAAACCGCCGCTAATTACATTATCCCTATGTACCCCTAATCTGCTGCCCCTAACACCGCTGACCCCTATATTATATTTATTAACCCCTAATCTGCCCCCCACAACGTCGCCTCCACCTGCCTACACTTATTAACCCCTAATCTGCCGAGCGGACCGCACCGCTACTATAATAAAGTTATTAAACCCTAATCCGCCTCACTAACCCTATCGTAAATAGTATTAACCCCTAATCTGCCCTCCCTAACATCGCCGACACCTAACTTCAAACATTAACCCCTAATCTGCCGACCGGAGCTCACCGCTACTATAATAAATGGATTAACCCCTAAAGCTAAGTCTAATCCTAACACTAACACCCCCCTAAATTAAATATAATTTAAATCTAACGAAATTAATTAACTCTTATTAAATAAATTATTCCTATTTAAAGCTAAATACTTACCTGTAAAATAAATCCTAATATAGCTACAATATAAATAACAATTACATTGTAGCTATTTTAGGATTAATATTTATTTTACAGGCAACTTTGTAATTATTTTAACCAGGTACAATAGCTATTAAATAGTTAAGAACTATTTAATAGTTACCTAGTTCAAATAATAACAAAATTACCTGCAAAATAAATCCTAACCTAAGTTACAATTAAACCTAACACTACACTATCATTAAATTAATTAAATAAAATACCTACAATTACCTACAATAAAACCTAACACTACACTATCAATAAATAAATTAAATACAATTCCTACAAATAACTACAATGAAATAAACTAACTAAAGTACAAAAAATAAAAAAGAACTAAGTTACAAAAAATAAAAAAATATTTACAAGCATCAGAAAAATATTACAACAATTTTAAACTAATTACACCTACTCTAAGCCCCCTAATAAAATAACAAAGACCCCCAAAATAAAAAAATGCCCTACCCTATTCTAAATTAATAAAGTTAAAAGCTCTTTTACCTTACCAGCCCTGAACAGGGCCCTTTGCGGGGCATGCCCCAAGAAATTCAGCTCTTTTGCCTGTAAAAAAAAACATACAATACCCCCCCCAACATTACAACCCACCACCCACATACCCCTAATCTAACCCAAACCCCCCTTAAATAAACCTAACACTAAGCCCCTGAAGATCTTCCTACCTTGTCTTCACCTCACCAGGTATCACCGATCCGTCCTGGCTCCAAAATCTTCATCCAACCCAAGCGGGGGCTGGCGATCCATCATCCGGTGCTGAAGAGGTCCAGAAGAGGCTCCAAAGTCTTCCTCCTATCCGGCAAGAAGAGGACATCCAGACCGGCAAACATCTTCATCCAAGCGGCATCTTCTATCTTCTTCCATCCGGCGCGGAGCGGGTCCATCTTGAAGCAGCTGACGCGGATCCATCCTCTTCTTCCGGCGACTCCCGACGAATGACGGTTCCTTTAAGGGACGTCATCCAAGATGGCGTCCCTCGAATTCCGATTGGCTGATAGGATTCTATCAGCCAAGCGGAATTAAGGTAGGAATATTCTGATTGGCTGATGGAATCAGCCAATCAGAATCAAGTTCAATCCGATTGGCTGATCCAATCAGCCAATCAGATTGAGCTCGCATTCTATTGGCTGTTCCGATCAGCCAATAGAATGCGAGCTCTATCTGATTGGCTGATTGGATCAGCCAATCGGATTGAACTTGATTCTGATTGGCTGATTCCATCAGCCAATCAGAATATTACTACCTTAATTCCGATTGGCTGATAGAATCCTATCAGCCAATCGGAATTCGAGGGACGCCATCTTGGATGACGTCCCTTAAAGGAACCGTCATTCGTCGGGAGTCGCCGGAAGAAGAGGATGGATCCGCGTCAGCTGCTTCAAGATGGACCCGCTCCGCGCCGGATGGAAGAAGATAGAAGATGCCGCTTGGATGAAGATGTTTGCCGGTCCGGATTTCCTCTTCTTGCCGAATAGGAGGAAGACTTTGGAGCCTCTTCTGGACCTCTTCAGCACCGGATGATGGATCGCCAGCCCCCACTTGGGTTGGATGAAGATTTTGGAGCCAGGATGGATCGGTGATACCTGGTGAGGTGAAGACAAGGTAGGAAGATCTTCAGGGGCTTAGTGTTAGGTTTATTTAAGGGGGGTTTGGGTTAGATTAGGGGTATGTGGGTGGTGGGTTGTAATGTTGGGGGGGGTATTGTATGTTTTTTTTTACAGGCAAAAGAGCTGAATTTCTTGGGGCATGCCCCGCAAAGGGCCCTGTTCAGGGCTGGTAAGGTAAAAGAGCTTTTAACTTTATTAATTTAGAATAGGGTAGGACATTTTTTTATTTTGGGGGTCTTTGTTATTTTATTAGGGGGCTTAGAGTAGGTGTAATTAGTTTAAAATTGTTGTAATATTTTTCTGTTGTTTGTAAATATTTTTTTATTTTTTGTAACTTAGTTCTTTTTTATTTTTTGTACTTTAGTTAGTTTATTTCATTGTAGTTATTTGTAGGAATTGTATTTAATTTAATTATTGATAGTGTAGTGTTTGGTTTTATTGTAGGTAATTGTAGGTATTTTATTTAATTAATTTAATGATAGTGTAGTGTTAGGTTTAATTGTAACTTAGGTTAGGATTTATTTTGCAGGTAATTTTGTTATTATTTGAACTAGGTAACTATTAAATAGTTCTTAACTATTTAATAGCTATTGTACCTGGTTAAAATAATTACAAAGTTGCCTGTAAAATAAATATTAATCCTAAAATAGCTACAATGTAATTGTTATTTATATGTTAGCTATATTAGGATTTATTTTACAGGTAAGTATTTAGCTTTAAATAGGAATAATTTATTTAATAAGAGTTAATTAATTTCGTTAGATTTAAATTATATTTAACTTAGGGGGGTGTTAGTGTTAGGGTTAGACTTAGCTTTAGGGGTTAATCCATTTATTATAGTAGCCGTGAGCTCCGGTCGGCAGATTAGGGGTTAATGTTTGAAGTTAGGTGTCGGCGATGTTAGGGAGGGCAGATTAGGGGTTAATACTATTTATGATAGGGTTAGTGAGGCGGATTAGGGGTTAATAACTTTATTATAGTAGCGGTGCGGTCCGCTCGGCAGATTAGGGGTTAATCAGTGTAGGCAGGTGGAGGCGACGTTGTGGGGGGCAGATTAGGGGTTAATAAATATAATATAGGGGTCGGCGGTGTTAGGGGCAGCAGATTAGGGGTACATAGCTATAATGTAGGTGGCGGCGCTTTGCGGTCGGCAGATTAGGGGTTAATTATTGTAAGTAGCTGGCGGCGACGTTGTGGGGGGCAGGTTAGGGGTTAATAAATATAATACAGGGGTCGGCGGGGTTAGGGGCAGCAGATTAGGGGTACATAGGGATAATTTAGCTGGCGGCGCTTTGCGGTCGGCAGATTAGGGGTTAAAAAAAATTTCAAGTGGCGGCGATGTGGGGGGACCTCGGTTTAGGGGTACATAGGTAGTTTATGGGTGTTAGTGTACTTTAGGGTACAGTAGTTAAGAGCTTTATGAACCGGCGTTAGCCCAGAAAGCTCTTAACTCCTGCTTTTTTTCTGCGGCTGGAGTTTTGTCGTTAGAGCTCTAACGCTCACTTCAGAAACGACTCTAAATACCGGAGTTAGAAAGATCCCATTGAAAAGATAGGATACGCAATTGACGTAAGGGGATCTGCGGTATGGAAAAGTCGCGGCTGAAAAGTGAGCGTTAGACCCTATTTTCAGTGACTCCAAATACCGGAGTTAGCCTAAAACCAGCGTTATTAGCCTCTAACGCTGGTTTTCACGGCTACCGCCAAACTCCAAATCTAGGTCTAAGAGAACAAAGTTTCAAAAGGATGAAGAAGACTATAGACAGGGTAAAGTCTATAAGTTGCGTTACAGTAACCAAGGCTACCAGTCTACATACAGATTTGGAGCACGGTGAAGAGCCAACCAGAGGAGAAATAACCCATCACGTGATGGTAGCGGCTCAAGCACATCAGATATGTCATCAGACGGTGCAGCGTTTTCCCCTTTGGAACTGAGCGGCGGCGAGAGCGATATCACCGGAGAGGCCGCAAACATCAAAAACAGCACAGCCAAAAAATCAGCAAATGCAGTTCTTCAGCAGGACCAAGTGAGGTAGTCACATAGCAAGGCGACCAAGAAGTAGCCGAACATCAAGGGACAGTGGTAAATATATCTAATCACACCAGATGAACTTAAGAGACTTTCTTTTTGCCCTTACCAGGGTACTGATTTTTTCGAGTTGGCTAAAGACTTACAGAGACTTTATAGGAACATCAAACTTAAAGTTTGATTTAGTGGTAACAAAAATAGCACTAATTTCAACTGCCAATCAAATAAAAATGAATTCTCTTTGCATGAGCTAGGACTCAGAAAGAAAAGTTCATTCAACCCTAGCCTAATTAACCACAGCTTCAACACTTTGTGAATTTGGTAGAAAACTATATTAAAAATTTCAAGTTTATACAAAAAGAAAGATCTCACCAGGAGATGGGAAAAGGGCCAATCTGTAAAGATGACTAATTTTACTAAAAGGGACAATCAGGCTTTAAAATTGTTAAAGAAGAATGGGGGAATTGTCCTTAAGGGGGCAGATAAAGGCGTAGAGGTACACACAGGAATTCCTGATGTGAAAGTTTGTGTTTAAAAGCAGAGAACCTGTGTATATGTAACATATAGCATGACTAAGGGGTTACTCCCCAAAACGTTGCTTGTTTTTATGTGTCTTTAATAAAGATCTCAATTTATTAAGATATTGTACTGGTGCCAATTTGTACATATATAGTTTGGAGGGGCTAGCAGTAAACCCCAGCCACTCGAGCACTGCACAGTGGTGCTGACCCTAATTCTTGGATTACCTCTAACCAATGACGCTATTCAGTCAAAGCCATCTTAATGGCTAAGAGTTCATGATTACCCACATCGTAATTCCTCTCTGCAGGAGTAATGCGTTTAGCGAAAAAGGCTACAGGGTGTGACTTGGAAGTCAAAGGATCCCTTTGGGTTAGAACTGCTCCACCCCCTATCTAGGAGGCATCAACCTCTAAAGTGAACTGTAGGTCAGGATCAGGATGGTGGAGCACAGGAGCAGAACAGAAAGCCATTTTCAGACAAGAGAAGGCATTTATGGCTTCAGGAAGCCAATGTTTACAGACTTTGCTCCGTTTTGTCAATTCAGTGAGAGGGACGACTGTTTGAGAAAAGTTCTTTATAAACCTGCGGTAATAATTGGAGAACCCCAATAACCTCTGTAATTCCTTTAATGAAGTTGGTTGAGGCCATTCTATAACTGCAGTGAGTTAAGCAGGATCCATGGCAAAACCCTCCTTCGAGATGACATAATCAAGGAATTGGATCTGAACTTGATCAAACGCTTATTTTTCTAGCTTGGCTACCAAAGAATTGTCTATGAGATGTTGAAGTACCTGTCTCATGTGTTTATGATGCTCCTCCAAAGTGGAAGAGAAAACAAGAATGCCATCCAGATAGACGATGATAGTGCAGTTGAGGAGAAGACATCGTTGACAAATGCCTGGAAGACTGCAGGGGCATTACACAGCCCAAAGGGCATTACAAGGTATTCATAATGCCCAGATCTTGTGTTGAAGGTGGTCTTCCATTCGTGGCCTGGAAAGATACGAATCAGATTGTATGCCCCACATAAGTCCAGCTTGGTGAAGAAGCGAGCATCCTGGAGCGAGTCATACAGTTCGGTGATCAATGGAATGGGATAGCAATTCTTGATAGTTTTGTTGTTCAAGGCCCTGTAGTCGATGTAGGGTCTGAGAACATCATCCTTCTTACTGACGAATAAGAAGCCTGCCCCAGCAGGAGAGGAGGATGGGTGAATTAAACCTTTGGCTAGGTTCCCTAGGATGTACTCCTCCATGGATTTGGTTTCAGCTTTGGAGAGTGAATAGGTCCTCCCTTTAGGAAGTGGGCCTCTGGGAAAGAGGTCGATCTTGCAGTTATAAGTACGGTGGGGTGGCAGCACATTAGCTGCTTTTTTCTCAAACACATCTGTGAAGTCCGCGTATACTAAGGGAAGGTTTTGAGGAGTCTGTATACTGGCTATGGGGATGCGGAGCAGATTAGTGACTTTAGCAATACAGGAGTGGAAACAGGAGGTACCCCAGGAGGCCAGTTGTCCCTCAGCCCAGTCGAATTGTGGATTGTGTATCCGAAGCCAAGGAAGACCAAGGATGACAGGCTGTGCTGGGGAATGAATGACCTTGAACTGTAGCTGTTCAGTATGAAGGACTCCCACAGTCAGGGTCAGTCAGTCAGGGTCAGGGAGTAGTTCTTTTGAGACAATATCTTTTCTGTAGAAGAGGCAAGCCAGCTTGAATCATAAAACGGTGATCCAGAAAGTTTCCAGCTGCCCTGAATCAATAAAGGCTTGAGTGTGGACAGTATTCTGAAGAAAGGTAAGGGTTACAGGTACCAGAATCCAAGTGGAATGAGGGGATTTAGTAGAGATCATGCTTAGAGGTACCCCAGTGTTATCCCCTAAGCATTGGCTTTTCCCGGACGAATGCCACAGTTCTTTAGTTGGTGGGAGTTAGAACCACAATAAAAGCAGTCTCTTCTTCTCTGTCTTTCAGACTCTGAGGGTTTGAAAGAGGAAAGATCCATGTGTTCCTTTACTGGGGTGACTGGAGAAGTTGAAGGGGTAGAGGATACTGCCGAAACCGGACAAATAGAAGGACGGAAGGAAGGGCCCTCCTAGTTCTGTCTCTTTCGACTTGTCTCTCCTGGAAGCAAGAGCCCAGACTGATACAAAGCATTATAAAGTCATTCATAGAAGAAGGAAAATCACGATAAGTGAGTTCGTCTTTAATGCATTCATGCAGACCCCTCCTAAAGGCTGCCTTGAGAGCACTGCCATTCCAAGTGGTTTCAAGTGCCAAAGTGTGAATCTCAATGGTGAATTGTGCCACAGTTCTATTGCCCTGACAGAGGTCCAGGGGAGAAAATTCTACAGCAGAGGTATGGCCAGAAGTCCCAAACACAGAAGATAATGCAGAAATGAAATCATCAACATCATTCAGTGGAGTGGAGCATTTTGTTCCAAAAGGGGAGAGTCCCAGGCTAGCGCCTTGTCTTTTAATAAGGAAATGATAAAGGTGACCCTTGACTGGTTAAACTGAAAGGTGTGAGGATCATTGCGGAAGTGCAGCCTGCATTGGTTAAGAAAACCCCTGCAATCAGTAGTAACTTCATACTTGTCAGGAAATGGTATCCCGGATATACTTTCAGAAGCAGAGGAAGAAGCCGCAGTACTAGGAGTAGAAACTGGCGGTACAACAACAGGAGTGTTATTCCTCGCTATAACTAGTAAGGAGAGTTGAGCAATAAAAGCCTCTAGCTTTGAATCCATATTCTGCAACTGTGTGGTATGGTTTCCCAAAATCTGTCCCTGAAGATAAACTGCTTGTGCCACCTCATCTGGCTCCATGGCCCAAGTATAATGTAATGCTTGAGGGATACTCCTTAATCAGACCGAACTTGGCCAGTAGTCTTGTTATCCTGGTGTCGATCCGGAATGATAGGGAATATCCCAGAGCAGAGAAAGTAGGCAAGATGAGGGAAGCAGCACTCACCACAGGCAGGGTAGTCCTCAGTGGCAACGGTAGAGCAGTCCAAGGTAAACCACTAGAATGGTCAGGCAGGCAGGTTTGGCAACAGTAATTAAGTCCAAGGGCAAACCACTAGAATGGTCAGGTACGCAGGGTTTGGCAACGGTAAAGCAGTCCAAGGGCAAACCACTAGAATGGTCAGGCAGGCAGGGTTTGGCAACAGTAAAGCAATCCAGAACAATAGAAGTTCATAGGCAGAGTAGTCAGACAAGCAGAGTTCAGCAACAGTATATCAATCCAGCAATTTAGGGGTTTAACAGGCAGAGTAGTCAGACAAGCAGAGTACAGCAGCAGTATATCAATCCAGCAATTTAGGGGTTTAACTAGTAGAGTAGTCAGATAAGCAGAGTTCAACAGCAGTATATTGGTCCAGCAATTTAAGGGTTTAACAGGAAGAGTAGTCAGAAAGGCAGGGTTCATACACAAATAGGCAAAAAGCAGAAATTATCTATCACACCCAGGAGCACAAAAAGTAACACCTATACTTAGGCAGTGATAGATTGTTTTGAAAAGACTTACATAGGCGCAGGATTCACGCCACAAGCATCTGGACTGGCATAATTGAGAGAGGAGCATGCGGCGATGATGTCAGCGCCACAAGCATCCGACCCGACACAGCCCCTGGCAATTAGTTTAAAAGTGCATATACAGCGCCAACATCCAAACAGATACAAGCTCCCAAAATGAGACCCCTAAAAACTAAAAAAAAAAATGAATATTAATATAGAAAGAGGGAGAGCGCCCTATATATATATATATAACAATTCAATTGAAAACAATTAAAAAATTAGTTAAAAACAATAGAGTAAGTGCCCCTCAGGAGAGAGGGGAATACCAAAACATATAAACACAAAAAAATGTGTATTAAAAGTTCCAAATGATATAAAAAGTCTTAACAAGTGATGATATCCTTAGCAAATGTCCTGTGTAACAGATCCGGTACCCTTGTGAATCCAATTAATCCTTTGTGTATGATGGGGTATGCAGTAAATCAAAAATCAAAATAAAGATGGTTATCAAAAATAAATGATAAAAATAAAAAAAAATAAAAAAAAAAATGGAGAAAAGTGAATCAAGTGAAAAAAGTGAATAAGAAATCCAATAGGATCCAAAAATTGCAGTACCTGTGAAAAGCAAAAATCACATACTGTTGTAATGGCATTTTAAGGCGGGAAATTACAGGAAGTAAAAGAGCTAGTGGCCACCATCTTTATTAAGGGCATTAGAGGGTTGTCATGATACATGTAATGGCAATTTAAGGCGGGAAATAAAACCCATCTTGATTGGTCCCTATAGGCTATTTAAGCCATATTTTTACCAGCAGTAGACATCTTGAGAAAGGCCCAGCTTTGGGGCCGAAATGCGTTGATGTACATGTTATAAGTAGTCACTGCTCGAGTTTATATATATAGGGTAAGCCTATTTTCAATTAAGTTTATATTCATATTAGCGTTATTGCACTATGTGATTTTTGTTTTGATTCACTTTTCTCCAATTTTTATTTTTATCATATATTTTTCATAACCATCTGTATTTTGATTTTTGATTTCTTGGATACCCCATCATACACAAATGATTAATTGGATTCACAAGGGCACCAGATCTGTTACACAGGACATTTGCTAAGAATATCATCACTTATTAAGACTTTTTATATAATTTGGAACTTTTAATACACATTTTTTGTGTTTATATGTTTTGGTATTCCCCTCTCTCCTGAGGGGCACTTACTCTATTGTTTTTAACTAATTTTTTAATTGTTTTCAATCAAATTGTTATATGTACATAGGGTACCCTAGTTTATGTGAATGTAATAAATGTATTTTAATATTTTAATATTATTCTGTTATTCTGATACTTTAGCCTATAACTGGCGCTCCCTCTTTCTATATTATTAGCCCCTGGCAATGAGCAGGGAAGGAGATGCCGCACCCCTAGCAACGGCTAGAGTGGCGTGGCGTGACAGAAATTAATGTAGAATAATATACATAGCTTCAACTTTTTATGCTTGTATAAACTCTCCAGCACAGACTATTATGCATGTTTAAATTATTTGTAGTTATCAAGCTTATTGTGAATTAGATTTATTTAGAAAGCCTTAGCAATTTTATACATTTTTATTTGATATTGGGAGACTGCATAGATCCTGGAGTATAGTAAGGCCGCTTTTATCATCTTGCTATCAATTGGGGCTGTCCTCTAGTTGGGTGTTGCAGGTCTCCTATAGTTCATTATAAAATTGGTTACATAGGGACATCACTGTTTTTACCTTTATTTTTTGTACAAGATTTTAATGTTTCATATTCTGTTGAGAGGAACTCTAGATTACATAAAATAATATAAAAAAGAAAAAGTAAAAATTTAATTACGAATATGGAATGTGAAATAGTCATATTTTCATGTCAGGTTAGTGCAAATGAGAATACGTGATCGGGTTTGCGCGAGAAAGGGTTGTTAAGTTGTTTTATCCCCCTTTGTTCCCTCCATTGAGATCTATGGGGGAAAACGTGAAAGGGCACACAATATTCTAACTTTGGATTTTTGCTCTTATCGGGTTAACGCAAGAGTGAAAAGAGTTTACTTTCAACTTGTAATATGAGCGCAACCCGACAAGCGCAAAAAACTAACTTCTAACACAATTAACGTTTGAGCAGGTGTCAATTTATGCTTAACTCTTAATCTGGCGCAAAGATTGCAATGAAGTTTATATCGTTTAGCATCATCTCATAACTTAAATTGTTGAAATCCTATAAGAACAAATTTACATAGTTTTATACAAATATAGTAGTTGATGTTAGCTATGTTTTCATTTTATTTTTATTATACCCAGACACAACTGGATTTATTAATATGTGAACTGAGTAAATAAATTCATGCTGCCCATTGGATTTGACTAATGTTGATGCTCATCGAATAGTGGGGTGTATACAGTGCCTATAAATGCAAACGTAGTGGAGAATAAATATATGATCAATGTGGAAAAATGACTCCTAAAGTGATATAGAGGAATAGGTATAATTTAATACATGGGGGTATATAAAAATACAATGTTGAGAGACGAGAAGAAATAACACAGTTAAAAATCCTATATAATATACATTAAACAATGGATTGTAAAAAATAAAATCAACATCGGTAAAGTAGTGAGTCAACAAATGGTCAGAATGAAATCCTGGATCCTTATAGAGAGATATATGTGATAGAAATCCAACATACGTGAATAAATGTCAAATTGTCAATAAATACTCAAAGTAATGTTGTGACCAAATGAAACATCCAAATGGTGAGAAAAATATATAAGGTGAAAAAACTGACGTGAAAAAACTGACGTTGCAAAAATGAAAAATAAAAATGAAAAATAAAAATAAAAACAAAAATGAACAAAAACAAGACATAGTGTAGATGTAGAAAAAGTCAAAGTTCTGTTCAAGACTGTCCTTGACTGTCTTGAAAAGGCCTAGCATAGGCCAAAACGCGTCGACATTTGGTAAGCACATTTTTAACAGAACTTTGACTTTTTGTACATCTACACTATGTCTTGTTTATTTATTTTTTCTTAGGTTTATTACTGTTTTTACTGAGGATACAGAGCACCACAGGACCACATTGGAGGATTATTCACATTTTTATAGATATATTCTCTATACCTTTTTGTGTACACATTATTTTTTCACCAAGACACTCACCTCAACTTTTGCAGTTATTTTCATTTTTGTTTTTATTTTTATTTTTCATTTTTGCAACGTCAGTTTTTTCACGTCAGCTTTTTCACCTTATATATTTTTCTCACCATTTGGATGTTTCATTTGGACACAACATTACGTTGAGTATTTATTGACAATTTTACATTTATTCACGTATGTTGGATTTCTATCACCTATATCCCTCTATATGGATCCATGATTGGTATACTAAATTCATTCTGACCATTTGTTGACTCACTACTTTACCGATTGTTGATTTTATTTTTTACAATCCATTGTTTAATGTATATTATATAGGATTTTTAACTGTGTTATTTCTTCTCGTCTCTCAACATTATATTTTTATATACCCCCATGTATTAAATTATACCTATTCCTCTATATCACTTTAGGAGTCCTTTTTCCACATCGATCATATATTTATTCTCCACTACGTCTGCCTTTATAGGTGCTGTATACACCCCACTATTCGAATAGCTCTAACTCAGACCAGCTAGGAGGTCTTTGTATACAAGCTCAAGGTTGTATTCTTAGCACTCGGTCTAAACCTTCCGTTGTCAATCTAATGTTGATGCTCACATGTATTTTCTGGTGGATTGGAATACTGCTGTTTATTATCCTTTGTGCATTGTATTTAAAGGGATATGAAACTCAAAATGTTTCCATAATGATTCAGATAGAGCATGTAAATTTAAACAAATCTCTAAATTACTCCTTTTTTTCAATATTTCTTCGTTCTCTTTGTTTGAAAAGCAGGAAAGAAGCTTAGCAAAGAAGTTTAGGAGCTAGACCATTTTTTGGTTCAGCACCTGGGTTGCACTTGCTCATTGGTGGCTAAATGTAGCCACCAATCAGCAAGAGCTACCCAGGGTGCTGAACTAATATGGGCCGGCTTTTAAGCTTACATTCCTGCTTTTTCAAATAAAGTAAATAAATACCAAGTGAACGCAGAAAAATTTATAATAGGAGTAAATTAGAAAGTTGCTTAAAATTTCTGCTCTATCTGAATCACGTAAGAAAAAAATGGGTTTAATATCTCTTTAAGCTGTCAACATGGTATAAATGCACTAGAAAACTACATGAAATCTGTTTTTTTGGGCGTTTTGTTTTGAAAATTTTGTAAAACGCAAGAGACTTTGAACTCTCTACTGAATTATGGGAATAAAGGTTCCTGTTGTAAACACAAAAACACATTTATAAAAATTTAACAAATAATTAATCCTTTCTCTGTTGAGCAAGACACAAAAAATACATTTTAAATGTTTTCCCAAACAATATAACAATGTTCTAAAGAAAAAATCATAATATGTTTTTCAATGTTAATAAGCTTTATAGTGGATAATATAGGTAATAGAATTAAGGCATTTTGACTATACATTGCCAAAATATTCTGATTAACCTTACCTTGAATAACAAACAGGAATATCATACTTTGAAAATAAATCTTTAGTTTCATTTTTTAAATATTTCTCCACAACACTTTGCAAAAGTTGATATCATTCATCATCTGCAAATAAGGGTATTATTCCTATACAAAAACATAGACACCAGATTAATATCCTAATGCAGCTATTAAAAAAACTATCATACAAAGAAAATATCAGTAATTAATTTAACTGTCCTGTTGGTAGTACAATTTATAAAGTTTACAAAGGGCAAATCAATAGCAGCTCAGTGATAAACCCCTTGAAAAGCTTTACATTATTAATTATCCTGTCCTCCACTGTTGTGTCCAATAAAATATATATGTATTTGTACTCTGATCTGATGAATCACTGTGTAGATATCAATATGCTGGATGAAATCCAATCTGTCTAAAGGAAGTAGAACAAATGCATATTCTGAGATTCTTTAAAGCAAGAAACAGGTAAATAATACGGCCTAGATTACAAGTGGCACTAATTTTTTATTGCTCATGAGTGCTAACTGCGCTAAAGTTAAAAAAACATTAGCTTTGTCGGGTTTATGCAGGTATTACAAGTTAAAAGTAAAAAGTTAGCAAAAGACTCAGACGCGCTATCTTCAGGAATTTGGGTATTGTGACCGCACTAAATGAATCCCCCCATAGACTTCTATTTGGTGCAAGAAAAAAACACTTTTTATTTCATCGCTCACATGCTAACCCAAAACTGCACCAGATCAACTACGGTAAAGTCGAAGGTTTGTTCAATATATTTTTTATTTTTTTTTAATACATATACAGCAAAACAACATTAAATATATATATATATATATATGTATACATTTTTTTTACTTATGAAAGCACTATCCACAATATTGAAGAAAGTGCACGGGATAGGATTGCGTCAACACCCAAATAATAAACTAATATTAAACAGATCCCAGCAAAATAATAAGAACTGTAGCTACAACTGTAGCAATCTACCCATTCATTATTCCATCAGCAAAGGTAAACATAAACAATATCAAGAGCAGAATAATAATACACATGAGCCCCAAATATTCACACATACCAAACACCAAACAAAGACCCACAAGGCGTCCAAGGAGGGCCTCAGTCAACAGCTGTCCAGAGTTAATAGCAAGAGCCAAGCTTGTTAGTTTGAAATACATCAAGATGCCAAAGTTATAAGTATTCAGCAACAAGTGAATGAGCAGTCACTTGTTCCAATTAGTTAAGAAAGCATCGATCAAAAGCAATTAGTCAGCAATTTCCTTCTTTGGGGAGCATCAGAGACACATACATTCATGTATAGTAGGGCCAAGCCCTCCTTAATAACATGTGCGTAGCTTCAAACGATATCCGCTCTCCCTTATTTGTAATCCACCAAGTATAGGGTATCGTAAGCACCTGTCATGCTATACACTCAATAAATGGCACAGTTCCAAGCACCATCACAGTGTTAGCGAAACTACCCATATACTTGCAGTTTGAGGATGAACTTGTATACTAGGAAAGTCCCAGATAGCATGTATTTTTGCAGCAAGTTTGAAAATGAGTTGCTAATGTCTTGCTAGACTTGCCAAGCTTCAAAAGTTTGCTGCACATTTGTAGCAAGTCTGCATTGAAAGTCTCCAGAATAAACTTGCTTTATAAATTTTCTGCAAGTTTGCTACAAGTTTGTATAGCATGTATTTTTTTTCTTTAAACATTTCAAATTAATTGTTAAACTCTTGCTAGACTTGCCAAGCTTCAAACGTTTGCTGCACATTTGTAGCAAGTCTGCAGAATAGACTTGCTTTATAAATTTTCTGCAAGTATGCTACACGTGTGTATAGTATGTAGTGATGTCGCAAATTGTTCGCCGGCGAATAGTTCCCGGTGAACATAGCATATTCGCTTTCGCCGAGGCGGGCGAACATATGCGATGTTCGATCCGCCCCCTATTCATCATCATTGAGTAATACTTTGACCCTGTACCTCACAGTCAGCAGGCACATTCCAGCCAATCAGCAGCGGACCCTCCCTCCCAGACCCTCCTACCTCCTGGACAGCATCCATTTTAGATTCATACGGAAGCTGCATTGTTAGTGAGAGGAGGGATAGTGTAGCTGCTGCTGATTTAGTAAGGAAATCTATAGCTAGGCTAGTGTATTCAGTGTCCACTACAGTCCTGAAGGACTCATCTGATCTCTGCTGTAAGAACAGCACATCCTGTGTAATCTAATTGCAGTTGCCTGCCTGCCAGCGTGTGTGTCAGGCTCACGGCGTATACTGTGCCCACTTGCCCAGTGCCACCACTCATATCTGGTGTAACAGTAGTGTAGATTTTAAAAAAAACAACACTTTTTTGACTGTGTTAAATAATAGCAGTCAGTTTCCTTCACACGTGTGCGTTTAAGTGCCTGCCTGCCTGCCAGGGCACAGTGTCACCCCAGTGCAACTCATATCTCATATGTGGTGTAACAGTAGTTTAGATTTAAAAAAAACAAACACTTTTTTGACTGTGTTAAATAATAGCAGTCAGTTTCCTTCACACGTGTGCGTTTCAGTGCCTGCCTGCCAGGGCACAGTGTCACCCCAGTGCAACTCATATCTGGTGTAACAGTAGTGTAGATTTAAAAAAAAAACACTTTTTTGACTGTGTTAAATAATAGCAGTCAGTTTCCTTCACACGTGTGCGTTTAAGTGCCTGCCTGCCAGGGCACAGTGTCACCCCAGTGCAACTCATATCTGGTGTAACAGTAGTGTACATTTAAAAAAAACAACACTTTTTTGACTGTTTTAAATAATAGCAGTCAGTGTCCTTCACATGTGTGCGTTTAAGTGCCTGCCTGCCAGGGCACAGTGTCGCCCCAGTGCAACTCATATGTGGTGTAACAGTAGTGTAGATTTAAAAAAAACAGCACTTTTTTGACTGTGTTAAATAATAGCAGTCAGTTTCCTTCATACATGTGCGTTTCAGTGCCTGCCTGCCAGGGCACAGTGTCACACCCCAGTGCAACTCATATCTGGTGTAACAGTAGTGTAGATTTAAAAAAAACAACACTTTTTTGACTGTGTTAAATAATAGCAGTCAGTTTCCTTCACTCGTGTGCGTTTCAGTGCCTGCCAGGGCACAGTGTCACACCAGTGCAACTCATATCTGGTGTAACAGTAGTGTACATTTAAAAAAAAAAATACAATTTTGAGTGTAATAGATTGAATAGCAGTTAGTTGTCTGCAAGCGTGTGTGTCAGGCCTACAGTGTCTACTCTGCCAACTTCTTCCAGTGCACAGTGCCACTCATATCTGTTGTCACAGTAGCTTGCACGCATAGTAGCACTAATTGAAAATAAAATGACAGGCAGAGGCAGGCCACCCCACAGGGGCCGTTGTGTTTGTGGTGCTGTGATTCCCTTCGGCCCTAGAATACCCCGAACTCGAACATTTCTGACTCTGAGGACATAGTTGACTGGCTAGCACAGGACACCACATCCTCCTCCAGCTTAGCTTCGGGCACCTCTCAAGTTACCACTCGCCCGCCTGCTGCCACCACCAACACTAGCACCACAGCCGCTTCACTTGATCTGTCAGAGGAGTTATTTACACATCAGTTGGAAGAAATGAGTGATAGTGATGCGCAACCATTATTGCCAGAGGATGTAGATAACAGGGATATGTCTCAGTCAGGCAGCATTACACACATGGACGTACGGTGTGATGATGATAATGTTGTACCCGCTGCTGCTTCCTTTGTTGACTTGTCAGATACAAGTGAAGCAGTTGATGATGACGATGCATCCATGGATGTCACGTGGGTGCCCGCTAGAAGAGAAGAAGAAGAGGGGGAAAGTTCAGATGGGGAGACAGAGAGGAGGAGGAGACAAGTTGGAAGGAGGGGGAGGTCGTCTCAAGGAGCTAGTGGCCCAGTCAGACAGCATGCATTGGCACCCGGGGTCAGCCAGACAGCACGCCAATCAACGCATGCTGTTGCCACCACCAGAATGCCGTCATTGCAGAGCTCAGCAGTGTGGCATTTTTTGTGTGTGTCTGCCTCTGACAACAGCGATGCCATTTGCAACCTGTGCCAAAAGAAACTGAGTCGTGGGAAGTCCAACACCCACCTTGGTACAACTACTTTGCGAAGGCACATGATCGCACATCACAAATGCCTATGGGATCAACACATGAGTACAAGCAGCACACAAACTCAAAGCCGCCATCCTCCTCCTGGTCCAGCATGTTCAGCCACGTCAACCACTGCTGTCCTCCTTGCCCCCTCTCAACCATCAGCCACTCTGTCTCTCGCCTTGAGCAGGTCCTGCTCATCTGCCCACAGTCAGGTGTCTGTCAAGGACATGTTTGAGCATAAGAAGCCAATGTCACAAAGTCACCCCCTTGCCCGGCATCTGACAGCTGGCTTGACTGAACTCTTAGCCCGCCAGCTTTTACCATACAAGCTGGTGGAGTCTGAGGCGTTCAAACAATTTGTAGCTATTGGGACACCGCAGTGGAAGGTACCCGGCCGAAATTTCTTTGCACAAAAGGCAATCCCCAACCTGTACTCGATTGTGAAAAAGGAAGTAATGGCATGTCTGGCACACAGTGTTGTGGCAAGGGTCCATCTGACCACTGATACCTGGTCTGCAAAGCATGGTCAGGGCAGGTATATCACCTACACTGCGCATTGGGTAAACCTGCTGACGGCTGCCAAGCATGGAATGCGTGGCTCTGCAGAGGAGTTGGTGACACTGCCACGACTTGCAGGCAGGCCTGCTGCCACCTCCTCTACTCCTCCTACTCCATCCTCTTCCATAACCTTCTCGGCTGAGTCCTCTTCTGCTGCTGCGTCTTGCTCCACATCAACGGCACCCCCCCAAATCCCCAGGTACTATTCCACATCCCGGATACGGCAGTGTCACGCCGTCTTGGGGTTGACTTGCCTGAAAGCAGAGATTCACACCGGACCAGCACTCCTGTCCGCCCTGAACGCACAGGTGGATAAGTGGCTGACTCCGCACCAACTGGAGATCGGCAAAGTGGTTAGTGACAACGGAAGCAATTTGGTGGCGGCATTGAATTTGGGCAAGTTGACACATGTGCCGTGCATGGCACATGTGTGTAATCTGATCGTACAACGCTTTGTGCATAAGTACCCAGGCTTACAGGACGTCCTGAAGCAGGCCAGGAAGGTGTGTGGCCATTTCAGGCGTTCCTACACGGCCATGGCGCTTTTTTCAGATATCCAACAGCGAAACAACATGCCAGTGAGGCTCTTGATTTGCGACAGCCTGACACATTGGAATTCAACACTCCTAATGTTCGACTGCCTGATCCAACAAGAAAAAGCCGTTAACGACTATTTGTATGAACGGGGTGCTAGGACAGCCTCTGCGGAGCTGGGAATTTTTTTGCCACGTTACTGGACGCTCATGCGCAATGCCTGTAGGCTCATGCGTCCTTTTGAGGAGGTGAAAAACCTAGTCAGTCGCACCGAAGGCACCATCAGCGACATCATACCATTTGTTTTCTTCCTGGAGTGTGCCCTGCGAAGAGTGCTGGATCAGGCGGTAGATGAGCGTGAAGAGGAAGAGGAAGAGTTGTGGTCACCATCACCACCAGAAACAGCCTTATCAGCATCGCTTGCTGGACCTGCGGCAACGCTGGAAGAGGATTGTGAGGAAGAGGAGTCAGAGGAGGAATGTGGCTTTGAGGAGGAGGAGGAAGACCAACCACAACAGGCATCCCAGGGTGCTCGTTGTCACCTATCTGGTATCCGTGGTGTTGTACGTGGCTCGGGGGAAGAAGATACCTTCAGTGAGATCACTGAGGACGAGGAACAGGACATGAGTAGCTTGGCATCCAACCTTGTGGAATTGGGGTCTTTCATGCTGTCGTGCCTGTTGAGGGACCCTCGTATAAAAAAGCTGAAGGAGAACGACCTGTACTGGGTGTCCACGCTACTAGACCCCCGGTATAAACATAAAGTGCCTGAAATGTTACCGAATTACCGCAAGTCGGAAAGGATGCAGCAGTTCCAAAATAAATTTAAAAGTATGCTTTACACAGCGTATAAGGGTGATGTCACAGCACAACGGGAATCTAACAGGGGAAGAGGTGAAAGTAATCCTCCTCCTCCCACGACCACGCCGGCAAGGATAGGACACTTTACAGACGTGTTGTTGATGGAGGACATGCGGACCTTTTTAAGTCCTACGCATCGCCACAGCCCTTCGGGGTCCACCCTCAGAGAACGACTCGACCGACAGGTAGCAGACTACCTTGCCTTAACTGCAGATATCGACACTCTGAGGAGCGATGAACCCCTTGACTACTGGGTATGCAGGTTTGACCTGTGGCCTGAGCTATCCCAATTTGCGATAGAACTTCTGGCCTGCCCCGCTTCAAGTGTCCTGTCAGAAAGGACCTTCAGTGCAGCAGGTGGTATTATCACTGAGAAGAGAAGTCGCCTAGGTCAAAAAAGTCTAGATTACCTCACCTTTATTAAGATGAATGAGGGATGGATCCCGAAGGGACTGACAGTGGTCGATACATTCGACTAAAAAAGGCCTGATGAGATGAGCTGCCTTGGGCTAAAAATGGTCCACACGCTGCTGTATTTTATCTCTGAATGCCGGATGACTTGCGTGACTTATCCGCCACCAACTAGGGTTCAAGCCGCAATGTTTTAGGGCACTTTCTGCCTGGGAAACAAACATCAATTTTTCTGGCCGCTGCTACAGCAGCGGCTGCAACAATGCCTAATTTTTCAGGCATGTGTACATGCCTAATTTTTCTGACCTCTGGTGCTGCACTGTGGCTTCAAAAACCAAGCCAAAAAAAAAGGCACATAACAGGGATTAAACTGATAGGAATAGTACTACTTAACACACCACTCCTATCTGGTGGCACATTAGATTGCACGCTCAGTGCCCCAAATTTGAAGTAGGAGGTCCGACCAAGCATCTTTTTCCATCTCCCGGTTCCTAAAATCGATGCCATATACACGTCCCCTGATAGGGGACGTAACAGGGATTAAACTGATAAGAATAGTACTACTTAACACACCACTCCTATCTGGCGGCACATTAGATTGCACGTGCAGTGCCCCAAATTTGAAGTAGGAGGACCGACCAAGCATCTTTTTCCATCTCCCGGTTCCTAAAATCGATGCCATATACACGTCGCCTGATAGGGGACGTAACAGGGAATAAACTGATAAGAATAGAATTACTTAACACACCACTCCTATCTGGTGGCACATTAGATAGCACGGGCAATGCCCCAAATTTGAAGTAGGAGGACTGACCAAGCATCTTTTTCCATCTCCCGGTTCCTAAAATCGATGCCATATACACGTCCCCTTATAGGGGACGTAACAGGGATTAAACTGATAAGAATAGTACTACTTAACACACCACTCCTATCTGGTGGCACATTAGATTGCACTCGCAGTGCCCCAAATTTGAAGTAGGAGGACCGACCAAGCATCTTTTTCCATCTCCCGGTTCCTAAAATCGATGTCATATACACGTCCCCTGATAGGGGATGTAACAGGAATTAAACTGATAGGAATAGTACTACTTAACACACTTTATAATAATGCAGAGAGAGGCAATGCAGAGAGAGGAGTCGAAGAAGAGGAGTCAGAGGAGGAAGGTGGCTTTGAGGAGGTGGAAGACCAAACACAGCCGGTGTCCCAGGGGGCTTGTTGTCACCTTTCGGGGACCCTTGTTGTTGTATGTGGCTGGGTGGAGGAAAAGACCTTCAATGACATCAGTGAGGACAAGGAACGGGACATGGCTAGCTTGGTATCCAACCTTGTGCAAATGGGGAGTTTGCGGTAGTGCAAATGGACTGTTTGCGGTGCGTTAAATGGGGAG
Source organism: Bombina bombina (assembly GCF_027579735.1). NCBI lineage: Eukaryota > Metazoa > Chordata > Amphibia > Anura > Bombinatoridae > Bombina > Bombina bombina. The sequence continues at coordinate 249,421,995 of NC_069506.1, read as the reverse complement.
TTTGGTCTGTCACTGTGAAGCAGGCGTAACCCTTACACTACCTAATCGATACAACATCATACCTGATGTTTTAAAGCACGTTATTCCAAACAATTTAGGAATGTTAGGTGATTTATGCCCTTTATGGATTAAAACCAGACTCTGCCTCAACTATGTAATTTTCCGTGGGGGTTTTGCTTGATCCCCCTCCGGCATGCCACAGTCCAGGTGTTAGTCCCCTTGAAACAACTTTTCCATCACTATTGTGGCCAGAAAGAGTCCCTGTGGGTTTTAAAATTCCCCTGCCTATTGAAGTCTATGACGGTTCGCACGGTTCGCCCGTTCGCGGACATTTGTGGAAGTTTGCGTTCCCCCTTCGCGAACCCAAATTTTTATGTTCGCGACATCACTATTAACCACTGGTGAAGGGGATGGATTCCTATATTAGGAATTCTAGCGACCTGATCACACTACTTAAATCATTGGAAGAAGCCAATAATAATTACATATTGGTGAGAATGGCTGTAAGGAGCCTCTACACCGTTATCCCGCATATTGAAGGTATAGGTGCAATAAGGAGAGCACTAAATTATTACCCCTATATGGGACCGCCCATCACCTTTATACTGAGTCTTCTAGAAAAATACCTGAAACTCAATTACTTTTGTTTTGAACTAATGGGGACAGCCATGGGATCAAACGTGGCCCCTGCTTATGCTAACTTATTTATGGAGCAATGTGAAAAAGGGACAATGGATGTATATAATCATAAAGACATCAAATGTTACAAAAGATACAATGATGATGTATTCTTCATCTGGCAAGGACAAGAGGAAACACTGACTTCATGGGTTAACCAATTAAACAATAGAGAATCTCCAATAAAGTTTGAACTAAAGTATGATCATGAATATATCGATTTCCTTGACTTAAGAATCTATAAAATACAAGGCAAATTATATACCACTCTATAAGAACAGGAGAAGTGGACCGAGCGCTACACCCAGGGCCTTAAGCTTACTAACTATATAGCCTCCTAGTAGGCTAACAATACAAAAGTTAAAATGGGGAGAGAGTAAGCGCTAAAAAGCTTAAAAGGCTAGTAAAAGGTACATTTTAATACATATAAAAATTTACAAATGGCAATCAGACGCATGGATCCATGTCTGACTTAACAAAAAAAAATATATATATATAATAAACAAATCTAAAAATATCTAAAAATATCCAATGGAGTATAGCATGTGACGCTGACTTAGTGAGCCAGTGATGAGGAGTTAGGACATGTACATTCAATAATATAAACAACCTAAGTGAGTGATTGAGTGCACACAATAGCTTTCAACATAGAAAAATAGCATTCACAAAAAATAGTGTTCACAAAAATTGGCGTACATAAAAAATGTTCAAATGTTCAACCGGTTATATGTAAGTGAATCCAGTAGTGTTTCCTCCAAAGTGACGTGTAGAAATATAACGTGAAGTCAATAATAGTAGAATGTAAACGTTGAGTGGGTCAAATTATTGTGGTTCAGCTGCTAAATTAAAAAATTGTAAATCCGTGAGGTGTATAAAAATAAAAATAAAAATAACTTGTGAAAAAATCCACGTGGAAAACTTGAATTCAAATGATAAACAAAGGTCAAAAATCAAAAGACAAAAATCAAAAGACAAAAATATCAAAAGACAAAAATAGAAAATCAGTGATAATATTAAAAAGCACTAAAGATCTAGTGAAAACAAATCCTTAATTCAGATGTTAAAAATCCTTGGTAAGATCCATAACCTTGGTAAGATCCTAGGCCTTTCTCTAAGACTATAGTCTTGAGAAAGGCCTAGTCTAGGCCGAAACGTGTTAGCATACTGGTGAGCTTGGTTTTAATTACCTATATTATATATCATATACAGTGTTGCACTATTTGTTTCTCTTTTGTTCCCTTTTAGGTATTTTATCGATGTATTTGTTTGTTATGGATCTTACCAAGGATTTTTAACATCTGAATTAAGGATTTGTTTTCACTAGATCTTTAGTGCTTTTTAATATTATCACTGATTTTCTATTTTTGTCTTTTGATATTTTTGTCTTTTGATTTTTGTCTTTTGATTTTTGACCTTTGTTTATCATTTGAATTCAAGTTTTCCACGTGGATTTTTTCACAAGTTATTTTTATTTTTATTTTTATACACCTCACGGATTTACAATTTTTTAATTTAGCAGCTGAACCACAATAATTTGACCCACTCAACGTTTACATTCTACTATTATTGACTTCACGTTATATTTCTACACGTCACTTTGGAGGAAACACTACTGGATTCACTTACATATAACCGGTTGAACATTTGAACATTTTTTATGTACGCCAATTTTTGTGAACACTATTTTTTGTGAATGCTATTTTTCTTTGTTGAAAGCTATTGTGTGCACTCAATCACTCACTTAGGTTGTTTATATTATTGAATGTACATGTCCTAACTCCTCATCACTGGCTCACTAAGTCAGCGTCACATGCTATACTCCATTGGATATTTTTAGATATTTTTAGATTTGTTTATTATATATATATATATATTTTTTGTTAAGTCAGACATGGATCCATGCGTCTGATTGCCATTTGTAAATTTTTATATGTATTAAAATGTACCTTTTACTAGCCTTTTAAGCTTTTTAGCGCTTACTCTCTCCCCATTTCAAATTATATACCACCCTGTATACCAAACCGACAGATAGGAACTCCCTACTGGAAGCCACCAGCAACCACCCACCTCATACGCGTAAGGCCATCATCAAGTCTCAAATGATGAGAGTTATGAGAAACAACACTGAGATAACTAATCGGGAAGAACAACCATGATGGCAAATAAGTTTCTCCAAAGTGGCTACAGGAACAGCTTAATTTGAGCGGTCATACAGGAGTTCACATCAAAACCCAATGAGACTCTGATGAGAACAAAAGAGGATAATAAGAAGTGGATGATCTTCACCACTACAGGGAAGAAGGAATTAGCCAGTAACATCAGAGAAAGATGGGAGATCCTTGAGACAGATAAGACCTTACCATTTAGCTGGATTGATCCACCAATCATGGGCAACAAACGGGGGAAAAATCTAAGAGTTAGCTTGATGCTCACTGACCCACAGCACTGTTATCAAAAGCAAAAACGGCTTAAGACTAAGAAGACTGGCTGCTTCAGATGCACAGGCTGCACAACATGCAACGGGATGATCCCATGCAAAATGTTCTGCCATCCACATACCACTAGAAAATTCTCCATCAAATACTTCATTACTTACTACAAGCCATGTGATTTATCTACTCAGCTGCTGCTGTGGACAATTCTATGTTGAGAAAACGATAGACAATGCCTGCCTAAGAATGGCGAATCATAGATCTGCTATACGCAGTGCATTGGATAAAGGTGTATCAGATCAACCAGTAGCGAGACATTTTTTGCAGGCAAAACATAAAGTCACTGACTTGCGGTTTATCTTAATCGATCACATCCCCCCCTTGAAACGCGGAGGTGATCGGGACAGAATGCTCCTTCAACTTGAATCATGATGGATATATCGGCTTGGTACCCTACACCCACATGGCCTAAACATGTCAAATGATTGGCATTGTTTCCTATTAACCCAGGAACTATGGGGGAGTTATATTTATTATTCTATGGGTTGGGTATTTGGACCGGGGTACACCCCATGTCATAATGGGATATACACTAGATCTGACCCATAGTAAACACTTATATAACTGCAGCAGGTTTTGGCTAATGATGGGTGTTGAATCAGCAGTGATGACCATAAGAGGGGATGCTACCTATGACATGATTCTAATATACCGCTGACATATGTTGCCCTACTGATGCTATACAGCTACTGAATCTTAGACCTTGGAAAACAACTGACTCTATGTAATTCATCCTAGGCTCATATTCACCATGAAAATATCCACCTATATGACTTTGATCGCCATTTGTCAACAGTAGACCAAAGATATACAAAATACAGTAATGTCATACTGAGAGAGTTAGGGGCCCATTTATCAAAGGGCTTGCGGACCTGATCCGACACTGCGGATCAGGTCCGCAAGACCTCGCTAAATGCGGAGAGCAATACGCTCTCCGCATTTAACATTGCACCAGCAGCTCACAAGAGCTGCTGGTGCAACGCCGCCCCCTGCTGACTCGCGGCCAATCGGCCGCCAGCAGGGAGCTGTCAATCAACCCGATCGTATTCGATCGGGTTGATTTCCGGCGGTTCCTGTCCGCCTGCTCAGAGCAGGCGGACAGGGTTATGAAGCAGCGGTCTTTAGACCGCTGCTTCATAACTTGTGTTTCTGGCGAGTCTGAAGACTCGCCAGAAACACGGCCCTTCAAGCTCCATACGGAGCTTGATAAATGGGCCTGCATGTCTCAGACTCAGGCACAAGGTGTGCATTATAACCTTGAGAGCAATACCATGATTGTCACTTGTAAATAGACAGACCAATGATTCTTTATGAGGTCTGAAGTTAAGAAACCCCTAACTCTGGGGTGACACATGGTTTATACTGTAACTATAATATGCAATAATATGTACTTTTATTTGTTTTAGCAACAATAAGCTGGATTGTATTACACAATGATTAGGTATACCACACAGTGATTACTTACACAAAACAGCATGGTATAATATGACTACCAGATAATGATTGCCTACACTGAATAGCTCTATGTAGTAGGACTATTGACCACTGAACTAGTGAGGTTTTTTTATACATTCGAGTATAATCAGTTTTGTATCTCTACAGAGATTAGTGCTTAAGATAACAATTGACATACTGATACCTAGATATCTGGACATCTAAGTGACTTTTATACCCCTCCATAGGACCATGATTTAAAGGCACAAAACAAATTTAGGCACATGTATGATCATAGTGTTTATTTGCTTTATTGGGATAGACTACAACCACACTAAAATATACAAATGATTCCCAATACTGTTGGCGCTTTAAACAAGATACACACTGTGTAGCCCCAATACCACTGCCTAGCTCGCTATATCACTGTCTAGCTTGTCACAACATTTGTATATATGCCTTAGTAACTGATCTGCATATGAGGTTACATACTATTAGCCTAGCGTTATACATGCATTGAAGTTATGCTAATTAGCTATGCGCTCCTGAATAGAGCCACTGACATGCTGGCCCCGTTATTGTGCCTAAACAATTTACAAACAACGGAGGTTGCTTAGCAGCAACCGAACGGCTCCAATCCTACAGATTTGACTATTGAAGCATATTCAGTAGGTGAAGTTGTATGCATGTATACTTTATGTACACTCGATCTCCAGCATATATTGTTGTGAAACGTATATGACAAACAACAATAGCCTGATGACTGACTATATACGCTTAATGTATTCCCTGCATACACTGATGAATATATTACACACATAATGCTAGCCTTATGATGGATTTTATGTATAAGCGCAACTTAGTAGTGATCTGAGACATGGTTCAATATTTACACAACTGTGTAACATCCCACATACACTTGCTCCAGCACCTAAATCTACTGTTTGTATGTTATTTTATGATATTGTACTCTGTAATATATAATGTATATTGTTTGTAGGAACACTTTGATTTAACTATAAGCACCAGATAGGGCCTAATATATTTTATTCTATTGGTATATAGTATTGAATGATATTTGGATACATTACATTGCACACTGTTTTTGCACTATTTCTATTTAGCTATCACACCTCTGATGGGGAAACATTTTATTGATGTTTTGCTTGAGTTTTTGTATTTTCTGCATATATCGGTATCCAGGCAACCATGTGATTGCCATGGTAACACTTTTTGGCGCAATTATTTGCACTGTTTGATGGGAGGGTCTTATTGTATTTAAAAGTCACTATTTTCACTAGCACTGTGTTTGGTCTGGGGAAGGGGTCTGCGAACCCAGAAATGTTACCACATAATAAATAACTAATATTATATCTTAATCCAGCGAGTGCAGTCCTTGATTGAAGAAACCTATATATATATATAATATATATATATATATATATATATATATATATATATATATTCAAATAGATATATAAATAGAGATATATATTTTACACACAAAAAAAGTTTAAAGGGACAGTCAACACCAGAATTGTTGTTGTTTTAAAAGATAATCCCTTAATTACCAATTACTCAGTTTTGCATAACCAACACAGTTATAATTATACGCGTTTTTCCTCCGTAATTATCTTGTATCTAAGCCTCAGCAGACTGCCCCCTTATTTCAGTTCTTTTGACAGAATTGCATTGTAGCCAATTAGAGCTGACTCCTTGGTAAATTCACGTGCATGAGTTCAATGTTATCTATATGAAACATGTGAACTAATGCCCTCTAGTGGTGAAAAAATATAAAAATGCATTTAGAATAGAGGCCGCCTTCAAGGTCTAAGAAATTAGCATATGAACCTCCTAGGTTTAGCTTTAAACTAAGAATACCAGGAGAACAAAGCAAAATTGGTGATAAAAGTAAATTGGAAAGTTGTTTAAAATAACATGCCCTATTTGAATCATGAAAGTTTTTTTGGACTTGACTGTCCCTTTAAATGCATGTTTGGGAGTGCTGTCAATGAGACCAAATAGTTGTACAAAATAGAGGGTATTGGCGCATATCCACTTGCAAATAAGCAATACATTTTTAAATGCTGAAAAAAATTGCCTGCAAAATATACCTATGCTTTTATATTAATATTGGGATCTTACTATAAAGAGAAAAAAACAGGAATGATTTAGCCTATAAAGGCAAAGTATCGTAGTGTTAGGACACCTTGTAAGTTGATGACTGGCTAAGCAGAATATGGCCATATTGTGTAATTAAGATCACAATTTTAATATAAAAGCGTAGGTGTTTTTGCAGGCATTTTTTTGCAGCCTTTAAAAATCCATGGTTTATTTGCAAGTGGATGTGCATCAATACCTTCTGTTTTGAGTGTATACACACACAAGCTATATTGGATTGTGTGCTATCAAATGATAGAGAAATAATATTAAACATAAAAGTCAAAGAACATTTGGGTAACAGTAATCATAACATAGTCAAGTTCAACCAAGAATTTGAATTATAAGAAAGCAAAATTCGATGATTTAAGAAAATCATTCAATAGCATAAATTTGGACAAAGTGATCTTCAATTAAAAGAGGATAAATGAATAACATTTTAAACATTGTTAAACAAATATATAATTAAACATAGACCACATTTTTATAAAATAAATAAATCCAAGCCAATGTGGCTAAATAAAAATGTGTACGATAAATTAAATTTTTTTTTAGGATATTTGAATTAGTCAAACAAAATAGTACAGACTCAACAGCTCACATATATAAGGAATGTATTAAAGCATGCAAAATAAAACAATCAATTTAGCCAAAATTGAAAATGAACGATTAATTGCAAAGGATGCAAATTCAAACCGTAAAAGTTTTTTTAGTATATAAATGGCAAAAAAATGGACTCCTCCATGGATTTGGTCTCAGCCTTGAACAGTGGATAAGTCCAGATTGATACCAGTTTGATACAAAGCGATATAAAATCATCTAAAGAAGAAGGAATATCACGATAAGTCCATCTTTGATGCGTTCATAGAGACCTCTCCTAAATGCTACCTTGAGAGCACTGCCATCCCAAGTGGTTTCAAGTGCCAAGGTGCGGAACTCAATGGCAAATTGTGCCACAGTTTTATTGCTTTTGCGGAGATTCAGGAGAGAATATTCCGCAGCAGAGGTATGGCCAGAAGTCCCAAACACAGAAGATAAAGCAGAAATGATCTCAGCAGCATCATGCAGGAGTGTAGCTTTCTGTTCCAAAAGGGGAGAGACCCAGGCTAGGGCCTTGTCCTTTAGCAAGGAAATGATAAAGGTGACCCTTGACTGATGAGACTAAAAGGTTTGAGTATCATTGCGGAAGTGCAGCCTGCATTGGTTTAGAAAGCCCCTGCAATCAGTAGTACCTTCATACTTGTCAGGCAATCCGGGGTATACTTTCAGAAGCAGAGGAAGAAGTCACAGTACTAATAGGGGCTGGTGGTGTAGCAACAGGAGCAGTATCCCTCGCTGCAACAAGTAAGGAGAGTTGAGCGGTAATAGCCTCTAACTTGGAATCCATATTCTGCAACTGTGTGGTAAGGGGTACCAACATCTGTCCTTGAAGATAAACAGCTTGTGCCACCTCATCTGGCTGCATGGCCCAAGTATAATGTAACACTCGTGGGATACTCCTCTATCAGACCAAACTCGGCCAGTAGTCTTGTTATCCCGGCGTCGAGCTGGAATGATAGGGAATATCACAGAGCAGTGAACGTTAGTAAGATGAGGAAGATGGCACTCACCACAGGCAGGACAGTCCCCAGCGGCAACAGCAGAGCAGTCCAAGGATGAACCACTAGAATGGTCAGACAGGCAGGATCTGACAACAGCAAAGCAGTCCAAGGATAAACCACTAGAATAGTCAGGCAGGCAGGGTTTGGCAACAGTAAAGCAGTCCAACAGTTTAAGGGTTAAGGCAGGTAGAGTAGTCAGTCAGGCAGGTTCAGCAACAATAATAAATCCAACAGTGTAAGGGTTAAGACAGGTAGAGTAGTCAGGCAGGCAGGTTCAGCAACAATAATCAATCCAGCAGTGTAAGGGTTAGGGCAGGTAGAGCAGTCAGACAGGCAGGTTCAGCAACAATATTTAATCCAGCAGTTTAAGGGTTAAGGCAGGTAGAGTAGTCAGACAGGCAGGGTCAGCAACAATATTCAGGCATATAGAAAGAACGATCTGTCACGCCCAGTTGCACACAAAATATCACCTATACTTGGGCAGTGACATATTTTATATAGGCGTAGATGAGTGTGCGGCGATGACGTCAGCACCGCATGCATCCGGAGCCGACACTGCCCCTGGCAACAAGCAGGGAAGGAGACATTGCACCCCTAGCAACGGCTAGGGGCATGGCACTACCTAATTAACGCCTTCACTGCTGGGTATAATACAAGTGTGGTGCGCAGCGGCATTTAGCAGCCTTCTAATTGCCAAAAAGCAACGCAAAAGCCCTTTATGTCTGCTATTTCTGAACAAAGGGGATCCCAGAGAAGCATTTACAACCATTTGTGCCATAATTACACAAGCTGTTTGTAAATAATTTCAGTCAGAAACCTAAAGTTTCTTAAAAAGTTTGTGAAAAAGTGAACAATTTTTTTTATTTGATCGCATTTGGCGGTGAAATAGTGGCATGAAATATACCAAAATGGGCCTAGATCAATACTTTAGGTTGTATACTACACTACACTAAAGTTAACCATACAAGCTCCCTATTTAACCCCTTCACTGCTGGGCAAAATACACATGTGGTGCGCAGCAGCATTTAGAGACCTTCTAATTACAAAAAAGCAATGCCAAAGCCATATAAGTCTGCTATTTCTGAACAAAGGGGATCCCAGAAAAGCATTTACAACCATTTGTGCCATAATTGCACAAGCTGTTTGTAAATAATTTCAGTGAGAAACCTAAAGTTTGTGAAAAAATGTGTGAAAAAGTGAACAATTTTCTTTATTTGATCGCATTTGGGGTGAAATGGTGGCATGAAATATATGAAATATATGGGATGTCTTCTAAAAAAAAGTATATACATGTCAAGGGACATTCAGGGATTCCAGACAAATATCAGTGTTCCAATATAACTCGCTAATTTTGAAAAAAAGTGGTTTGGAATTAGCAGAGTGCTACTTGTATTTATTGCCCTATAACTTGCAAAAAAGCAAAGAACATGTAAACATTGGGTATTTCTAAACTAAGGACAACATTTAGAAACTATTTAGCATGGGTGTTTTTTGGTGGTTGTAAATGTGTAACAGATTTTGGGGGTCAAAGTTAGAAAAAGTGCGTTTTTTTTTTCATTTTTTCCTCAAATTTTAAGATATGATGAAAATAATGGTATCTTTACAAAGTCCATTTAATGGCGAGAAAAACAATATATAATATGTGTGGGTACAGTAAATGAGTAAGAGGAAAATTACAGCTAAATACAAACACCGCAGAAAAGTAAAAATAGCCTTGGTTCCAAACCGTCAGAAAATGGAAAAGTGCTGTGGTCCTTAAGGGGTTAATTAGCAAGTCAGACCACTCTTGGGCCTTTAACAGTAATATGCAATAAACATTATTGGGATTGCTTCCAACAATTTAAAGTTGCATCATAGCATTGCTATTAAATTATGTTATCTGAATTATTCAAGAAAAATAAAAAATAATAATAAACTAAAGACCTAGGGGCCTAATTACAAAACTGTGAGCGGACATGATCCGATATTAAAGATCATGTCCGCTGCAGATCGATAAATGCTGACAGCGTATACGCTGTCAGCATTTATCATTGCACCAGCAGTTCTTGTGAACTGCTGGTGCAATGTCGCCCCCTGCAGATTCGCTAGCAGGGGGTGTCAATCAACCCAATCATATTTGATTGTTTGATTTCTGGCGAGTTCTGTCCGCCTCCTCAGAGCAGGCGGATAGGTTATGGAGCAGCAGTCTTTAGACCACTGCTTCATAACTGGTGTTTCTGGCGCTCGCCAGAAACACGGCCCTTCAAGCTCCATACGGGGCTTGATAAATGGGCCCCCAAAGCTGGAACATCAGATTAAAGAAGAGTGCCTTATTACTAAACATTCCTATAGGGGGAATACCATGCCTTGAGAATGAAATTTAGAGAAAAAATATATAGGTATTCAACTAGTATAAAATTCATTGTGGTGAGGGATATGCAAAAACATATTCCATAGGCGTAGTGATAGTTTTCTAGTGATTATTTGTCGCCATCTAATGACCACCAGGAATAAATATATTTATTAATATACCAACAGAAATATATATTAAAGGGACACTGAACCCACAATTTTTCTTTCGGGATTCAGATGCAGCATGGAATTTTAAGCAACTTTCTAATTTACTCCTGTTATCAAATTTTCTTCATTCTCTTCGTATTTTGAAATGCAAGAATGTAAGTTTAGATGCCGGCCCATTTTTGGTGAACAACCTGGGTTGTCTTTGCTGATTGGTGGATACATTTTATCCACCAATAAATAGTGCTGTCCAGAGTTCTGAATCAAAAAAAAAAAAGCTTAGATGCCTTCTTTTTCAAATAAAGATAGCAAGAGAATGAAGAAAAATTGATAATACGAGTAAATTAGAAAGTTACTTAAAATTGCATGCTCTATCTGAATCACAAAATAAAAACATTTGGGTTCAGTTTTCCTTTAAATTGGTTTTAATAAGGATATGCATAAAGAAAGTACAAATAAAATTACATATTTCTGAGTGGAGTCCAAGGGCTATCTTTAGAATGTGCATCCTGGGCAGGAAAACTAATTACGTATGCTTAATGTATTCAATCCTTCCCATGGCCACGGCCACTAACCATGGGTCTGGATCCTATCAAAAAGTTAAATGTATGCACCATGTATGCCTATGATAATATGATGTTAGTCAGAAGATTAGGTAAACCTTTTTTTTTTCTAACATTTGCACTGTGAACGTAAGAAAAACATAAGAACATCAACAAAGAATTTTCAGAACATTTCTTTACAAGAACTTATGAATGTTGGAGACATGGAAAAAAATATATCATCCAATATAGGTTCAAGGATGAAAACTGCAGCTAAAAACAGGCTTATTATATTCCTAGAAAGCTCCTTGGAAATCACAAACAGGTTTTATTTGTGCAGTTATGAATCTCAAACTTTCTGGGACTACTAACGCTATTTGAAAAGTCAATGTTCTTGAATGAGCATACAGGTTATAAGGGCAGTTGATCTTTATATCAGGTGCAATAAGGTTGAGGTCTATAGTATTTTTGTGATAGAAAAGGGGAGTCATCCAGATATTCACAATGGATTAAGAGTCCCCTCTTAACGCCCTCTACAGAAGTGAAGAGATTGAATGGAATTAGCTAATGTATAATTGCAATTATCAGATATTAATTTGCCCTTGTTAAGTAAATCCATTTACACATGATGCAGCAAAGATGGGCTACAGTTGTTGCTGCATCACATGCTGTGGGATTTGCAAGGCCATATATTTGTCAATCTCAAAGCAGTACGGCATGCCTAATACTGAGAATAAAGCAAGAGGCATATTGAGTCAAGCGGCTGAGCAGGAATTGCAAAGGGGCTCTTTCTAACATGGATAGCATTAATTTCTAAAATTTCTCAAAATGAGGCTCAAGATGCTGAGATAATCTTGTTTCCGTGAAAGCAGTCATTTCCATCAGTACAGTTATATAGATCAAGACTCTTAGTGCAGCAATAATATAATTTCCACAATTACAAAATAAAGATCTGTGTTAGGGTATCCAGCTGAGTCTAAAACCCCCAGGAATCCAGTGGGGGTGGTCGCTGCCATGCAAATAGCCCCTGCAGAAGGCCCCATTTTTTCCATCCATTACTCCGGGGTCATCAATAAAGCAAGAAAATAACAAGGTATTAATATATTTGTAGTACATGATAGTAGAGCTGTAAAATTAAAGCCAACAATTGGGCAGAATAACAGCTTTTCTTCCAGAAAACATGGAAGTGCATCTAACCACAGATGCTGCATAGACACAACCACTGGCTTTTTCTTTTTAATATTTTTATTAATGTCTTGAAAAGAGCATTAAATAGCAACATCTCTATTTTTGCAGATTATACAAAGTTATGTAAATTCATAAGGTCAGTGCAGGATGAAATTGCTTTGCAAGGGAATTTACAGTACAAAAATTGGAATGGGCTGGTAAAAAGAAAATGAGATTTCATACCAGATGCATGGCAGCGGCTTCTAAGTCTAATTAAATACTATCATGTATTAAAAGAGGCATTAATGCAAGACAGGAAAGTATAATTCTGTCACTATATAAATCCCTGGTAAGACTTCACCTTAAGTATGGAGTGCAGTTTTGGTGGACCAATCTCAAAAAAAGACCTTGCAGAGTTAGAAAAAGTTCAAGATTTTAATAAAATTAGTGTGAAGTGATGCTCTGGGTTCCCCAACTGGCCAACCTAATAGAAGCTACCTTCTTTCTAGGTAGCTATATAACTAGGGAGAATCAAACTGGAAAATTCAGGTGGCGCTTAAAAAAGCTGTGGGTTCAATACTAATACAAACTCTTAAAAATTCCCTCTTTGAAAAAAATTCTTACTAGATGCAGTCAGATCTTCAAAACACTTACCGCTAGATTTAGAGTTCTGCGGCCAAAGGGGTGCGTTAGCTACGCGTGCTTTTTTCCCCCCGCACCTTTTAAATACCGCTGGTATTTAGAGTTCACAGAATGGCTGCGTTAGGCTCCAAAAAAGGGAGTGTAGAGCATATTTACCGCCACTGCAACTCTCGATACCAGCGGTGCTTACGGACGCGGCCAGCTTCAAAAACGTGCTCGTGCACGATTCCCCCATAGGAAACAATGGGACAGTTTGAGCTGAAAAAAAACCTAACACCTGCAAAAAAGCAGCGTTCAGCTCCTAACGCAGCCCCATTGTTTCCTATGGGGAAACACTTCCTAAGTCTGCACCTAACACCTAACATGTACCCCGAGTCTAAACACCCCTAATCTAACACTTATTAACCCCTAATCTGCCGCCCCCGCTATCGCTGACCCCTGCATATTATTATTAACCCCTAATCTGCGGCTCCGTACACCGCCGCAACCTACATTATACCTATGTACCCCTAATCTGCTGCCCCTAACACCGCCGACCCCTATATTATATTTATTAACCCCTAATCTGCCCCCCACAACGTCGCCGCCAGCTACCTACAATAATTAAACCCTAATCTGCCGACTGCACCTCACAGCTACTATAATAAAGTTATTAACCCCTAATCCGCCTCACTCCCGCCTCAATAACCCTATAAGAAATAGTATTAACCCCTAATCTGCCCTCCCTAACATCGCCGACACCTAACTTCAATTATTAACCCCTAATCTGCCGACCGGATCTTGCTGCTACTGTAATAAATGGATTAACCCCTAAAGCTAAGTCTAACCCTAACACTAACACCCCCCTAAATTAAATATAATTTAAATCTAACGAAATAAATTAACTCTTATTAAATAAATTATTCCTATTTAAAGCTAAATACTTACCTGTAAAATAAACCCTAATATAGCTACAATATAAATAATAATTATATTGCTGCTATTTTAGGATTAATATTTATTTTACAGGCAACTTTGTATTTATTTTAACCAGGTACAATAGCTATTAAATAGTTAAGAACTATTTAATAGCTAAAAAAGTTAAAATAATTACAAAATTACCTGTAAAATAAATCCTAACCTAAGTTACAATTAAACCTAACACTACACTATCAATAAATTAATTAAATACAATACCTACAAATAACTACAATTAAATAAACTAACTAAAGTACAAAAAATAAAAAATAACTAAGTTACTAAAAAATAAAAAAATATTTACAAACATTAGAAAAATATTACAACAATTTTAAACTAATTACACCTACTCTAAGCCCCCTAATAAAATAACAAAGACCCCCAAAATAAAAAAATTCCCTACCCTATTTTAAATTAAAAAAAGTTCAAAGCTCTTTTACCTTACCAGCCCTGAAAAGGGCTATTTGCGGGGCATGCCCCAAATAATTCAGCTCTTTTGCCTGTAAAAAAAAAACATACAATACCCCCCCCAACATTACAACCCACCACCCACATACCCCTAATCTAACCCAAACCCCCCTTAAATAAATCTAACACTAAGCCCCTGAAGATCTTCCTACCTTATCTTCACCATGCCAGGTTCACCGATCCGTCCTCCGAAGTCTTGATCCAAGCCTCCGAAGTCTTCATCCAAGCCCAAGCAGGGGCTGGCGATCCATAATCCGGCTGAAGTCTTCTATCAAGCGGCGGCTGAAGAGGCTCCAAAGTCTTCATCCTATCCGGGAAGAAGAGGAGATCCGACGTCCAACTGAAGAATGAAGGTTCCTTTAAGGGACGTCATCCAAGATGGCGTCCCTCGAATTCCGATTGGCTGATAGGATTCTTTTTTTTTTTTATTTATAATTGTTTATTAGCCATTTCAGCATGCCATTCCATTGACAGAAAGAAAAAAATGGAGCAACACAAAAACCTCAGGTATCCCTGAAGATGTATTACAAACAATACACTTAATCATAGTGTCATGTCATCACATTATTATACATAGATTTAAATAAAACACATTGCTCCGGACATTTGAAAGTATGTATCTAAATATATTAACAAAAAAAAAAAGAAAAGTATTTCTATGGGGTCAATAATTGTTACTAAAACCTTATTTGCATGATGAAATTGGAATTTTCTTATATCATAAAAAAAAAAAAAAAAAAGAAAAAGGACAGCGAGGCAGCAACAAAAAACAAACAAAAAAAAAAAAGAAAAAAAAAAAAAAGAAAAAGAGATTTACCCTCCCGGCCCCCTCGTCCCCCATCCCCATACCAGCCCCCAATGGTTAACTACACAGGGTATTCATTATTCGCTATAGCTTGTTCCATGTATATTGTACCCCTGAAAGGTGCAATTATCTGTCTCTGCATGTTTTCTGGTAAGCTAGTAATTACACTTTTCCATTTGCAAAAAAATTTCTTAACTTGGGCTTCTGAGTTTACAGACGTGTCAATTTGTTCTAAGATAATTTGATTTTGAAGCTTTTGCTTGAATTCTTTCAAGCTTGGGGCCTTTTTAGATTTCCAATATTTTAAAATTAAAAGCCTTCCCGTGATAAGTATATTATTCAGTTGTCGAATGTTTTTAAGAACTGTATCTTCTTGATTAATGAAAAAAAAGACATTCTTATCTGTTATTTGAAAATTACATTGATTAATTTTACTAACCCAATTACCTATCTTGTACCAAAATCTTTTAATTTTATAACAGTACCAGAAACAATGCTGCAGATCTGCGCTATTACTCTTACACTTCTGGCAAGATGTCATAGATTTGTCCCATTTAGCCTTTACTTGTGGGGTAATATAGGCTCTATTTATAAATTTGGTATGTGTCTCCCTCCATGAGGTGGAGACTGTCGCTCTATCTATAAGGCTAAAACTTTCTTGGATTCTTTCTGGCGGGATCATCCAGATTTCTGCTAGTTTTTGTAGATTACTGAAACCGTTATTAGAAATTATCAGTCTATATATTCTTGAAATACTATACCTACCTGCCTTGAAGAGCTTTAAAATGGGTTCTATAGGGTCCCAGGCATCTATCGCCAGATTATTTTGTAATATTTCTTGTAGATAGTGCCTAATTTGTAGAAAGGCATAGAATTCTTTGTTTTTTATCTCATAATCTTGCTTTATTTTAGCAAAGGTCTTACAAGTCCATGCTTCTCTATCTATAAATTGAAATACATTGGTAATCCCTTTTTGAGCCCAAGTCTTAAATATACTTGAATCCAATGCTGGCACAAAGTTAGGGTTTCCCATTATAGGTAGATAGGTAGAAAATAGAAAAAGAGCTGTCGATATCTAAAATGTGTAGTATTCTTTGCCATGCAGTAATTACCATCTGTATAACGGGTAGGTCTTTAATTTTATAAGGCCTTTTATCTCTAGGTATATGAAGAAGAGCATTAAGAAAAAATGGGTATACTAGGACTCTTTCTAATGGGAGGGCTGCGTAATAATCAGTTTCTGTCAGCCAATCTAAGGCGATCTTACCAATGCAGACTAAATTATACATTTCTATATCAGGTAACCCTAGCCCTCCTTCGGTTCTAAACAACATAAGTTTTTTATACGAGATTGCCTTCCTTTTTTCCCCCCAGAGAAATTGTATACACTCTTGTTTGAACCTATAAAGGTCCTTTTTTTTAATTATTATTGGTAAATTTTGCATTAGGTACAACAATTTGGGGAATAGGAGCATTTTAATTAAATTAACTTTGCCTGTTAACGTAAGCTTAAATTTTGCCCACTTTTCCATATAGTATTTTATTTTAAGAAAGATTGGTGGGTAGTTAAGGTCGTACCAATCTTCAAAATTAATTGACAGTTTGATACCCAGATACGTGAAGTGATCTTTTGTTTCTCTAAAGGGGGAAATTTGTAACGAGTCCTTATTTTTTTTAAGCCAATAAATTTCTGTTTTTGTGAGGTTTACTTTATAGCCCGAAAAAACCCCGAAATCACGTAGTATTTGTTTTAAAGTAGGAATATTTTTTTTGTCTTGGATAATAACACTAATAGATCATCCGCATATAGCAGTGTTGTTATCTTCCTTTTACCTATTTTAATCCCCTCCAGTTCTTTCCTGAGCTGGATAGCCAGAGGCTCGAGCGCTAGATTAAATAAATAAGGAGACAATGGGCAACCCTGTCTTGAGCCCTTGTGTAAAGGAAAATAATCTGTAATGGTGTCATTAATAATGACTGCGGCAGACGATAACTGGTATATTGCTTGTATAAATTGAAAGAAAGGGCCCTCGACTCCATATTTTTCAATGCTGTAAATAGATGATCCCAAGTTATGGAGTCGAAGGCCTTCTCTGCATCAATTGATACTATTGCTGCGTCTAAATCTGTGGTATATAATTCCGTTTCTACTTGTTTGTGGTATATATTAAGTACTAGCTGGAGTTTACGTAGATTGCGTGATGAGTTTCTGCCTGGCATGAAGCCCATCTGGTCTTTATGAATAAGGGATCCAATAACATGTTTAAATCTTTGTGCACTTATAGACATTAAAAGTTTATAATCACTATTTAGTAGTGAGATCGGCCTATATGAGCCTATTTCCTCTGGGTTTTTGTTTTTTTTAAGGATCAAAGTTATAAGTGATGCCGCAAAATATTTTGAACGTAAGTTATTTTTAATAAAAAATTGGTTGAATAAGGAGACTAATAATGGTGCAATGTCCTCCGCTAGTAATTTGTAGAGTTCTGAAGGGAGTTGGTCTGGACCAGCAGCTTTATTAGATGCCAGTTTTTTAATTGCATTAGTTACTTCAAGTAAAGTGATAGGAAGATTTAGTTTGTCCAGACTTGATTTATCTAATCTTGGGACCTCAATTTTGTCCCAGAACTCATTTTTAGCTTGTGTATCGATTACTGTCTCTGAGTAGACTTCCTTAAAATATTTACATATATAACTTTGAATTGCTGAGTTATTTATAATGCGGCTTTCTGTAGTCTTAATAGCTGTAACTGGCTCTTTTTTCTTTTTGGCTCTAGTTAAATTAGCTAGAGCTTTGCCTGCTTTACCCCCATGTCTATAGAAAAAAAACCTCTTCCTAAGATCGTCTTGTGCCACCTTTTGTGTCAGAAATAATTCCCTTTCTTTTTTAACTTTTTGATATGATAGCCAAAATACCTCAGATGGGTCACTAGTGTAAGAATTAAACGCATTACGTAACTGTGAGGCAAGTTCTAAATCCCTAGCCATTTGCTTTCTTTTTTGTACTACCAAATATGCTTTTATTTCACCCCTTATCACTGCCTTAAAGGTCTCCCAGAGTATTTCTGTTTTAATTTCACTTGTTTCATTAGTCTGTTTGAATTCTATCCATTTTAATCTTAGCCATGCCTTGAATTGTGCGTTTGACACAAGATGTCTAGGAAAGAACAACCTGCCCAAATTCATTTCTTGTGGGTTGCGTATTTTAATATGTAAGGTGATGATGGCATGATCTGAAATAAGTATTTCTTGTATTTCAGGTTTCAATTCTAAACGCAGCATTTTGTCACTTACTAAGAAATAATCTAGCCTAGACAATGAACGATGTGCGTATGACTCACATGAACATTTTTTCAGGTCTGGATTTTGAATCCGCCAGATATCATTAAGGTGTAGTAAATTAGAGAAGTTCTTAAATATTTTAGCTTCTTGTTTACTATTTTTATTTAATGATGGCTTTAATCTATCTAGTGTGGGGTATTTAACTATATTTAAATCGCCTGCCACAATTAGATTCTCTGAAAAGTAGGGTAGTAATTTTCTTTGTAACTTTACCCAGAAGGCATTATCTGTTTTATTAGGGCCATAAATATTGCAAAATGTAAATTTCGTCCCGGCTATTTCAAGTTGCATGATGAGATATCTCTCATCTTGGTCTATCTCCGTATTGAATATTTTAAATTGAATTTTTTTATGAAACAAAAAAGCGACCCCTTTTTTTTTTATTCAAACATGGTGTACCCACTACTTTGCCTACCCAGTCAGTTTTGAGTTTGCCTAGCTCAATTTCATTCAAATGCGTTTCTTGAAGAAAAGCAATGTCTACTTTATATCTTTTTAACTGTTTTAATATCTTTTTACGTTTCTGTGGCGAAGTTATCCCCCCAACATTCCAGGAGGTGAGATTAAGTTTATTGTTAATTTTTACATAAATATATTATCTGGCAGTATAGCCTTTCCACAAGAGAAGGGGCGGGTAGTGGGGGGGGGGAGGGGCGGGGAGAGAAGAAAAAAAAAAAAAAAAACCCAGCAACCAAACACAACACAATTAAAAAAACAATAATACTGAACCGTATCGGTCTCCTTAGCCGAATTCAGTGCAAAAAACATTGTAATTAGACATTCCATATTAACATATTCATAAGTGATTAGATATCAATCTATTTATTCCTAGTTAGTTTAAAGTGTAATATTTTTCAGCTTTGCAAATTCCTTAGCTTCCTCTGGAGTGTTAAATATCTTATTTTCTCCCTCTGTTAAAATCTTAATCTTTGCTGGGTAGATGACCGTGGCTTTAATCCCTGCCTGAATTAATTTCGTACATATTGGGGTTACTTCTTTCCGTTTTTGTGATGTCTCAGATGAGTAATCCTGAAACATTAAGATAGATTTACCTTCAAAGATTAATGGCGCTTTTTGTCTATAACATTGCATAAATTTTACCTTATCCTGAAAGTTTAAGAATCTAGCTATAATCGGTCTTGCTTTAACTGTTCCATCTGGTAAGGTCCTAATTGGCCCTAGGCGATGAGCTCTTTCAACTATTAATGGTAATAAATTAGGTGTTATTCCAAGTCTCTGAGGTATTAACAGTGAGACCAGGTGTATTAAGTCTTGAGGTTCGCTCGCTTCGGGTATACCCAAAATTCTAACATTATTGTGACGCAAGCGATCTTCTAAATCAGTTAGTTTATATTGTAGACTTGCTATCTGTGTGTTCTGCTCCTTCATTATGTGCTCTTGCATTATCTTAGCATCTTCTGAATCGGATATACGTTGTTCCGATTCATTAAGTCTTAATGTAAATTGTTTAATTTCTGTTGTCAGATTATTTATATCTGCTATTATTTGCTCAAATTGTGGTAGCATGAGCTCCGCAATCTGTTTGACTATGTCCTGTGACTCTGTGCTAGCAGTATCTACTGTAGGGGATGTTAGAGGCAGATTCCCTGCGTTATCAATGCTAGTTCTGTTTTTCTTATCTCTAGCTTTGACTGGCATATTTGGTGATTGTGTCTTGTAATTAGTTATAAATCTCTCCATATGCTGAAAGTTTAATGCAGTATGATATTACTTAAAAAAAGAGAGGTGGAGGGAAGAAGGCGAAAAACAGTACAAATAAGTGCTTAAATGACAAAATTAAACAATAAGAGATTGTGAGTACATGTGTTGGACTATATCTTAGATATATATTTGTAATTATCTATACATGCACATACGTTCCCTTTTATACGTACAGATCAGTTGTCTTTATATATATTTTTCAGAGCAATTTATCTCAATTCTATAAATATTTCCAGCCCTAGTAAGCCTAGATTTCACTCTTCTCAGGCCTTCTTATTCTGTGCAAAAAATATAGATAACTTATAGAAAACCTTTAAAGAGATATATGCAAGAAAGAGAATTTATATGTATATCATAAAATTCAAAAAAATAAGCCCATACAGATGTTAACCTGGCAGAACCTGCTGCAAATACTCTCTAGGTAATATATCTTAATTCTATGAGTAGTTTCAATCCTAGTAAACCTAGGTTTCAATCTCTCAGGCCTTCTCTTTTGGAGCAGAGAATAAATATAAATATCCTATGGGAGACCTTTAGCAAGTTATATACAATAAAAAATGTATGCTAGCAAATCAAATTGCAATAAGGTAAACCCATCCAAAAAAAAAGAAAAAGAAAGATTTTTCCCCCCCTTTCTTTCTTTTTTCCTTTTAGAATTGCTATCTCTGGTTAGAAGTGCAGGATATGTACAACATGTAACTAAATTTTAGCAGTTCCTTTTGTTTCTTTGTGTTTAACCAATCAAAATCATTCAAAAAAGAAAAAGCATTGAAATTTTTTAGATTAAACTCTTTGGTAACAATAAACAAATAATTATTCAGCTTAGGATGTAGCCTTATTTAAGTAAGACTGCCAGAGTTAGGGTTTATCATGCACTCATGAGATCTTTTTGAGACATATTTGCCCCTGTCTGTGTATACAACTGTCAGATCAAGGCAGTGGGGCTCTCTGTTGTTTCCCTTAATTATTGCAGCAGATTGTTCCGTGGGGAAAAACCTTTTGTATTTTTAGCCAGAATTTTGACAGTTAAGCAGTTCCTGAGTCTGGGATTAATATTGCTGGGGAGAAACCCTTTGTATTTTTAGCCAGAATTTTAACAGTTAAGCAGTTCCTGAGTCTGGGATTAATATTGCTGCAAGTTCCCCAATATGACAAAACTCTGTTCCACCAGATATTCCGTTTTGAAACACAACCAAGGCTACTTTATTGCTTTTAAGCCTCTCTCTATAGACGTTTTGTGACTGTCTCACTTCTCTGCAGTTTTTCGCCCCTCACCAGCTCTCTTGCTAGTGTCCATCAATTGCGGATGGGCTGCTTAGTTCTGCAGTGTCTTTGGAAAGTTGCAGCTTTCTTATCTTATAACGTACCCCCCTCCGGTTACCTTACCAGAGTCCACCAAGTCGCAGTTGGGATACCTCTTTATCACAGCAGAACTCCAATCTTGTCATGCTGTTGGCGTGGCCATTCATGCAGTTTTCACCACTCACGTGCCTGTTGTTTCCAAGCCTTTGGCCTCACTGTTGTTTGCCCTGTAGCGCTGTGTCACCTTATGACCTCCTCAATGGTGCTTTAACATCGGGCCCGATATCGGTCAGCATAGGCCTGGGGAAGAGGCCTCGTTCCCCTGCAATTGATCCGGGATGCAAGCTGCTCTCTGCCAGAGCTTTGGTATCCGCCGCCGTCTAAAGAAAAACACGGCCCCAAGGATGGCTTGCCGGTGTGTTGGAGAGCGGTTGTACTCCTTCCCGCTCAGAGTACCTCCACGCTAACACCGTGCGTGGCTCCACCCCTTCCGCTCCTTCCGGATCTTACCAACCTGGCTGATAGGATTCTATCAGCCAATCGGAATTAAGGTAGGAAAATTCTGATTGGCTGATGGAATCAGCCAATCAGATTCAAGTTCAATCCGATTGGCTGATTGGATCAGCCAATCAGATTGAGCTCGCATTCTATTGGCTGTTCCGATCAGCCAATAGAATGCGAGCTCAATCTGATTGGCTGATCCAATCAGCCAATCGGATTGAACTTGAATCTGATTGGCTGATTCCATCAGCCAATCAGAATTTTCCTACCTTTATTCCGATTGGCTGATAGAATCCTATCAGCCAATCGGAATTCGAGGGACGCCATCTTGGATGACGTACCTTAAAGGAACCTTCATTCTTCAGTTGGACGTCGGAAGAAGAGGATAGATCCGCGCTGGAGGTCTTCAAGATGGAGCCGTTCGTCATCGGATGAAGATAGAAGATGCCGCTTGGATCAAGATGGTTGCCGGTCCGGATCTCCTCTTCTTCCCGGATAGGATGAAGACTTTGGAGCCTCTTCAGCCGCCGCTTGATAGAAGACTTCAGCCGGATTATGGATCGCCAGCCCCTGCTTGGGCTTGGATGAAGACTTCGGAGGCTTGGATCAAGACTTCGGAGGACTGATCGGTGAACCTGGCATGGTGAAGATAAGGTAGGAAGATCTTCAGGGGCTTAGTGTTAGGTTTATTTAAGGGGGGTTTGGGTTAGATTAGGGGTATGTGGGTGGTGGGTTGTAATGTTGGGGGGGGGTATTGTATGTTTTTTTTTACAGGCAAAAGAGCTGAATTATTTGGGGCATGCCCCGCAAATTGCCCTTTTCAGGGCTGGTAAGGTAAAAGAGCTTTGAACTTTTTTTAATTTAAAATAGGGTAGGGCATTTTTTTATTTTGGGGGTCTTTGTTATTTTATTAGGGGGCTTAGAGTAGGTGTAATTAGTTTAAAATTGTTGTAATATTTTTCTAATGTTTGTAAATATTTTTTTATTTTTTGTAACTTAGTTCTTTTTTATTTTTTGTACTTTAGTTAGTTTATTTAATTGTAGTTATTTGTAGGTATTGTATTTAATTAATTTATTGATAGTGTAGTGTTAGGTTTAATTGTAACTTAGGTTAGGATTTATTTTACAGGTAATTTTGTTATTATTTTAACTATTTTAGCTATTAAATAGTTCTTAACTATTTAATAGCTATTGTACCTGGTTAAAATAAATACAAAGTTGCCTGTAAAATAAATATTAATCCTAAAATAGCAGCAATATAATTATTATTTATATTGTAGCTATATTAGGGTTTATTTTACAGGTAAGTATTTAGCTTTAAATAGGAATAATTTATTTAATAAGAGTTAATTTATTTTGTTAGATTTAAATTATATTTAATTTAGGGGGGTGTTAGTGTTAGGGTTAGACTTAGCTTTAGGGGTTAATCCATTTATTAGAGTATCGGCGAGATCCGGTCGGCAGATTAGGGGTTAATAATTGAAGTTAGGTGTCGGCAATGTTAGGGAGGGCAGATTAGGGGTTAATACTATTTCTTATAGGGTTATTGAGGCGGGAGTGAGGCGGATTAGGGGTTAATAACTTTATTATAGTAGTGGTGAGGTGCGGTCGGAAGATTAGGGGTTAATAAGTGTAGGCAGGTGGAGGCGACGTTGTGGGGGCAGATTAGGGGTTAATAAATATAATATAGGGGACGGCGGTGTTAGGGGCAGCAGATTAGGGGTACATAAGTATAACGTAGCTTGCGGCGGCGTGCGGACGGCAGATTAGGGGTTAAAAAAATTAATTTGAGTGGCGGCGATGTGGGGGGACCTCGGTTTAGGGGTACATAGGTAGTTTATGGGTGTTAGTGTACTTTAGAGCACAGTAGTTAAGAGCTTTATGAACCGGCGTTAGCCCAGAAAGCTCTTAACTCCTGGGTTTTTTCTGCGGCTGGAGTTTTGATTTCTAACGCTCACTTCAGCCTAGACTCTAAATACCGGTGTTAGAAAGATCCCATTGAAAAAATAGGATACGCAAATGGCGTAGGGGGATCTGCGGTATGGAAAAGTCGCGGCTGCAAAGTGAGCGTTAGACCCTTTCCTGACAGACTCCAAATACCAGAGGGCAGTAAAAACCAGCGTTAGGAGCCTCTAACGCTGGTTTTGACGTCTACCGCCAAACTCTAAATCTAGGCCTTAATTTATTAAACACAGTATGAAGACAATTCAAATGTCATTAAAAAATTGTTCAAATATCATCACAAATTCAATCATACGTTTTGGCCCAAAACAGTTACAATCACCATTCATACAGCATACAATTTCTATTCACTGATAACTTTAACTATACTATATAAAAATTTATAAAATAACAGGTCAATATCAGTGCTTAATCAACAATAAAATAGTTCAACCATAAAATGCTCCTTCAACTTTTGTAGGTATACTGAGTTTCTATGAATTTCCTTACTGATCGTATCCTATGTAAACACTATGCAACATATAACCACCAGTGCTACGATTCTCTTATATCAAACATTGCACTGGTGGTTATATGGAGAATTTAAGCTATAAGAAGTTAGCCAAACTAGGTATGTTTTCTACATAAAAAAAAAAAGAAGACAAGAGGTCACAATTTAAGGCAGGAGGAAAAGAGAAATAACCTTCAGTAATGTAAACATTTTTCCTCTGAAAAAGCAATCAATTTGTGGAACTCCTTGCCTAAAAAGGTAGTAAATGCCAATATCTTAGATACATTTATAAATGGCTTAGATACTTTTCTGGCTAGAAACAGAATTCATGGATATGCTTGCTTGTGTTAAATGGGTCAGTTTTTTAATGAGATTAACTTAGGCTCAATTGGAGCTTTTATTGTAAATCAGGTATGATTTGTATAGGTTGAACTTGATGGACTTCTGTCCTCATTCATCTTCGGTGTTACTATGTATGTCTGCATATAGACATGTATACACAAACACATGATTTTGAAAAAAATCAAATCCTTATATAAAACAGTGTCCTGTAACATACACAAACAAGAAACTTGAAAAGAGTTAAAGGAAAATTAGAGAAAAAGAAATACATGATTGACACATTGAGACTCAACTGTCAGACTGTATTCTACACAGTATGTTTTTATGAGATTTGGGTGAAAACCTGATGTTTGGTTGATAGATAGATAGATAGATAGATAGATAGATAGGTACAGAGGCGTATTACCGCCTAGGCAGACAAGGCACGTGCCTAAGGTGTCAGATTAGGGAGGGCAGCACTTTTTGGAGCCTCAGAAGGAGCAGTGTTCCTATTTAAAATCGAGTAGTGTCTTTAAGTCAGGACCAGACTGATATACTACAGGAAAGTTCTTCTCTGGGAAAGGCACATATTGAGCAATAAGAGGCTGCTCCTAGGGTGGTAACTAGCCTAAGTGTGATGCGGGAATCCAGACGTGGACCAGTTGCTCAGCGTGCCTAGAGGGATATGGCTTCACCTCAATGACGAAGCCCACACTAGGCCAAAACATACATCTGGGGTTTTGCCGTTTCTCTCGTTCAAAGAGGGATTGCCTGGTATTTCGGTGCTGGACTGTACTGTTAAGTCAGGATCAGACTGATATGCTACAGGAAAGTTCTTCTCTGTGAAAGGCACATATTGAGCAAAAAGAGGCTGCTTCTAGGGTGGTAACTAGCCATAGAGCAAGCTATTATGCTATTGTTCGTTCCCAGGTTGAGCGCTTCTCTCTTTTATTTATGCAAATTATGACTCTTAGGGAAGTCTCCCTAAGTGTGATGTGGGAATCCAGACATGGACCCGTTGCTCAGTGTGCCTAGAGGGATATGGCTGCACCTCACTGACGAGGCCCACACTAGGCCAAAACGTACTTCTGGGGTTTTGCCGTTTCTCTCGTTCAGAGAGGGATTGCCTGGTATTTCGATTTCGGTGCTGGACTGTACTGTTAAGTCAGGATCATTCTGATATGCTACAGGAAAGTTCTTCTTTGTGAAAGGCACATATTGTGCAAAAAGAGGCTGCTTCTAGGGTGGTAACTAGCCATAGAGCAAGCTATTATGCTATTGTTCGTTCCCAGGTTGAGCGCTTCTCTCTTTTATTTATGCAAATTATGACTCTTAGGGATGTCTCCCTAAGTGTGATGTGGGAATCCAGACATGGACTCGTTGCTCAGTGTGCCTAGAGGGATATGGCTGCACCTCACTGACAAGGCCCACAATAGGCCAAAACGTACGTCTGGGGTTTTGCCGTTTCTCTCGTTTAGAGAGGGATTGCATGGAATTTTGGTGCTGGACTGTACTGTTAAGTCAGGATCAGACTGATATGCTACAGGAAACTTCTTCTCTGTGAAAGGCACATATTGAGCAAAAAGAGGCTGCTTCTAGGGTGGTAACTAGCCATAGAACAAGCTATTATGCTATTGTTCGTTCCCAGGTTGAGCGCTTCTCTCTTTTTATTTATGCGAGTAGTGTCTTTATTTAACTATCTCAAACTTCCATGTTACAGCGTGTCCACCAGGTTTTTCCAGGACACCCTTTTAAAAGAACAGTGAAAACATAGGTTTTTATCTATGAATTTATACATTTATATATTCATCTATTTTTAATATTTTAATCTGATTATTTATAATTCACATAAATTCTGTGATTGAAGTTATTTGTTTTTATTTTTTCCTATCTAGATCTGTACATATTATGTTAGAAGCAGTTTGCATTTTGTATAAATTTATATTAATTTCTGATCTATTTAATGGTTTTTCTCAGTTATTATATTGTAATAGTGCACTTTGAACTATTTTGACCCACTCGCTGATTATTGTTCCATTCTCTGTTTATAAGTTATGAGGTATTTAGGCTATCTCCTAATGTAATATACTAACAGATATGAACAGGTGAATTTGGATGTTTATACCCAAATACGTGAATCTTTACAAGCACCAATAAGGGGTATATATAGAGATATGGGTGCACTAATTGTGAGAGCATGAAAAAGGCTGTTACGGCTAAAACGTGTTGCTCTGTGTGCATTGTTTTTTTCCCCTACCAGCATCCATAATTCTAGGTTCGGTGTTTCAGTAACTGAAGCGCGCCAAAGAAGTATAGATGCAAAGTAAGCTGAAGACCTGTACACAGATGGCGTATAATAGCCTGTGCCAAGGGACTCTATGGGATCTTAGCCAGCACATCT
Organism: Bombina bombina; assembly: GCF_027579735.1. Lineage (NCBI taxonomy): Eukaryota > Metazoa > Chordata > Amphibia > Anura > Bombinatoridae > Bombina > Bombina bombina. Next base: position 249,394,512 of record NC_069506.1, on the reverse strand, counting down.
CCGGTGTAAGTAAGATGTAGCACCTTTTTGTTTTGGCTTGTCTCTTTTGTCATTGGAATTTATTTATATTCCAGCTATCCCTGGCACCCCATTTCTCCTGTATCAGCTGGATTATTCATATTAAGACTTTGCTTTGGTCAAACTTCATCCACGTTTCTGAATCAATTTCGGATTCCTCTTAGATATCGGATACTACAATTAGCAGTGTTTTAATATTTGATCACTATGTGTTACAGCTGTTTTCTAAATTTGCTGATTTGTTTTTACCATTTGTGTGTTGGATCTTTCTAGTGTGATTATTATACATGATCATTATATTGTATTATACATTTTTTTAAATATTTTACTTTGTATTATATGTATATTTTTAACTGATATTTTATTCTACTGTCTATTAGTCACTGATTTAGCTACATCCAGTACTGTCTATCTCTTTTGAGGGAGTATCTGCTCTGGTTTACTGAGTTTAGGGAGTCTCCTTTTTGTCACTGTTTTTGCTTTCAAGTGACGTATTACAGTGCAATTATCATTCATTTTTTGTTCTAAACATATAGAGCACACAACCCTGCCAGATAAAATATGAAAATGAGTTGTCTGTAATGAGCTATTCCTATCTTACCAATAAACAGCCTGCACTGCAATGCACAGGACAGCACAGTACTAGCAGAAGAGATCTAATTTGAAAATGCTGTGATATGCTGAGAGAGATACAGCTTCTTTTGTGCTGCTGACTGTACTTTATTTATCAATCTATGAAAAGTGCTGTTATGGAGGGATAACTCATCACAAACAGCTAATTTTCATATTTTGTCTGGCGGGGTGTGTGCACTCCACATGTTTGCACTGTGTGTTCTGATTGACAACCAGTGATCAGCAACTGATCCCCAGGTACTATATGGGCTAAAATATCACCTATACACTATGTTGTCCTGGCATCCCCATGGCAACCAGGAAGTGTGTATGCTCTACAAACTAGTATGGGGGAGGGGCAATTGCTTCCTGGATACGTCACAAGGCACAAACTTTTAAACTGCTCGGCATAGCTTTCACATGAGCAGTGATGTCATCAACAAACATATAGAGGAGCGAGAAGGACACTCTAAGTATAGAGCTTATGAACGTATACAGCTTCCGTTATGGCAACTCCATATTTTTGAAGCAGCAAACTAACTTCCAGTGTTGTGTTGAATTTGGGGATCTATCAAAATCGGGAATCGTCAATTCCCGGAACCCCGCCCACACATCTCTAGTATGCAAACACTATGCTAACACAGTAAGTATAGGTGATATATTTAAATATGCTCTTTTAATAATGACTTATAAACGCTGCCATATGCCACTTTACATAGTAAGTACGAAATACACGGCTAATAAATACCCTGCCTCGTACGTGACAAGCTGTCACAAATACTACTTATTAGCCGTGTATTTCGTACTTACTATATAAAGTGGCATATGGCAGCGTTTATAAGTCATTATTAAAAGAGCATATTTAAATATATCATCTATACTTATTGTGTTAGCATAGTGTTTGCATACTAGAGATGTGTGGGCGGGGTTCCGGGAATTGCCGATTCACGATTTTGATAGATCCCCAAATTCAACACAACACCGGTAGTCCCGAGTCCAGCAACATCACAGTCTTGTTTGGAACTTTGAGGACTTACTTTGCTTACTTATCTAAGCATCTGTTTACAGATATGCTGTAGCAGAGTTTATATCCACTCTGTGCTTTATTATTATTTTTTGAGAGTCTACTATCATTTTAGATTGCACACTGTATAATAGTCTAACGTTGGTCTATTTTTTAACTATTTGCTTATTACATACGTTTTTTTTATATTGTACACTTTGGTATTTGAGCGCCTCCTAGTGACCGTGTGAGGCATGTCTCTATCCATTATGGCATTTAGCTAAGTGGTTCCAAATCCACATAATTTCATTAAAAATTAAGAAAAGTTACTCAGTATTATAAAATGGCACTGGTAGTATTATAAAATGGCACCCAGATAGACTATCCAAACAGATCAGTTGGTAAACAAAAATAAAAACAACATTTTTGTTAGCAATGCCACTAACTATTTAATTCCTCGTGTGTTTGGAATCCATTACAGCAATAACATAATTTAAATCAACCAATGCTTACTAATATTTACATATATATATAGATATATAGAGAGATAAATTATACGATGCACTAATATTTATAACTGTTTTATAAAATGTAACGTATTTTAAACTAAATGTCACACATCCTTCATCAAATTACAAATGCCCCAAATGATAACAACTTAATAAAATTAACAAGTGAAACACACACAAAAAATTCTACTCTACAATGCTTCTGTAAGGAAAAGCTTTATAAAGTAAATAAAGTTAATAAACAATAAAGTTCTTATTACTTCTAAGCATTTATATATATATATATATATATATATATATATATATATTGATGAACAGAGGCAGCACTCACTGGTCTTTTTAAAAAAAAATGTGTAATTTATTTGTGACGTTTCGGGGACCGTATCCCCTTCCTCAGACACGGTCCCCGAAATGTCGAAATGTCACAAAATAAATTACACATTTTTTTTAAAAAGACCAGTGAGTGCTGCCTCTGTTCATCAATATTATTCAACCCCTGCATGCACCCTGGCAGAGTGACCTGAGAAGTGAGAGTGCTCTCCAGCTGACTATATTTATCTATATATATATATACATATCTATCTATCTATCTATCTATCTATCTATCTATCTATCTATCTATCTATCTATCTATCTATCTATCTACATATCTATCTATCTATCTATCTATCTATCTATCTATCTATCTATCTATCTATCTATCTATCTATATATATATATATATATATATATATATATATACTGTATATAAGGATAGTTTTTTGCTATATAACTTTCAGCTGTTAGTAGAGCTTACATACTGGTTGATTTTGTTTTTATCTATGATCAAAAGCCAGTCATAAAACGTTAGCACCAGTATTAAACACATAAACATAAAATATTTTGAAAGAATTAAACAAATACAACTTAATATACTCACATCTTATCTTATCATCTTTCTGTCTGAAAAGTATTTCAAAGGAAAGTTGCAAAATAGGTTTTCTTACCACGTTGAGGAAGTAAAAGTAATAATTGTTCTGCTTTCTGTGTGTATCAAAAATACAACGCACAGTCATGTTTATTTGTTAGCAAATTATTGTTTTTTAAATGACATCTAATCCTGCTGCTCATCTCTGTGTACAGGTTTTTACTATCTTACAGCCTTTTGCTATAATATGAAGTATCATTGCTAAAGAAATGATACATTCACAATACTTGCTAAATGTATTTGAACTATATGTGGAATACTTTTTATACATATTGGGCTAAATTAAAAGTGCCGTGCTATTTATCACCCCGCTCTCATATTAACTACACTACTAGTAAGCTTTTTGTGCAATTCAAGTAGCGTGTTTATTACAAGTTGAAAGTACAAAGTTCTCGTATGAGTGCTAAACCACAAAAATCAAAGTAAAAATCTGAACTTAGAATATCGTGGCCTGGTTAACGTATTCCCCCATAGACTTCAGTAGAGCGTGAAAAGTGAAAGAAAAACACCCATTCTCGCACACAAACCTGATCGCATTTAAGAGTGCTAATCTGACATGATTCATATATTTCACATTCCAATGTTCTATTTATTCATAAATTATATAAATTATATAAATTAGATATAGATATATACAAATATATATACATATATATATATATTGTATATATATATATATATATATATACTGTATATATATATATATATATATATATATATATACAGTATATATATATATATATATATATATATATATATATATATATATATATAGTAATAGCTATTTTTAAAAAACTAAGAATATATTAACTTATGTTAAAAACATTGTTTTGTGAAATATTTACAGTAAATACACAGTTAAACACTTTATTAAATATGAATATTGCATGAATATGACTTTACATGTTTTTAGTTACTTGACTCCAATGGGCTTCAATGCACTATATAAAGTTCCATGAGAGGATCTGCACATATATAGTCAAATTCCAGGGTGCTAAATCAAAAATAGTACAAACAGCATCCTTGTTCAAGACAGTACTTGCTGGATTTTAGTATAAAACTTATTTTTTATTGATCGAAATCCATAAAAAATCCCATAACGTTTGCATAACTGGCACCTTTAACAAATGGTTTCAGTCCATATGTAGGAAGGTATCAAAACCTGGCATCCAAGAGTCTGTTTTGGTACGCTTGTGTATAGCCACGCTCCTTCCGGTTATTATGCAGGATTCTAATGGTTCGCAACTTAATGCGACTAACCAATGCAATTCCTTGTTGTGTCAGTATCAGCACAGGGCTAATTTGCATGCAGTTCATACATCATTGCTCTGTTTGTATTGGTGTGTTCGGAGACAGCCAAAACATTGTAAAAGGGTGTACTGAAAGCTAAAATCTATGGTGTGGAATTATTAAGCTCCGAACGGAGCTTAATGACCCGTGTTTCTGGCGAGCTTTCATGCTCACCGGAAACACAAGTTATGAAGCAGCGGTCTAAAGACTGATGATCCATAACCTGTACGCCTGCTCTGAGGCGGCAGACAGACATTGCCAGAAATTAACCCGATCAAATACAATCAGGTTGATTGACACCCCCTGCTAGCAGCCGATTGGCCGCAAATCTGCAGGGGGCGGTATTGCACCAGCAGTTCACCAGAACTGCTGATGCAATGATAAATGCTGAGAGCGTATGCTGTCGGCATTTATCGATGTGCAGCAGACATGATCTGCAATATCGGATCATGTCCGCTTGCACCATCTTAAATAGGTCCCACGGGGCAATGTAAGTCATGTGCTGGGTTGTTTGCCTATACAAATTAGGAGTATAGATGCAGTTGAGGAAAAAACACTCTTTTATTTTTGCATAATTTTTAGCATGCAATTTTTATCTCCACTACCCCATGTTAAAGAATTGGTGTCATATATCATCATAGAAATGTCCGTAGCCCAAAAGGAGGGGGTTATATTTGGCTATTATATATTATACTGGTAGATCCTCAATTCTTGGATGTATATGTTCTCTTGTTCACATATCACATGACCCATTAAGAGATCATCCTATGAAAGGACCAAAATACAGCTGAACATTCAAGCCCTTGGACTCCACTATGTTCAAAGTGTTTATCCACTTGGTTTCTAACTGAAGCAGCAGCCTCGCTTGGTCTCCACCCCTTCCTAACACAGATACATGATCTATAATCATCATCCTTAGACTAGATACACTATGCCTGTGTGTTGAAAAATTGCGGGCCACTGGTTGGTCTGAAGTGCCATTCTTGATGGCCTATCTAATTCTGTATCTGTGGTTCACCATCGTTTCTTTAAAGGAACAAGGGCAAATAAGTACATACACAATGTTACAGGATAACCTATGCAGGATCTTAAACCTTTTGTTGGTGTGGGGATGTTGGAATGTTGCTCCACTCTGCATGCTATTGCACGTTACGCAATCATCACCCTTCCTTGTCATTAGGACTTTAGACATGTTTCCTTCTGGTAGCATCCCCTTGGGTGTGTCATAACCAGAAGGTCACGGATGTTCTTAGCCCTCAGGTATACCATTCTTAAGGGCATCACCTTCCAATTGATGAGGTTACTATCAGTCTGTAGGATGTCCTATCTTTTACAAATTCATTGATTTGAGCGTGAACTGGCGTAAAGGTTGTCTCAAAGTAAAGGCAGAAATTATCTGTTGTTTTCTTAGCCTTGTTCTTTATCAACAAAGTGTCTTGTGTGTGCAATTTCATTTTTTTCCTTGCATAATCCACATCCACTCTTTGATATCCTCTTTCACATAATTGTTATGTGAGAAGCTCAAGTTCTGAATTGTTTTGAACCACCTTAGTGAGCTTTAAGTAAATGATGACAGCTAGAAGCCGGAGCCCCGCTGTAAAGTGAAAACCGCCTTAAAGTGAAACAAGGAATTCCTATCTGTGGGTTTGGTGAATAGAGAAGTACCAAATCTATATCCATCACTGCCACTTAGTTTGAATATATTCAAATCCAAAAAAATGGACAATTTTATAATCATATTCTATCTTAAATCTGATTGGAGAATCTGTACTGTTAAGTTCCCAAGTTTCCAAGAATTTACAGGTTCACATACGTAGGGGCCATATTTGACACCATTGCTGTTCTTGAGAATTGTAAGTAAAAATCATTCTCAAACCTGAAATAATTTTTGGTTTAACAGTGTTCCATTATTTTATTATATATAAAGTAACCAGCGATGCACTCACAGGTCTTTTTAACAACAATTTTAATGGAACGTTTTCGGGGTTTAATACCCCTTGATCAGCATGTCTGGTTACTTTATGCGAATACATTCTTGCACCCAGGCTGTTGACGAGTGGTGGGCTAAACTGGAATTTGTGAAATATATATATATATATATATATATATATATATATATATATATTTATTTATTTATTTATTTATATACACTTACCGGCCACTTTACATTTATATATATATATATATATATATATATATATATATATATATATATATATATATATATATATATGGAGTTCTATGAAATATGTTGCTGAGCACCCCGGTCATAAGGAAGTATTGTGAGTGCTAAACTGCTTTGTATTGAGTATATATATACACACTCACCGGCCACTTTATATTTATATATAAATATATATATATATATATACACACTCACTGGCCACTTTATTAGGTACACCTGTTCAATTGCTTGGTGACCCAAATTGCTAATCAGCCAATCACATGGCAACAACTCAATGCATTTAAGCATCTAGACATTGTGAAGACGACTTGCTGAAGTTTAAACCGAGTATCAGAATGGGGAGGAAAGGGGATTTAAGTGTCTTTGAACGTGTCATGGTTGTTGGTGCCAGAAGGACTGGGCTGAGTATGTAAAAAAACTGCTGATCTACTGGGATTTTCATGCACAACCATCTCTAGGGTTTTCAAAGAATGGTCTGAAAAAGAGAAAATATTCAGTGAGTGGCAGTTGTGTGGACATGATGTCAAAGGTCAGAGGAGTATGGTTCAAGATGATAGAAAGGCAACAGTCACTCAGCTAACCCCTTGTTACAACCAATGTATGCAGAATGCCATCTCTGAATGCACAAAACATCGAACCTTGAAGCAGATGGGCTACAGCCGCAGAAGATCACACTGGGTGCCAATCCTGTCAGCTAAGGACAGGAAACTGAGACTACAATTCGCACAGGCTCACCAAAATTGGACAATAGAAGATTGGAAAAACCTTGCCTGGTCTGATGAGTCTTGATTTCAGCTGTGACATTCGGATGGTAGGGTCAGAATTTGGCGTAAACAACATGAACGCATGGATCCATCCTGCCTTGTATCAATGGTTCAGGCTGCTGGTGGTGGTGTAATGGTGTGTGGGGGATATTTTCTTGGCACACTTTGGGCTCCTTAGTACCAACTGAGCATTGTTGCTGACCATGTCCATCCCTTTATGACTTACAGTGTACCCATCTTCTGAGTGCTACTTCCAGCAGAATAATGCACCCTGCCACAAAACTCAAATCATCTCAAACTCGTTTCTTGAATATGACAATGAGTTCACTTTACTCCAATGGCCTCCACAGTCACCAGATCTCAATCCAATAGAGCACCCCGACAAATTTGCAACAACTGTGTGAAGCTATCATGTCAATATGGACCAAAATGTCTGAGGAATGTTTCTAACACCTTGTTGAATCTATGTCATGAAGAATTAAGGCAGCTCTGAAGGCAAAAGGGTGTACAACCCGGTACTAGCAAGGTGTACCTAATAAAGTGGCTGGTGAGTGTGTAAAGAGCCACAATTAACCCCTAATCGCTTGGGCGCAACAGTTAGATAGGTAGATAAATAGGTAGATAGATAGGTAGGTAGATAGATAGATAAATAGATTGACTAATTTTAAATAAAAAATTAATTGCCCTCTGAGTACAGAACAATGCTTTTTCAAGTATTTCTTAACTGCGCTAGAAGAAAACTTTTTGCATGCATCGGGTTGCACTCGTATTACAAGTTGAAAGTGAACTGTTAATGTTCATTTTCACACTAACCAGATGCACATAAAAAGCCAAAATTAGAATATATTGTGCGCAATAACCTATTCCCCTATAGATGTCAATTGAGCAAAAAAAGTTGGGAAAAAAAATAACCCTATTTACAACGCATAACCCAACATGAAAATATGAATATTTCACATGCCAATGTTCTTCGAATAGAATATGTTCTATTTATTCAAAAATACATGTTTCTACATATATCTGATTTTTTTTACACAAATATATACATGATTATATCTATATATATAAAATATATTAAAAGAGAGAGAACATATATAAAGTCATAGAACATATTCTGCAATGGACAGAACAATAGAATGTGAAATATTTACAGTAAATACACAGTATTAAACGTTATTAAATATGAATTGCATAATATGATTTTACCCGTTTTCATCCACTTAGCTGCAAAGGACTCCAGTGTTCCTATATATAGATATATCTATATATGTATACATATGTGTTTATATGTGTATATATGTCTGTAAACATAAATACATATGTACACACACACATAAACATATATGTATGTATATATATATATATATATATATATATACAGTATATTTGTACACATGCATATACATCTTTAGATATGTATATGTCTTCATCTCAATGTTAAAGCCCTTTGCCTGCTTTTGTTTTCTAAAACCTGATACCTCATATCTTTGACCTCCTTTAACTTTGTATGCAATATTTTTTTTTATTTTTTTATTATTATTATTAATATTATTAGATGGTGTTATTATGAGTCTAAGCTAACCTGACATGCTTTAACTTCAATAGTGCTGAGGCGATCGTGTTTACTTTCAACTTGTAATACGAGTGTGCTAACAGCCGCGATAAACCCCTTTTCACTAGCATGCAAATGCTAGCATGGGACTCGTAATCCAGCCCAAAACCTGTAGTAAGATTTAAACATATTTATATTTTATGTAATCATTTTAAACAGATCATATTTTAAATAAAACTCCTTTTACTGAATCCTTTTTTAGAATCTTGGAGAAAGCTGCTCATCTGAAATATCCCAGCTTGTGCATAGTCACCATTAGTTTGGTGTTTGTCATTACATAAATACATTACCATTGAGGTCAGCTGTGGAGACTAATTTTGTTTTTACAGAATACCCTATGTGGTGCACCATTTTGGCCCAGACTACAAGTGGATTGCAATTGATAGTACAGGGTGCGCTATCAATATTGTGGGACCATGCAGCGATTAGTGTGCAATCTGGTATTACCGGTGAATGGTAAAGCTAAATTACCAGAGACTGTTTAGCATGGCTGACATTTCTTTAGCGTGCCTTATAATTCAAAGGATAGTATGGTCGTGCTAAACATCACTCATGGTACAAATTGTGAGTTACGTATTGTACTTAAGTGCTAAAAAAGAGACCTGAAGTAAAGTGATAGAGCTTAGAAGTAAAGTGATAAAGCTTAACGAATATACATATATATATATATTTATATATATATATATATATATATATATATATATATATATATATGACAAATAACATAAAATATAGTGGTGCACTATTTTATTTCTCAATTTCCAATGCTTACATAACTGTGCTAGCTGTCCCAAATAATATATATTACCACTTTACAAGGAAGGATTGAGCAAGTATTCTAGTCAATCAAAGAGGGACACCGGCTGCACTTAGTTTACCAAAAGCTTTATTACCAAACGAATATAACCAAACAGACCAGATCGTCTATTCTCCACCCTATTCCAAGCTACAAATTCTAAGACCAAACAGCATACACATACACACACTCTCAGACTCTGCTTGCTTGCAGGGCACATACCATAATCACAGTACTCCTAGTTTCAAAAAAATGTACCGTGGTGCTCACAAATACTTATGTCTAACCACAAATTCAACATAGGTTTATAGTTGACATCTGACGAAGCCCCGATACTCAGCCCTTTGTGGGAGGAGAGAAACGCGTCATGACTGAGGATTCACGTGATGTGAATAGCTACTAACGGACTTTGCAAACGCTGTGTAAGGAGGACGCTGGAGTGCAAACTGCGGGTAAGCAAGTGAAGAAGCCAGACGGAATAAAAGATTTCCACACCAGACCGTCTCTAAAGGAAGGTACATGGGAAGTTGTAAATTGGTTGGGCTAAAAAGTCTTGCGGTAACTGGTGGACAGCCTGGATCTGTCTTAGCAGTGCATACAGTGTGTTCTCCTTGCAGGGGCACCTGTCATAAACAGCACTTGTTTCGAATCACATTGTGGAGCCATACTAACTAAAGACACTTTTGAGACCGAAGCCATATAACGGAACATTTATATAGTAGCGTTAACATTCATACCTGAGCATGTATTCACACTTAAGAGCCTGGTCATATGGAAAAAACAGCAGTATATGGACTTTACAGCAGCAATTGTGTTGGGGCCCCACACTAGACATTTGTGTATTGGCAACTATAAACCTATGTTGAATTTGTGGTTAGACATAAGTATTTGTGAGCACCACGGTACATTTTTTTGAACCTAGGAGTACTGTGATTATGGTATGTGCCCTGCAAGTCAAGCAAGCAGAGTCTGAGAGTGTGTGTATGTGTATGCTTTTTGGTGTTAGAATTTGTAGCTTGGAATAGGGTGGAGAATAGACAATCTGGTCTGTTTGGTTATATTCGTTTGGTAATAAGCTTTTGGTAAACTAAGTGCAGCCGGTGTCCCTCTTTGATTGACTGGTATACTTGCTCAATCCTTCCTTGTAAAGTGGTAATATATATATATATATATATATATATATATATATATATATATATACATATTTAAATAATGTATCAGCACTACACTCCTTAGTTATGTGAACCATAAAAGTGGAAGGGATATGGGGTTCAGAACCCCCAATAGATTACCTCCCATTTGGGCAAAGAGAGTTAATGAATTAATTATCATTATTAAAGAAAAAAGAGTAACTCTTAGTCCAGCACAATGGAATCTCACAAAATTAAACTTGAAAGATTTAAAGATCAGACCCCCAAGTATATAAAAACAGACACATAGAAAAAGCAATTTAGATATAAGTTTATCATAAATCAAAGCATATAGTTATATACATGTATTGTATGGCAACAATTGATTCAAACCAGATATTCCCCTGTGAATAGAAAAGTCAAATGGTATTAACCCTTATAAGAGGCCTCTAAACATGTAAGTTCACTGGCTATTATTCACAGCCAAAGAAAAGATTACATCTTCATAAGGTCTCCAAATATTTATGCACGTGATGCACTGAAAAGCAAAATCAAGTTCACTTGATTGCAGAATATATAACGCTGAACCAGGACAGCAATTCCAACAATCCAAAATGCACTTTATAGAGTATCACCTAAGATCGATTTAGGAGTGAATAACAAGGATAAGGCAATTGTATAGGCTTGATTGCAGTGATTTTCTAAGCAATTATGATTTAACTCAAAGCAGCGTAAACACCTTTCATATGCACGCTGTATTTGTATACCTAGTGCTTTCCTCAATCAGCATTTCCCAGCGTATTAGTAAAAAAGTTCCTTATATTACCTTGTCAATCCTTCGGTATTGCTTGCAGAGAGTAAAGGCATTTAGTGGTATTTACCACGCCTACCTTCTCAGTGTGTCACGGAGCTTGGGTATACCCGTAAGGCTTGTTGCAACAAGGGAATTCCAGCAGCGGCGGGGATCAGCTGTTCCTCCGCCAATTAACAAACAGCTACGCGCGTTTCACCCACAGTTCAATGGGCTTCTTCCGGCTGAGTTGTAATCTATTGCAGAGCTCTGACAATTTTAAACCTGCCTGAAAACTCCTCCTTCTCATTCATTATCTTCCCAGGTGTGAAATAGGGTGAATTGGAAATATGTATACTTTGTTGCCATAAACATTTTATACTGCATGTAAACAATCAAATTTACAATTTGTCAAAAGAATTTTAAACATGACAGTTACTTTTTGCACACTAGTATTGATATGCAATCTACATCAAAAGAATTTTTATTCGTTTGCACGATTGTTTGAAAAAAGAGAGAGAAAAAAGACCACTCTTATTTAAAGGGACAGATTTCAACTAGCTTCACATCTTCTAAATTCTTAGTTTTTGATGAAATTACCCTACATTTTTATTCTAATATATCTAGCAAGTTATTAGCTTACTTTAATGTGAAGGGATAAAAAAGTGATAAAAAAGTGATAAAAAAAGTTTTTTTACACACGGTTTCAAGGGACAGCTATGCAACATGTATTAGATTTGTTATGTATATAACACTTGTCCAATACAATTTTGTGCTTTTAATTTACTGCACATTTATTCATGTAACAAACTTTAAAATCAGAGATGGCATTTAAGATACCATAATTGATTGTTAGATGGTTGGGGGTTTTGCTGAAGAAATTAAATTTGTTCTCTCACTGTCAAATATTAACCAGGGCCTAGACGTCCATCAGGGTTCCGATAAGTTATGACTTATTAGAGAAAGGGGGCATAATTAATTTCCTCATTCATTCCTGAGGGTTTTAAAGATTTAAGATTAAAAATCCATTTGCACTCTAAATGGTTTGAATCAATTGTTGCCATACAATACATGTATATAACTATATGCTTTGATTTATGATAAACTTATATCTAAATTGCTTTTTCTATGTGTCTGTTTTTATATACTTGGGGGTCTGATCTTTAAATCTTTCAAGTTTAATTTTGTGAGATTCCATTGTGCTGGTCTAAGAGTTACTCTTTTTTCTTTAATAGTGATAATTAATTCATTAACTCTCTTTGCACAAGTGGGAGGTAATTTATTGGGGGTTCTGAACCCCATATCCCTTCCACTTTTATGGTTCACATAACTAAGGAGTGTAGTGCTGATACATTATTTCAATAATTAATCCTGTCTTCAGTAGAAGCCTTTCCAGTATCGTGCACACAGGAATTTATTTAAGGTTTAGGATCTTCCTGATTTTTTATGGAATCAGCCATATAGTGTGATTTAAAGTTTGAACATGGCTGAATTAAATGAAAATCAGTGGAATTATGATGTGAATGATACATTCTCAATACCAACAGTAGGAGAAAGTATATCAACACAAAGTACAGACAACACTAGTATTTACAAAACATTTAAGGAATACAAAAAGAAACTATTAAAGGAACAGAGATTAAAATGGGAAATTTCTAGTTTAAACAAATATCTAGAATCATAAATGATACCGAGAGGCTTGAGAATAAGAAAGAAACTAGGCTCTAATTTGAATGAACCACTTTTAGAAGATTTAAAAAAAAAATGGGAGGAGTATGCTAATGAATGCTCACAAAAATGGATGAAATTAATGGTAGATGAAAACAAATTGAGATTAAATCAGATAGAAACAGAATTAAAACTGACAAAAGACAATATAGAAAAATGGAAGGATAATGAGGAATTTGAAAAACAACTGGGTCTAGTTAAAATGGAGATCAGGAAAGTGCAAGATGCGATAAAATTTAGGAAAAAACTAAAATTCCAGAGAGACTGGACTGATTATAATGAGAACAAAGTATACGATTATGCAGGTAATTTTACAAGTAGCTCAGAAGCTGAGAATTCTAGTGGTAATGATCAACAAAATAGCAAAACTTTTAGAGAGAAACAAAGGAGTTTTTTAGACCCCAAATCAAACACAAAAATAAGCAATCAAAGAGGGAGAAGGCGTTACCAAACAAGGTTCCAACAGAAAGAGAAACAAAACAAATAAATGTAGTTAATTTGTCTACAAAAGAACTAAAAGATGAGCATATAAAACTATTGAGCAGAGGTTTAACATTCTCACCGACATCAAAATGTGATAAATTCACCTTGGTGAAAGACCTCAACCTGTTCGCTAGAAAAATCATTCTTAAAAAACAATTTAAAAATAAACAGAATGTTCAAACCTGGAATATGCATGAATTAGAATCCCTACGCAGTTTAGAATCCCTTGAAAAAGAGAATGCAACCCAGGACCCCTTAGAGAATTCAGAATCAGAAATTACCAATATAGGCTTTAGTAATTTAAAGAAAAAATTGGAATATATGCCAGCACTATCCACAACTCCTTTAGTACACAATTTTGTCAAAATGGTGGAAAAGGACATTAATTTGTTAGACACTAACAGTGACTTTGTAGACAACTTAAGCCAAATAGAATGTAAAGCAATGAGAGATTTAATGGATGATCCCTTAATCACAATAAAGCCATTGGATAAGGGAGGCAACGTAGTAGTATTAAATTCCAAAGACTATATAGTTGAATGTGAAAGACAACTTAAAGATAGAAAACAATATAAACCTCTAAAATCTGACCCAACCCAGAAATATAATGATGAAGTAGAAATAATATTGATCAAAGCACTAGAGGACAACATAATATATAAAAAAGAGTTTAAATATCTGCACATAAAACATCCCATAATACCAACATTTTATACTATTCCAAAATTACATAAGGCCAAAATTCCACCACCAGGTAGACCGATAGTTTTTTGGATTAGGCTCACTTACAGAAAATATTTCACAGTATGTAGATTTCTGTCTAAGACCACACTTATTTAACCTTTCATCATATATCAAAGATACTTTAGATGTCCTTAAAAAGCTAGATGACATCTCAGTTCAACCAGATACATTATTGGTTGCCATATATGTAGAAATGTTATATTCATCAATCCCACACAACTTAGGCCTAGAGGCATGTAAATTCTATTTACAACAAAGAGGGGCTGCATACACAAGGCACACTAACTTGTTCTTGAATTATTAAAATTCATTCTTGAACATAATTATTTTACATTCAATGGGAGGTTTTATGAGCAGATATTAGGAATGGCAATGGGGACATGTTGTGCCCCAACTTATGCTTGCCTTTATTTAGGCAAATGGGAACAGGACTGTGTACTTGACTGTGAACCTTTGGCTAAGGTTCATAGATGATATTTTAGTTATCTGGGAAAACACAGAGGATAATTTAACAAAATTTATGGCTAATCTAAATTTAAACGACTGGAATTTAAAATTTACTTTCACAAAGGACAGAGCACGTATCTCCTTCCTAGATCTCAATATAATAATTCAAGAAGATAAGATAGCAACATCTACTTATCGAAAACCAACAGCAGGTAATACTCTGCTTGAATATGATAGTCATCATCCGCAAAATCTAATTAATAATATACAATATGGCCAATACTTAAGGCTCAAAAGAAATTGTTCGGATACACATCAATTTGAATTAGAAGCCAGGGATCTAAAAGATAAATTTAGAGCAAGAGGCTATCCCAATAAAACTTTAAAAATAGCCTATAACAAATCTAAACTAAAAACAAGAGAGGACCTTCGATATAAAAAAGATGATAAAAATCCAACAAATTTAGCACCAGTTAGATTTATTACAAATTACAATAATAAATGGAAGGAAATTAGGAAGATCCTAAAAAAGCATTGGCACATCTTACAAGCAGAACCATCATTAATTGAAATCATAGGAGATAAACCGTCCCTAACAGCAAAAAAAGGCAAATAACTTAAAGGACACATTAGTACGAAGCCACTTTAGCCATAAAGCAAAAACAACTTGGCTAGATAAATGGAGAGTAAGGGATGGGAATTATAAATGCAGTCACTGTTCAGTCTGTCAGAATATGGAAACAGATAATAAATTTATAGATAAAAATGGTACAATGCATAAAGTAAAAGGACATATTTCCTGTGGCAGTGAGGGAATTATATATATGGTATTCTGCAAATGCCCAATGTATTACATAGGCAAAACTTATAAGGAGCTACGTGAACGAATCAAGGAACATAAAAGGGATATAAAAAATGCAAACATTAAAACCAGTGCAGTGGCTAGACACTTTTTAGATTGTCATCAAAGCAACAAAAATGCATTAAGATTCAGAGGCTTGGAAACTGTTGATATGAAAGGCAGAGGAGGAGATTTGGATAAAAAACTCTTGCAACTAGAGTGTAAATGGATTTTTAATCTTAAATCTTTAAAACCCTCAGGAATGAATGAGGAAATTAATTATGCCCCCTTTCTCTAATAAGTCATAACTTATCGGAACCCTGATGGACGTCTAGGCCCTGGTTAATATTTGACAGTGAGAGAACAAATTTACGGCTAGATTTAGAGTTTGGCGTTAGCCGTCAAAACCAGCGTTAGAGGCTCCTAACGCTGGTTTTGGGCTACCGCTGGTATTTAGAGTCAGTCAGGAAAGGGTCTAACGCTCACTTTCAAGCTGCGACTTTTCCATACCGCAGATCCCCTTACGTCAATTGCGTATCCTATCTTTTCAATGGGATCTTTCTAACGCCGGTATTTAGAGTCGTGGCTGAAGTGAGCGTTAGAAATCTAACGACAAAACTCCAGCCGCAGCAAAAAGCCAGGAGTTAAGAGCTTTCTGGGCTAACCCCGGTTCATAAAGCTCTTAACTACTGTGCTCTAAAGTGCACTAACACCCATAAACTACCTATGTACCCCTAAACCGAGGTCCCCTCACATCGCCACCACTCTATTAAAAATTCTTAATCCCTAATCTGCCGACCGCACACCGCCACCACCTACGTTATCCCTATGTACCCCTAATCTGAGGCCCCTAACACCGCCAACCCCTATATTATATTTATTAACCCCTAATCTGCCGCCCCCAACGTCGCCTCCACCTACCTACAATTATTAACCCCTAATCTGCCGACCGGACCTCACCGCTACTCTAATAAATGTATTAACCCCTAAAGCTAAGTCTAACCCTAACCCTAACACCCCCCTAAGTTAAATATAATTTAAATCTAACGAAATAAATTAACTCTTATTAAATAAATTATTCCTATTTAAAGCTAAATACTTACCTGTAAAATAAATCCTAATATAGCTACAATATAAATTATAATTATATTGTAGCTATTTTAGGATTAAAATTTATTTTACAGGCAACTTTGCATTTATTTTAACCAGGTACAATAGCTATTAAATAGTTAATAACTATTTAATAGTTACCTAGTTAAAATAATTACAAAATTACCTGTAAAATAAATCCTAACCTAAGTTACAATTAAACCTAACACTACACTATCAATAAATTAATTAAATAAAATACCTACAATTATCTACAATTAAACCTAACACTACACTATCAATAAATTAATAAAATACAATACCTACAAATAAATGCAATTAAGTAAGCTAACTAAAGTACAAAAAATAAAAAAGAACTAAGTTACAAAAAATAAAAAAATATTTACAAACATTATAAAAATATTACAACAATTTTAAGCTAATTACACCTACTCTAAGCCCCCTAATAAAATAACAAAGCCTCCCAAAATAAAAAAATGCCCTACCCTATTCTACAATACAAATAGAAAAGCTCTTTTACCTTACCAGCCCTTAAAAGGGCCTTTTGCGGGGCATGCCCCAAAGAATTCAGCTCTAATGCCTGTAAAAAAAAACATACAATACCCCCCCAACATTAACACCCACCACCCACATACCCCTAATCTAACCCAAACCCCCCTTAAATAAACCTAACACTAAGCCCCTGAAGATCTTCCTACCTTATCTTCACCACGCCGGGAATCACCGATCGGTCCAGGCTCCGAAGTCTTCATCCAAGCCCAAGCGGGGGCTGAAGACGTCCATCCTCCGGCTGAAGTATTGATCCAAGCGGCGGCTGAAGAGGTCCATCATCGGGGCTGAAGTCTTCATCCTATCCGGGCAGAAGAGGAGATCCGGAACGGTAGACATCTTCATCCAAGCGGCATCTTCTATCTTCTTCCATCTGTCGACGAGCGGCTCCATCTTCAAGACCTCCAGCGCGGATCCATCCTCTTCTTCCGACGTCCTAACACAGAATGAAGGTTCCTTTAAGGGACGTCATCCAAGATGGCGTCCCTCGAATTCCGATTGGCTGATAGGATTCTATCAGATAATCGGAATTAAGGTAGGAAAATTCTGATTGGCTGATGGAATCAGCCAATCAGATTCAAGTTCAATCCAATTGGCTGATGGAATCAGCCAATCAGATTGAGCTCGCATTCTATTGGCTGATCGGAACAGCCAATAGAATGCAAGCTCAATCTGATTGGCTGATTGGATCAGCCAATCGGATTGAACTTGAATCTGATTGGCTGATTCCATCAGCCAATCAGAATTTTACTACCTTAATTCCGATTGGCTGATAGAATCCTATCAGCCAATCGGAATTCGAGGGACGCCATCTTGGATGACATCCCTTAAAGGAACCTTCATTCTGTGTTAGGACGTCGGAAGAAGAGGATGGATCCGCGCCGGAGGTCTTGAAGATGGAGCCGCTCGTTGACGGATGGAAGAAGATAGAAGATGCCGCTTGGATGAAGATGTCTACCGGTCCGGATCTCCTCTTCTGCCCGGATAGGATGAAGACTTCAGCCCCGATGATGGACCTCTTCAGCCGCCGCTTGGATCAAGACTTCAGCCGGAGGATGGACGTCTTCAGCCCCCGCTTGGGCTTGGATGAAGACTTCGGAGCCTGGACCGATCTGTGATACCCGGCATGGTGAAGATAAGGTAGGAAGATCTTCAGGGGCTTAGTGTTAGGTTTATTTAAGGGGGGTTTGGGTTAGATTAGGGGTATGTGGGTGGTGGGTTGTAATGTTGGAGGGGGTATTGTATGTTTTTTTTTTTTTACAGGCAAAAGAGCTGAATTCTTTGGGGCATGCCCCGCAAAAGGCCCTTTTCAGGGCTGGTAAGGTAAAAGAGCTTTTCTTATTGTATTTTAGAATAGGGTAGGGCATTTTTTTTATTTTGGGGGGCTTTGTTATTTTATTAGGGGGCTTAGAGTAGGTGTAATTAGCTTAAAATTGTTGTAATATTTTTATAATGTTTGTAAATATTTTTTTATTTTTTTTAACTTAGTTCTTTTTTATTTTTTGTACTTTAGTTAGTTTATTTAATTGTATTTATTTGTAGGTATTGTATTTAATTAATTTATTGATAGTGTAGTGTTAGGTTTAATTGTAGATAATTGTAGGTATTTTATTTAATTAATTTATTGATAGTGTAGTGTTAGGTTTAATTGTAACTTAGGTTAGGATTTATTTTACAGGTAATTTTGTAATTATTTTAACTAGGTAACTAATAAATAGTTATTAACTATTTAATAGCTATTGTACCTGGTTAAAATAAATACAAAGTTGCCTGTAAAATAAATATTAATCCTAAAATAGCTACAATATAATTATAATTTATATTGTAGCTATATTAGGATTTATTTTACAGGTAAGTATTTAGCTTTAAATAGGAATAATTTATTTAATAAGAGTTAATTTATTTCGTTAGATTTAAATTATATTTAACTTAGGGGGGTGTTAGGGTTAGCGTTAGACTTAGCTTTAGGGGTTAATACATTTATTAGAGTAGCGGTGAGGTCCGGTCGGCAGATTAGGGGTTAATAATTGTAGGTAGGTGGAGGCGACGATGGGGGTGGCAGTTTAGGGGTTAATAAATATAATATAGGGGTCGGCGGTGTTAGGGGCAGCAGATTAAGTGTACATAGGGATAATGTAGGTTGCGGCGGTATACGGAGCAGCAGATTAGGGGTTAAAAAAAATATGCAGGTGTCAGCGATAGCGGGGGCGGCAGATTAGAGGTTAATAAGTGTAAGGTTAGGGGTGTTTAGACTCGGGGTTCATGTTAGGGTGTTAGGTGCAGACTTAGAAACTGTTTCCCCATAGGAAACAATGGGGCTGCGTTAGGAGCTGAACGCTGCTTTTTTGCAGGTTTTAGTTTTTTTTCAGCTCAAACTGCCCCATTGTTTCCTATGGGGGAATCGTGCATGAGCACGTTTTTGAAGCTGGCCGCGTCCGTAAGCACCGCTGGTATTGAGAGTTGCAGTGGCGGTAAATTATGCTCTACGCTCCCTTTTTGGAGCCTAACGCAGCCATTCTGTGAACTCTCAATACCAGCGGTATTTAAAAGGAGCGGGGAAAAAAAAAGCCAGCATTAACTAGCCACAAATTTCTTCAGCAAAAACCCCAAGCATCTAACAATCAATTATGGTATCTTAAATGCCATCTCTGATTTTAAAGTTTGTTACATGAATAAATGTGCAGTAAATTAAAAGCACAAAATTGTATTGGACAAGTGTAATATACATAACAAATCTAATACATGTTGCATAGCTGTCCCTTGAAACCGAGTGTAAAAAAACTTTTTTATCACTTTTTTATCACTTTTTTATCCCTTCACATTAAAGTTACTAATAACTTGCTAGATATATTAGAATAAAAATGTAGGGTAATTTCATCAAAAACTAAGAATTTAGAAGATGTGAAGCTAGTTGAAATCTGCCCCTTTAAATAAGAGTGGTCTTTTTTCTCTCTCTTTTTTCAAACAATCGTGCAAACGAATAAAAATTCTTTTGATGTAAATTGCATATCAATACTAGTGTGCAAAAAGTAACTGTCATGTTTAAAGTTCTTTTGACAAATTGTAAATTTGATTGTTTACATGCAGTATAAAATGTTTATGGCAACAAAGTATACATATTTCCAATTCACCCTATTTCACACCTGGGAAGATAATGAATGAGAAGGAGGAGTTTTCAGGCAGGTTTAAAATTGTCAGAGCTCTGCAATAGATTACAACTCAGCCGGAAGAAGCCCATTGAACTGTGGGTGAAACGCGCGTAGCTGTTTGTTAATTGGCGGGGGAACAGCTGATCCCCGCCGCTGCTGGAATTCACTTGTTGCAACAAGCCTTACGGGTATACCCAAGCTCCGTGACACACTGAGAAGGTAGGCGTGGTAAATACCACTAAATGCCTTTACTCTCTGCAAGCAATACCGAAGGATTGACAAGGTAATATAAGGAACTTTTTTACTAATACGCTGGGAAATGCTGATTGAGGAAAGCACTAGGTATACAAATACAGCGTGCATATGAAAGGTGTTTACGCTGCTTTGAGTTAAATCATAATTGCTTAGAAAATCACTGCAATCAAGCCTATACAATTGCCTTATCCTTGTTATTCACTCCTAAATCGATCTTAGGTGATACTCTATAAAGTGCATTTTGGATTGTTGGAATTGCTGTCCTGGTTCAGCGTTATATATTCTGCAATCAAGTGAACTGGATTTTGCTTTTCAGTGCATCACATGCATAAATATTTATATACACACACACACAGTATCCCACAAAAGTGAGTACACCCCTCATATTTTTGTAAATATTTTATTATATATTTTCATGTGACAACACTGAAGAAATTACACTTTGCTACAATGTAAAGTATTGAGAGTACAGCCTGTATAATAGTGTACATTTGCTGTCCCCTCAAAATAACTCAACACACAGTCATTAATGTCTAAACCATTGGCAACAAAAGTGAGTACACCCCTAAGTGGAAATGTCCAAATTGGGCCCAATTGGCCATTTTCCCTCCCCAGTGTCATGTGATTCATTAGTGTTATAAGGTCTCAGGTGTGAATGGGGAGCAGGTGTGTTAAATTTGATGTTATCGCTCTCACACTCTCTCATACTGGTCACTGGAAGTTCAACATGGCACCTCATGGCAAAGAACTCTCTGAGGATCTGCAAAAAAGAATTGTTGCTCTACATAAAGATGGCCTAGGCTATAAGAAGATTGCCAAGACCCTGAAACTGAGCTGCAGCACGGTGGGCAAGACCATACAGCTGTTTTACAGGACAGGTGCCATGGTTGACCAAAGAAGTTGAGTGCACGTGCTCAGTGTCATATCCAGAGGTTGTCTTTGGGAAATAAACATATGAGTGTGCCAGCATTGCTGCAGAGGTTAAAGAAGTGGGGGGGTCAGCCTGTCAGTGCTCAGACCATACGCCGTGCACTGCATCAAATTGGTCTGCATGGCTGTCGTCCCAGAAGAAAGCCTCTTCTAAAGATGATGCACACAAAAGCCCACAAACAGTTTTCTGAAGACAAGCAGACTAAGGACATGGATTACTGGAACCATGTCCTGTGGTCCAATGATACCAAAACTTATTTGGTTCAGATGGTGTCAAGCGTATGTGGTGACAACCAGGTAAGGAGTACAAAGACAAGTATGTCTTGCCTACAGTCAAGCATGGTGGTAGGAGTGCATGAGTGCTGCTGGCACTGGGGAGCTACAGTTTATTGAGGGAACCATGAATGCCAACATGTACTGTGACATACTGAAGAAGAGCCTGATCCCCTCCCTTCGGAGACTGGGCCGCAGGGCAGTATTCCAACATGATAACGACCCCAAACACACCTCCAAGATGAACACTGCCATTCTAAAGAAGCTGAGGGTAAAGGTAATGGACTGGCCAAGAATGTCTCCAGACCTAAACCCTATTGAGCATCTGTGGGTTATCCTCAAATGGAATGTGGGGGAGCGCAAGGTCTCTAAAATCCCCCAGCTCCATGATGTCCTCATGGAGGAGTGGAAGAGGACTCCAGTGGCAACCTGTGAAGCTCTGGTGAAATCCATGCCCAAGAGGGTTAAGGCAGTGCTGGAAAATAATGGTGTCCACACAAAATATTGACACTTCGGGGCCAATTTGGACATCTCCACTTAGGGGTGTACTCACTTTGGTTGCTAACGGTTTAGACATTAATGGCTGTGTGTTGTTATTTTGAGGGGACAGCAAATGTACACTGTTATACAGGTTGTACACTCACTACTTTACATTGTAGCAAAGTGTCATTTCTTCAGTGTTTTCACATGAAAAGATATAATAAAATATTTACAAAAATGTGAGGGGTGTACTCAATTTTGTGGGATACTCTATATAAATATCACAAAATACACAAAATTCAAATATCAGTGAACCAGTGAAGTCATATAGAGTCATACAAATTGTCCCATATGAGTAAATAGGAGTGGGGATAGAAAACACAGCTGCAAACCTCAAGGCCAAAGCCGTTTACGATAGCAGTCAAGGATCAATAGTCCCAAGAGAGGTGCGCTTGTGTACGACAGTTCAGGCAGCACTCCCAAAAGAAAATACTGGATAGATTCCTGCAGACGATAGAGAGAAGGAGAGAGGCGCCAAACATAGAGCAGTATCGTATGGGTAAACAAGAGGAACAGGAGTAAACCCCCCACCCCAAATAACGATCTACTCACAAGTGGAGCGGCACAAACCAAAGTGCCAGTGATAGGAAGTCGAGACTGTTGTGAGTCGCCCCAAAGACAGACACACTGGGACGACAATCCGTCACTGTTGGCGTCACAGAGGCTCATCCAATCTGTAAGCCGTAAAATACTTTTTGACACTTCATATTATATTCGATTGAGTCATGATCCGACTATACACAACAAAGGTATATTGAAAGATCTTGTAGATTTTGCTTATAAGGAAGGTATAATACTCAAGAAAGAGAGAGAATTTTTGGTTCCTAAGGAGCCCAATTATGCCTTCTACAAACTACATAAAAATTCTAGTTGCCCTCCGGGTAGGCCCATAATTGCGGGTATTGGAAGCCTCACTGATAATGTGTCTTCTTATGTTGATTATTTTTTTGCAAAAAGTATCTCTTGGGTCTTGAATCCTATATTCGGGATTCCTCTGATTTAATTAAGAAATTAGAGTCAGTGACCATCACGCCTGATCTATTATGGATCACTTGTGATGTCCAGTCACTATACTCATCAATTACGTATTCTAGCGATATCAGAATATTTACAGGGAGATATTTATCTTCCTGTTAATCAATGTGAGTTTATTTTACAACTTATATCATTTATCTTGAGGCATAACTATTTTTTGTTCCAGGATGAGTTTTTCCTTCAAGTCAAGGGTACCGTCATGGGTATCAGGTACGCCCCGAGTTATGCCAATTTGTTCATAGGATCTTTTGAACAACAATATGTCTACGATAAGGCATATGGGGCAAACCTGGTATTCTATGGGCGGTACATTGACCTTAAACCAGCAGAAGTCTTCATCCAAGCGGCAAGAAGCGGTCCTCCAGGCGGGCAGAAGTCTTCATCCAGACGGCATCTTCTATCTTCATCCTTCTGACGCGGAGCGGCTCCATCTTCAAGACATCTGGCGCAGAGCATCCTTTTCTGTTGATGGCTACTGAAGAATGAAGGTTCAATCAGCCAATAGGATTGAGCTTGCATTCCATTGGCTGTTCCAATCAGCCAATAGAATGTGAGCTCAATCCTATTGGCTGATTGGATCAGCCAATAAGATTAAAGCTCAATCCTATTGGCTGATTGCATCAGCCAATAGGATTTCTTCACCTTTAATTCTGATTGGCTGATAGAATTCTATCAGCCAATCGGAATTCAAGAGATGCCATCTTGGATGATGTCCATTAAAGGAACCTTCATACTTCAGTAGCCATCAACAGAAGAGGATGCTCTGTCTTGAAGATGGAGCCGTTCCGCGTCGGAAGGATTAAGATAGAAGATGCTGTCTGGATGAAGACTTCTGCCCGCCTGGAGGACCACTTCTTGCCGCTTGGATGAAGACTTCTGCCGACTTTGTTGAGGACTTCTGCCCGCTTGGATGAAGACTTCTCCCGGCTTGATTAGGATGGATGTCCGGTCTTCAAAAACTGGAAGTGGATCTTTGGGGTTAGTGTTAGGTTTATTAAGGGTTTATTGGGTGGGTTTTATTTTTAGCTTAGGATTTGGGCAAAGAAAAAGAGCTAAATGCCCTTTTAAGGGCAATGCCCATCCAAATGCCCTTTTCAGGGCAATGGGGAGCTTAGGTTTATTTAGATAGGATTTTATTTGGGGGTTTGGTTGTTTGGGTGGTGGGTTTTACTGTTGGGGGGTTGTTTGTATTTTTTTTTCAGGTAAAATAGCTGATTTCTTTGGGGCAATGCCCCACAAAAGGCCCTTTTAAGGGCTATTGGCAGTTTAGTTTAGGCTAGAGTTTTTTTTATTTTGGGGGGCTTTTTATTTTGATAGGGCTATTAGATTAGGTGTAATTAGTTTACATATTTGATCATTTCTTTTTTATTTTGTGTAATTTAATGTTTATTTTTTTGTAATTTAGTTAATTGTATTTAATTAATGTAATTGATTTAATTGTAGTGTAATGTTAGGTGTTAGTGTAAGACAGGTTAGGTTTTATTTTACAAGTTTTTTTGTATTTATTTTAACTAGGTAGTTAGTAAATAGTTAATAACTATTTACTAACTAGTCTACCTAGTTAAAATAAATACAAACTTAGTTGTGCAAAAAAAATAAAACCTAACGGCTAGATTTAGAGTTTTGTCGGTAACGACCCGCGTATCTAACGCTGGCATTTTTTTTCCCTGCACCTTTTAAATACCGCTGATATTTAGAGTTCACAGAAGGGCTGCGTTAGGCTCCAAAAAGGGAGCGTATAGCATATTTACCGCCACTGCAACTCTCAATACCAGCGGTGCTTACGGACGCGGCCAGCTTCAAAAACGTGCTCGTGCACGACTCCCCCATAGAAAACAATGGGGCATTTTGAGCTGAAAAAAAAACCTAACACCTGCAAAAAAGCAGCGTTCAGCTCCTAACGCAGCCCCATTGTTTCCTATGGGGAAACACTTCCTATGTCTGCACCTAACACCCTAACATGTACCCCGAGTCTAAACACCCCTAACCTTACACTTATTAACCCCTAATCTGCCGTCCCCGCTATCGCTGACCCCTGCATATTTTTTTTAACCCCTAATCTGCCACTCCGTACACCTCCGCAACCTACGTTATCCCTATGAACCCCTAATCTGCTGCCCCTAACACCGCCGACCCCTATATTATATTTATTAACCCCTAATCTGCCACCCCCAACGTCGCCTCCACCTACCTACACTTATTAACCCCTAATCTGCCGACCGGACCTCACAACTACTATAATAAAGTTATTAACCCCTAATCTGCCTCACTCCCGCCTCAATAACCCTATAATAAATAGTATTAACCCCCTAATCTGCCCTCCCTAACATCGCCGACACAAAACTTCAAGAATTAACCCCTAATATGCCGACCAGACCTCACCGCTACTCTAATAAATTTATTAACCCCTAAAGTTAAGTCTAACCCTAACCCTAACACCCCCCTAAGTTAAATATAATTTAAATCTAACGAAATAAATTAACTCTTATTAAATAAATTATTCCTATTTAAATCTAAATACTTACCTGTAAAATAAACCCTAATATAGCTACAATATAAATTATAATTATATTGTAGCTATCTTAGGATTTATTTTTATTTTACAGGCAACTTTCAATTTATTTTAACTAGGTACAATAGCTATTAAATAGTTATTAACTATTTAAAGCTACCTAGCTAAAATAAAGATAAATTTACCTGTAAAATAAAAACTAAACTAAGTTACAATTACACCTAACACTACACTATACTTTAATAAATTATTCCTATTTAAAACTAAATACTTACATGTAAAATAAACCCTAAGATAGCTACAAAGTAATTAATAATTACATTGTAGCTATTTTAGGATTTATATTTATTTTACAGGTAACTTTGTATTTATTTTAGCTAGTTAGACTAGTTATTAAATAGTTATTAACTATTTAATAACTACCTAGCTAAAAGAAATACAAAATTACCTGTAAAATAAATCCTAACCTAAGTTACAATTAAACCTAACACTACACTATCATTAAATTAATTAAATAGATTAACTACAAATACCTACAATTAAATACAATTACATAAACTAACTGAGGCCTAGATTTAGAGTTTGGCGGTAAAAGGGCTGTTAACGCTCCGCGGGCTTTTTTCTGGCCGCACCATAAATTTAACTCTGGTATCGAGAGTTCAAACAAATGCTGCGTTAGGCTCCAAAAAAGGAGCGTAGAGCATTTTTACCGCAAATGCAACTCTCGATACCAGAGTTGCTTACGGACGCGGCCGGCATCAAAAACGTGCTCGTGCACGATTCTCCCATAGGAAACAATGGGGCTGTTTGAGCTGAAAAAAAACCTAACACCTGCAAAAAAGCAGCGTTCAGCTCCTAACGCAGCCCCATTGTTTCCTATGGGGAAACACTTCCTACGTCTGCACCTAACACCCTAACATGTACCCCGAGTCTAAACACCCCTAACCTTACACTTATTAACCCCTAATCTGCCGCCCCCGCTATCGCTGACCCCTGCATTACACTTTTAACCCCTAATCTGCCGCTCCGTAAACCGCCGCCACCTACGTTATCCCTATGTACCCCTAATCTGCTGCCCTAACATCGCCGACCCCTATGTTATATTTATTAACCCCTAATCTGCCCCCCACAACGTCGCCGACACCTACCTACACTTATTAACCCCTAATCTGCCGAGCGGACCTGAGCGCTACTATAATAAAGTTATTAACCCCTAATCCGCCTCACTAACCCTATCATAAATAGTATTAACCCCTAATCTGCCCTCCCTAACATCGCCGACACCTACCTTCAATTATTAACCCCTAATCTGCCGACCGGAGCTCACCGCTATTCTAATAAATGTATTAACCCCTAAAGCTAAGTCTAACCCTAACACTAACACCCCCCTAAGTTAAATATAATTTTTATCTAACGAAATAAATTAACTCTTATTAAATAAATAATTCCTATTTAAAGCTAAATACTTACCTGTAAAATAAATCCTAATATAGCTACAATATAAATTATAATTATATTATAGCTATTTTAGGATTAATATTTATTTTACAGGCAACTTTGTAATTATTTTAACCAGGTACAATAGCTATTAAATAGTTAAGAACTATTTAATAGTTACCTAGTTAAAATAATTACAAATTTACCTGTAAAATAAATCCTAACCTAAGATATAATTAAACCTAACACTACCCTATCAATAAAATAATTAAATAAACTACCTACAATTACCTACAATTAACCTAACACTACACTATCAATAAATTAATTAAACACAATTGCTACAAATAAATAAAATTAAATAAACTATCTAAAGTACAAAAAATAAAAAAGAACTAAGTTACAGAAAATAATAAAATATTTACAAACATAAGAAAAATATTACAACAATTTTAAACTAATTACACCTACTCTAAGCCCCCTAATAAAATAACAAAGCCCCCCAAAATAAAAAATTCCCTACCCTATTCTAAAATACAAATATTACAAGCTCTTTTACCTTACCAGCCCTGAACAGGGCCCTTTGCGGGGCATGCCCCAAGAATTTCAGCTCTTTTGCCTGTAAAAAAAAACATACAATACCCCCCCCCCAACATTACAACCCACCACCCACATACCCCTAATCTAACCCAAACCCCCCTTAAATAAACCTAACACTACCCCCCTGATGATCTTCCTACCTTGTCTTCACCATGCCAGGTTCACCGATCCGTCCTGGCTCCAAGATCTTCATCCACCCCAAGCGGGGGCTAGACATCCACTGAAGAAGTCCAGAAGAGGGTCCAAAGTCTTCCTCCTATCCGGCAAGAAGAGGACATCCGGACCGGCAAACATCTTCTCCAAGCGGCATCTTCTATCTTCTTCCATCCGATGACGACCGGCTCCATCTTGAAGACCTCCAGCGCGGATCCATCCTCTTCTTCCGACGACTAGACGACGAATGACGGTTCCTTTAAGGGACGTCATCCAAGATGGCGTCCCTCGAATTCCGATTGGCTGATAGGATTCTATCAGCCAATCGGAATTAAGGTAGGAATTTTCTGATTGGCTGATGGAATCAGCCAATCAGAATATAGTTCAATCCGATTGGCTGATCCAATCAGCCAATCAGATTGAGCTCGCATTCTATTGGCTGTTCCGATCAGCCAATAGAATGCGAGCTCAATCTGATTGGCTGATTGGATCAGCCAATCGGATTGAACTATATTCTGATTGGCTGATTCCATCAGCCAATCAGAAAATTCCTACCTTAATTCCGATTGGCTGATAGAATCCTATCAGCCAATCGGAATTCGAGGGACGCCATCTTGGATGACGTCCCTTAAAGGAACCGTCATTCGTCGTCTAGTCGTCGGAAGAAGAGGATGGATCCGCGCTGGAGGTCTTCAAGATGGAGCCGGTCGTCATCGGATGGAAGAAGATAGAAGATGCCGCTTGGAGAAGATGTTTGCCGGTCCGGATGTCCTCTTCTTGCCGGATAGGAGGAAGACTTTGGACCCTCTTCTGGACTTCTTCAGTGGATGTCTAGCCCCCGCTTGGGGTGGATGAAGATCTTGGAGCCAGGACGGATCGGTGAACCTGGCATGGTGAAGACAAGGTAGGAAGATCATCAGGGGGGTAGTGTTAGGTTTATTTAAGGGGGGGTTTGGGTTAGATTAGGGGTATGTGGGTGGTGGGTTGTAATGTTGGGGGGGGGTATTGTATGTTTTTTTTTACAGGCAAAAGAGCTGAAATTCTTGGGGCATGCCCCGCAAAGGGCCCTGTTCAGGGCTGGTAAGGTAAAAGAGCTTGTAATATTTGTATTTTAGAATAGGGTAGGGAATTTTTTATTTTGGGGGGCTTTGTTATTTTATTAGGGGGCTTAGAGTAGGTGTAATTAGTTTAAAATTGTTGTAATATTTTTCTTATGTTTGTAAATATTTTATTATTTTCTGTAACTTAGTTCTTTTTTATTTTTTGTACTTTAGATAGTTTATTTAATTTTATTTATTTGTAGCAATTGTGTTTAATTAATTTATTGATAGTGTAGTGTTAGGTTAATTGTAGGTAATTGTAGGTAGTTTATTTAATTATTTTATTGATAGGGTAGTGTTAGGTTTAATTATATCTTAGGTTAGGATTTATTTTACAGGTAAATTTGTAATTATTTTAACTAGGTAACTATTAAATAGTTCTTAACTATTTAATAGCTATTGTACCTGGTTAAAATAATTACAAAGTTGCCTGTAAAATAAATATTAATCCTAAAATAGCTATAATATAATTATAATTTATATTGTAGCTATATTAGGATGTATTTTACAGGTAAGTATTTAGCTTTAAATAGGAATTATTTATTTAATAAGAGTTAATTTATTTCGTTAGATAAAAATTATATTTAACTTAGGGGGGTGTTAGTGTTAGGGTTAGACTTAGCTTTAGGGGTTAATACATTTATTAGAATAGCGGTGAGCTCCGGTCGGCAGATTAGGGGTTAATAATTGAAGGTAGGTGTCGGCGATGTTAGGGAGGGCAGATTAGGGGTTAATACTATTTATGATAGGGTTAGTGAGGCGGATTAGGGGTTAATAACTTTATTATAGTAGCGCTCAGGTCCGCTCGGCAGATTAGGGGTTAATAAGTGTAGGTAGGTGTCGGCGACGTTGTGGGGGGCAGATTAGGGGTTAATAAATATAACATAGGGGTCGGCGATGTTAGGGGTAGCAGATTAGGGGTACATAGGGATAACGTAGGTGGCGGCGATTTGCGGTCGGAAGATTAGGGGTTAATTATTTTAAGTAGCTTGCGGCGACGTTGTGGGGGGCAAGTTAGGGGTTAATAGATATAATACAGGGGTCGGCGGTGTTAGGGGCAGCAGATTAGGGGTACATAAGTATAACGTAGGTGGCGGTCGGCAGATTAGGGGTTAAAAATTTTAATCGAGTGGCGGCGATGTGGGGGGACCTCGGTTTAGGGGTACATAGGTAGTTTATGGGTGTTAGTGTACTTTAGGGTACAGTAGTTAAGAGCTTTATAAACCGGCGTTAGCCAGAAAGCTCTTAACTCCTGCTATTTTCAGGCGGCTGGAATCTTGTCGTTAGAGCTCTAACGCTCACTGCAGAAACGACTCTAAATACCAGCGTTAGAAAGATCCCATTGAAAAGATAGGCTACGCAAATGGCGTAGGGGGATCTGCGGTATGGAAAAGTCGCGGCTGAAAAGTGAGCGTTAGACCCTTTAATCACTGACTCCAAATACCAGCGGGCGCCCAAAACCAGCGTTAGGAGCCTCTAACGCTGGTTTTGACGGCTACCGCCGAACTCTAAATCTAGGCCTGAAGTACAAAAAATAAAAAAAGCTAAGTTACAAAAAATAAAAAAAATAAGTTACAAACATTTTAAAAATATTACAACAATTTTAAGCTAATTACACCTAATCTAAGCCCCCTAATAAAATAACAAAGCCCCCCAAAATAAAAAAAATGCCTTACCCTATTCTAAATTAAAAAAATTCAAAGCTCTTTTACCTTACCAGCCCTTAAAAGGGCCTTTTGCGGGGCATGGCCCAAAGAAAACTGCTCTTTTGCCTGTAAAAGAAAAATACAACCCCCCAACATTACAACCCACCACCCACATACCCCTAATCTAACCCAAACCCCCCTTAAATAAACCTAACACTACCCCCCTGAAGATCATCCTACCTTGAGTTGTCTTCAGCCAGCCGACCCACCGATGGAACCGAAGAGGAGATCCGGAGCGGCAGAAGTTATCCTCCAAGGGGCGCTGAAGAAGTCTTCCATCCGATGAAGTGATCCTCCAGGCGGAGCAGAAGAAGTCTTCCATCCGGGCGATGTCATCTTCCAAGCGGGGTCTTCAATCTTCTTCTTCAGGATCCATCTTCATTCCGCCGACGCAGAAAATCCTTCTTCCCCGACGGACTACCGACGAATGAAGGCTCCTTTAAGGGACGTCATCCAAGATGGCATACATCGAATTCCGATTGGCTGATAGGATTCTATCAGTCAATCGGAATTAAGGTAGGAAAAATCTGATTGGCTGATTGAATCAGCCAATCAGATTCAAGTTCAATCCGATTGGCTGATCCAATCAGCCAATCAGATTGAGCTTGCATTCTATTGGCTGTTCCGATCAGCCAATAGAATGCGAGCTCAATCTTAAAAGATAGGCCCCAATGCCACAACTCTCCATTCTACACTCAAAAAATGTAGGGCATTGTCCTGAAGCAATCAGCTCTTTTACATAAAAAAATTAAAAAGTAACCCCTAACAGTAACCTCCCCCCACCCAATAAACCCCCCAAAATAAAAAAAAACTAAATGTAACCACTTAATGACCACAGCACTTTTCCATTTTCTGTTGTTTGGGACCAAGGCTATTTTTACATTTTTTCAGTGTTTGTGTTTAGCTTTAATTTTCCTCTTACCCATTTACTGTACCCACACATATTATATACCGTTTTTCTCACCATTAAATGGACTTTCTAAAAATACCATTATTTTCATCATATCTTAATAATTATATAAACAAAATTATAAAATATGTGGAAAAAATGGAAAAGAACACACTTTTTCTAACTTTGACCCCCAAAATCTGTTACACATCTACAACCACCAAAAAACACTCATGCTAAATAGTTTCTAAATTTTGTCCTGAGATTAGAAATACCCAATGTTTACATGTTCTTTGCTTTTTTTGTAAGTTATAGGGCCATAAATACAAGTAGCACTTTGCTATTTCCAAACCACTTTTTTTCAAAATTAGCGCTAGTTACATTGGAACACTGAAATCTTTAAGGAATCCCTGAATATCCCTTGACATGTATATATATATATATATTTTTAGAAGACATCCCAAAGTAATGATCTAGGCCCATTTTGGTATAATTCATGCCACCATTTCACCGCCAAATGCGATCAAATAAATAAAAATTGTTCACTTTTCTCTAATTTTTTTCACAAACTTTAGGTTTCTCACTGAAATTATTTACAAACAGCTTGTGCAATTATGGCATAAATGGTTGTAAATTCTTCTCTGGGATCCCTTTTGTTCAGAAATAGCAGACATATATGGTTTTGGCGTTGCTTTTTGCTACACTTGTATTATGCCCAGCAGTGCAGGGGTTTATTATGGAGCTTGTAGGGTTAATTTTAGCTTGAGTGTAGTGTAGTAGACAACCCAAAGTATTGATCTAGGCCCATTTTGGTATATTTCATGCCACCATTTCACCGCCAAATGTGATCAAATAAAAAAAATTGTTCCCTTTTTCACAAACTTTAGGTTTCTCACTGAAATTATTTATAAACAGCTTGTGCAATTATGGCACACATGGTTGTAAATGCTTCTCTAGGATCCCCTTTGTTCAGAAATAGCAGACATATATGGCTTTGGTGTTGCTTTTTGGTAATTTGAAGGCCACTGTTATGGCTAGCAGTGAAGGGGTTAATTAGGTAGCTTGTAGGGAGCTTGCAGGGTTAATTTTAGCTTTAGTGTAGAGATCAGCCTCCCACCTGACACATCAGATCCCCTGATCCCTCCCAAACAGCTCTCTTTCCTCCCCCACCCCATAATTGTCCCCGGCATCTTAAGTACTGGCAGAAAGTCTGCCAGTACTAAAATAAAAGGTATATTTTTTGTGTGTGTTTTTTTTAAAGCATATTTACATATGCTGCTGTGTAGGATCCCCCCTTAGCCCCCAACCTCCCTGATCCCCCCCAAACAGCTCTCTAACCCTCCTCCTCTACCTTAATGGGCGCCATCTTGGGTACTGGCAGCTTTCTGCCAGTACCCAGTTTAGAATAAAACTGTTTTTTCTTTGTTTTTTTTTACTTTTCTGTAGTGTAGCTTCCCCCCCAAAGACCAACCCCCACCCCCTCAGAGTACCCTAAGGTATAATGTAGGGCAAACTCCCACTCCCCTTTCTCCCACTTCTTAACCAAAAAAATCTGTAGTGTAGCGGTTCCCACCCTCTCCTGCCTCGTGCTCGCCCCCGTCGATCTTGCCCCTGATTCTGACCCTTCCACATCACACGGTTCATCTTTGGCCGCCAACCCGCCTCCCACGTCGGCTCCCACCCACCAACGATACCGGCCATCGATGTCCGGTGCAGAGAGGGCTACAGAGTGGCTCACTTTGCATCGGATGGCCAAGCAGGGTTATTGCAGGATGCCTTGATATCGAGGCATCACTGCAATAATCGGAAAGTGTCAGGATCGCTTCCACCACTTTCCCAGACCGACGATGTGCAGGGTACGTCCTCGGTCATTGACTGTATTTTTTTAGAGGACGTACCCTGCACATCTTTAAGGGGTTAAAAAAAACTAAGCTACCCATTGCCCCTAAAGAGACAATTGTATGGGCATTGCCCTTAAAAGGACAATCAGCTCTTTTGCTGCCCATAAAAAATAAAAAAGCCCTATTCTAAACAAAAAAAAACTAACATTAACCCCAAAAAATTTACTCACAGTTCCTGAAGTCCGGACATCCATCTTCATCCAGGCAGCGACAAGTCTTCATCCAGGCAGCGACATCTTCATCCCGGTGGCACGGAGCTGTGGCGGCGCAGAGCTGAGCAGTACCGGCAGTGACGACGACATCTAGCATGGAGGCTCCTCTTCATGTAATCTCTGCCGCACAATGAAGATTCAATGCAAGCTACCCATTTTATATTTAGGGTACCTTGCATTCCTATTGGCTGAAATATTCAAATCAGCCAATAGGATGAGAGCTGCTGAAATCATATTGGCTGATTTGAACAGCCAATAGGAGTAAAGCAGATATTTTACAAAAAAATACCTCAGATATATATAGAAATATATATTTAAAAATAAGTAGAATTTTTTTTAAAAATATTACAACAATTTTAAGCTAATTACACCTAATCTAAGCCCCCTAATAAAATAACAAAGCCCCCCAAAATAAAAAAAATGCCTTACCCTATTCTAAATTAAAAAAATTCAAAGCTCTTTTACCTTACCAGCCCTTAAAAGGGCCTTTTGCGGGGCATGGCCCAAAGAAAACTGCTCTTTTGCCTGTAAAAGAAAAATACAACCCCCCAACATTACAACCCACCACCCACATACCCCTAATCTAACCCAAACCCCCCTTAAATAAACCTAACACTACCCCCCTGAAGATCATCCTACCTTGAGTTGTCTTCAGCCAGCCGACCCACCGATGGAACCGAAGAGGAGATCCGGAGCGGCAGAAGTTATCCTCCAAGGGGCGCTGAAGAAGTCTTCCATCCGATGAAGTGATCCTCCAGGCGGAGCAGAAGAAGTCTTCCATCCGGGCGATGTCATCTTCCAAGCGGGGTCTTCAATCTTCTTCTTCAGGATCCATCTTCATTCCGCCGACGCAGAAAATCCTTCTTCCCCGACGGACTACCGACGAATGAAGGCTCCTTTAAGGGACGTCATCCAAGATGGCATACATCGAATTCCGATTGGCTGATAGGATTCTATCAGTCAATCGGAATTAAGGTAGGAAAAATCTGATTGGCTGATTGAATCAGCCAATCAGATTCAAGTTCAATCCGATTGGCTGATCCAATCAGCCAATCAGATTGAGCTTGCATTCTATTGGCTGTTCCGATCAGCCAATAGAATGCGAGCTCAATCTTAAAAGATAGGCCCCAATGCCACAACTCTCCATTCTACACTCAAAAAATGTAGGGCATTGTCCTGAAGCAATCAGCTCTTTTACATAAAAAAATTAAAAAGTAACCCCTAACAGTAACCTCCCCCCACCCAATAAACCCCCCAAAATAAAAAAAAACTAAATGTAACCACTTAATGACCACAGCACTTTTCCATTTTCTGTTGTTTGGGACCAAGGCTATTTTTACATTTTTTCAGTGTTTGTGTTTAGCTTTAATTTTCCTCTTACCCATTTACTGTACCCACACATATTATATACCGTTTTTCTCACCATTAAATGGACTTTCTAAAAATACCATTATTTTCATCATATCTTAATAATTATATAAACAAAATTATAAAATATGTGGAAAAAATGGAAAAGAACACACTTTTTCTAACTTTGACCCCCAAAATCTGTTACACATCTACAACCACCAAAAAACACTCATGCTAAATAGTTTCTAAATTTTGTCCTGAGATTAGAAATACCCAATGTTTACATGTTCTTTGCTTTTTTTGTAAGTTATAGGGCCATAAATACAAGTAGCACTTTGCTATTTCCAAACCACTTTTTTTCAAAATTAGCGCTAGTTACATTGGAACACTGAAATCTTTAAGGAATCCCTGAATATCCCTTGACATGTATATATATATATATATTTTTAGAAGACATCCCAAAGTAATGATCTAGGCCCATTTTGGTATAATTCATGCCACCATTTCACCGCCAAATGCGATCAAATAAATAAAAATTGTTCACTTTTCTCTAATTTTTTTCACAAACTTTAGGTTTCTCACTGAAATTATTTACAAACAGCTTGTGCAATTATGGCATAAATGGTTGTAAATTCTTCTCTGGGATCCCTTTTGTTCAGAAATAGCAGACATATATGGTTTTGGCGTTGCTTTTTGCTACACTTGTATTATGCCCAGCAGTGCAGGGGTTTATTATGGAGCTTGTAGGGTTAATTTTAGCTTGAGTGTAGTGTAGTAGACAACCCAAAGTATTGATCTAGGCCCATTTTGGTATATTTCATGCCACCATTTCACCGCCAAATGTGATCAAATAAAAAAAATTGTTCCCTTTTTCACAAACTTTAGGTTTCTCACTGAAATTATTTATAAACAGCTTGTGCAATTATGGCACACATGGTTGTAAATGCTTCTCTAGGATCCCCTTTGTTCAGAAATAGCAGACATATATGGCTTTGGTGTTGCTTTTTGGTAATTTGAAGGCCACTGTTATGGCTAGCAGTGAAGGGGTTAATTAGGTAGCTTGTAGGGAGCTTGCAGGGTTAATTTTAGCTTTAGTGTAGAGATCAGCCTCCCACCTGACACATCAGATCCCCTGATCCCTCCCAAACAGCTCTCTTTCCTCCCCCACCCCATAATTGTCCCCGGCATCTTAAGTACTGGCAGAAAGTCTGCCAGTACTAAAATAAAAGGTATATTTTTTGTGTGTGTTTTTTTTAAAGCATATTTACATATGCTGCTGTGTAGGATCCCCCCTTAGCCCCCAACCTCCCTGATCCCCCCCAAACAGCTCTCTAACCCTCCTCCTCTACCTTAATGGGCGCCATCTTGGGTACTGGCAGCTTTCTGCCAGTACCCAGTTTAGAATAAAACTGTTTTTTCTTTGTTTTTTTTTACTTTTCTGTAGTGTAGCTTCCCCCCCAAAGACCAACCCCCACCCCCTCAGAGTACCCTAAGGTATAATGTAGGGCAAACTCCCACTCCCCTTTCTCCCACTTCTTAACCAAAAAAATCTGTAGTGTAGCGGTTCCCACCCTCTCCTGCCTCGTGCTCGCCCCCGTCGATCTTGCCCCTGATTCTGACCCTTCCACATCACACGGTTCATCTTTGGCCGCCAACCCGCCTCCCACGTCGGCTCCCACCCACCAACGATACCGGCCATCGATGTCCGGT
Source organism: Bombina bombina (assembly GCF_027579735.1). Classification (NCBI taxonomy): domain Eukaryota; kingdom Metazoa; phylum Chordata; class Amphibia; order Anura; family Bombinatoridae; genus Bombina; species Bombina bombina. Next base: position 249,357,182 of record NC_069506.1, on the reverse strand, counting down.
GCAGAGAGGGCTACAGAGTGGCTCACTTTGCATCGGATGGCCAAGCAGGGTTATTGCAGGATGCCTTGATATCGAGGCATCACTGCAATAATCGGAAAGTGTCAGGATCGCTTCCACCACTTTCCCAGACCGACGATGTGCAGGGTACCCTGCACATCTTTAAGGGGTTAAAAAAAACTAAGCTACCCATTGCCCCTAAAGAGACAATTGTATGGGCATTGCCCTTAAAAGGACAATCAGCTCTTTTGCTGCCCATAAAAAATAAAAAAGCCCTATTCTAAACAAAAAAAAACTAACATTAACCCCAAAAAATTTACTCACAGTTCCTGAAGTCCGGACATCCATCTTCATCCAGGCAGCGACAAGTCTTCATCCAGGCAGCGACATCTTCATCCCGGTGGCACGGAGCTGTGGCGGCGCAGAGCTGAGCAGTACCGGCAGTGACGACGACATCTAGCATGGAGGCTCCTCTTCATGTAATCTCTGCCGCACAATGAAGATTCAATGCAAGCTACCCATTTTATATTTAGGGTACCTTGCATTCCTATTGGCTGAAATATTCAAATCAGCCAATAGGATGAGAGCTGCTGAAATCATATTGGCTGATTTGAACAGCCAATAGGAGTAAAGCAGATATTTTACAAAAAAATACCTCAGATATATATAGAAATATATATTTAAAAATAAGTAGAATTTTTTTTTTTATGTGAAGAACATTGGAATGTAAATTATTTATAATTCATGTCAGGTTAGCGCAATTGGTTAAACGGATCAACGTGTGAGCAAAGGTGTTTTTTTTTTATTTGCCCTCTCCATTGAAGTCTATTGGGAGAAGTTAGCGCGCATAAGCTTTCACTTTCATGCAAACATTTAAAGGGACATTAAACACTTTGAGATGGTATTATAAAATGATAAATTGTATATAATAAAACAGCTCTGCAATATACTTTCATTATTTATTTATTTTGTCCTCTTTGCCTGTAATTTCATTCTGAAATTGTGAGCTTTTCAGTTCCTGTTAGAAATGGAAGTGCAGAACACTGTTAAATCCAGCACAATCATTGGCTGCACACTGACCTATTTATAACTGACCGTAATTGGCCACAGCAGAGAAGGTAACACAAGTTAGTCATGGACTAATCTTTTCTTTGAATGCATCATTCTATCTAGCATGTATTTAGTGTTTAATGTCCCTTTAACTTTTAACTTGTATAATGAGCGCTAAGCTGCACATGTTAAAAGTTTATCTCTGGCAGCATTTGCACACAAGCAAAATCGCTAAATAGTGCGCCACTTGTAACCTGGCCCTTTGTGTTTCAACAATATACAGGATTTCTCTTGTTTCTACTGCCTTACCTTCTGTAAATGATTTAAAGTAACATTTATTTTACACAATATGGCTTATCTGGAATTGGTTTGCATGTTTAGGGAACTACATATACATCACAGATTAGAACAATAGATTTTATCAGGAACATGTTAAACTGCAAAAGAACCACAATTTGACAGTTTCTAGCATTCTCAATATGTCAGATTTATTGTTTTAACACACACATATATATATATATATATATCAATAGAACATTTTGTAAACCATATTGTATACATTGTGACTAATTAAGATTGCCTAATAAACAAATGCATAAATAAAAAGACAATGCAATCCCAGACTCCTTTTTCATACACACTAGAAACTCTAGCACATGCTCAGGAAGAGCTGGTGACTCAGAAAATGTGCATTCTACAAATGTATAAACAAAATAATTAATAGAATTGTTAAAAAAAGTTTAATGGTCCAGTGACTTCCAAATTAAATGTATTTTAAAGGATCTCTAAAGTCAAAGTTACTTTCATGATTTATTTCTATTTTCAGATTTATAAACAGCCAGATTACGAGTTTTGAGCGCGATAGAGATTTTAACGACCGCAACAAAAGTGGCGTTATTTCACCCCCCTATAGCGCTGCTATTACGAGTTTAAAAAAAGCAGGCTTGTGCGAGCGATATGGTGGAGTTGAGCTCCATACTGCACCAAAAACAAGCACTGCTTTGACGTGCTCATGCACGATTTCCCCATAGACATCAATGGGGAGAGCCGGCAAAAAAGAAGCCTAACACCTGCGATCGCGGAATGAAAAGCTCTGTGGAATGATTGGAACAGCTAATGGTTGAGAGCTCAATCTTATTGGCTGATTGGAACAGCCAATAGGATTTTAGCAGCTTTAATTCCTATTGGCTGATAAAAATCTTTCAGCCAATAGGAATGCAAGGGACCCCATCTTTGATGACGTCACTTGCATTGAAGTTCCAGTGTACGGCAGTGACCGTATGAAGAGGATGCTCCACGCCAGATGTCTTCAGGATGGACCTGCTTCACGCCGGATGGATGAAGATCAAAGAGGCCGTCTGGATGAAGACTTCTTGACGATTGGATGAGGACTTCACCGGCTGGATGGATCCTTCAAGCGGGGCTTCAAAAACTGTAAGTTGATCATCGGGGATTAGTGTTAGGTTTTTTTAAGCGTTTTTTTTGGGTGGGTTTTTATTTTAGCTTAGGGTTTGGGCATTTCATAAAAGAGCTGATTGCCCTTTTCAGGGCATGGCAATAGAGCTGAATGCCCTTTTAAGGGCAATTCCCATACAAATGCCCTTTTCAGGGAAATGGTTAGCTTAGGTTTTGTGGATAGTTATTTTATTTGGGGGGGTGGTTGAGTGGGTGGTGAGTTTTACTGTTGGGAGGGGTTGTTTGTATTTTTTTTACAGGTAAAAAAGCTGATATCTTTGGGGCAATGCCCCACAAAAGGCCCTTTTGTGCTATTGGCAGTTTATTGTAGGCTAGGGTTTTTTTATTTTTGGGGGGGCTTTTTTATTTTGATAGGGCTATTAGATTAGGTGTAATTCATTTTTATTTTTGATAATTTGTTTCTTATTTTTCGTAATTTTCATTTTTTGTAATTTAGTATTTATTTTGTTTTTATAATTAGTTACTTTGTATTTTTTAGAGTAGTGTTAGGATTTTTTTTAATGTGTAGTTTAGGTTTTCTTAAAAGAGCTGATTGCCCTTTTCAGGGCATGGCAATAGAGCTGAATGCCCTTTTAAGGGCAATTCCCATAAAAATGCCCTTTTCAGGGAAATGGTTAGCTTAGGTTTTGTGGATAGTTATTTTATTTGGGGGGTTGGTTGAGTGGGTGGTGAGTTTTACTGTTGAGAGTTGTTGTTTGTATTTTTTTTACAGGTAAAAGAGCTGATATCTTTGGGGCAATGCCCCACAAAAGGCCCTTTTGTGCTATTGGCAGTTTATTGTAGGCTAGGGTTTTTTTATTTGGGGGGGGGGGCTTTTTTTTTTTTATAGGGCTATTTTATTTTTGATAATTTGTTTCTTATTTTTCGTAATTTTTATTTTTTGTAATTTAGTATTTATTTTGTTTTTATAATTAGTTACTTTGTATTTTTTAGAGTAGTGTTAGGATTTATTTTAATGTGTAGTTTAGGTTTTTTTAATTGGTAGTTAGTTTAATTGTAGTTTCATAATTATAATAGTTTAATATTAATTTTTGTAATTTGACAGGTAAATTTTAATTTAATTTAAGATAGGGTTATTGTAATTTTAATATAAAGTTAGGGGGTCGTTAAGTTTAGGGGTTAATTGTTCATTTTAGTATATTTTTTGTGGGGGGCTTTAGGTTTAGGGGTTAATAGTTTATTTCAGTATATTTTGTTGTGGGGGCTTGCGGTTTAGGGGTTAATAGGTTATTTATAGCGGCAGTGTGGGCGGATGGCAGATAAGAGGTTAATAATATTTAAATAGTGTTTGTGATGCGGGAAGGCAGCGGTTTAGGGGTTAATAACTTTATTATAGTGGTGACAATGTTGGGGAGCGGTGGAATAAGGGTTAATAAATTTTTTGGCGGTGATGTCCAGAGCGGCAGATTAGGGTTTAATAAATTTATTATAGTGTTTGCGGTGTGGGAGGGCCTCAGTTTAGGGGTTAATAGGTAGTTTATGGGTGTTAGTGTACTTTGTAGTTATGAGTTTTATGTTACAGCTTTGTAACGTAAAACTCATAACTACTGACTTTTAGATTGTGGTACAAATCTTGTCAGTATAGGGTGTACCGCTCGCTTTGTAGCCTCCTAAGCAAACTCTTAATACCGGCGCTATGGGAGTCCCATTGAATAAGGAATAAGGTACTGATGTTGCGTGACTGGCTAAAAGGTGTGCGGTACAGCTATACCGACAAGACTTGTAATAGCAGCGTTAAGGAAAATGAAGCGTTATGGGCCATAACGCTGCTATTTGACTAATAACGCCAAACTGGTAATCTAGCTGAAAGTCTTTTTAAATCATGAAAGTAACTCTGACTTTAGAGATCCTTTAAAATGCATTTCATTTGGAAATCACTGGACCATTAAACTATTTATATTTTTTTTAATAATCTTTTTATTGAGATGAATCTGTTTGTATATTACAACAATTGCATTGAACAATACCATTCTTACAATATCAAGAGTTATAAATACAAATCAATGGAACAAACTCTCACTTTGAATACGTTTAACAGAAGAAAGAAATCACCTAAATAAAATGAAAAGTAGCACATAGTAATACATCAATTGTCATGTCGCAATATCTATCTAGCAAGGTTGTAGACATATTGTCTAATGACCAAATGCTTTAATGTGTATCGTACGTACTAAGCGGTTTTTAGCATATTATTTAATTCTCAACTGTGGTTAGGGTACTAGTAGAGTTTTTAAGATATCCATCCCATATTACTCGCATAGTGACGAAACTTTCAATATTACCCTTTTTAAATGCAGTGTATTCCTCTAACTCTAATAGTTTAGATACTTTGTTTTTCCACATTGGCATGTTTGGAATGTGTTTAGACTTCCAGGACCTTGCTATGAGGATTTTCACGCAGTTTGTAAAGATACGAAACAGGGGGACTAAGTATTTAGAGGGAAGCCGGACGGACCTGTTCAACAGCCATATCTGGGGGTCCAGGGGAATGGATATTTGCAATATAAGTTCAACATCCCGCATAATATCGTACCAGAAATGATTCATTTGCAAACACCACCACCACATATGCCCCATCCCACTCCCAACATGACTGCACCTCCAACATTTATTGGTAACCTTGGGGAATAGTCTGTGTATTTTTCGGGTAGTCAGGTGCCAACAATGAAGTATCTTATAGTTAATTTCCAGAATGGAAGCTGAGGTGGAGAACTTTTTAGTATTTGAGAATATGACACCGTCCCACACAATAAACTTATTCACAAACTATATCTCCTTGGTCTAGATTCAAAAATTGTGAACTGGGTGGAATGCTGGCTTAAGGACAGAAAACAAAGTGTCTTAGTAAATGGAGTTCATTCAGCAGAGGGGGCTGTTACTAGTGGTGTTCCTCAGGGGTCAGTTCTGGGGCCTGTTTTGTTTAACATATTTATCTGCGATATCAGCAAAGGGCTACAGGGGAAAGTATGTCTCTTTGCAGATGATACAAAAATTTGCAACAGAGTGGATGTTCCAGGGGGGGTAGACAAAATGAGAAGTGATATACAACAATTGGAGGATTGGACAAATGACTGGGGTCTAAAGTTTAACACAGCAAAGTGTAAAATAATGCATTTAGGCAAGAAAAATCCAAATGTTAATTACAGACTCAATGACACTTTACTGACTGTTACAGACGAGGAACAGGACTTGGGAATTATTATTTCAGATGATTTAAAACTTAGTAAACAATGTAGTAATGCAGCGAGTAAGGCTAGCAGAATGCTTGGATGTATTGGTAGAGGTATTTGCAGCAGAAATAGTAAGGTTCTTATGCCACTTTATAGATCATTAGTTAGGCCTCATCTTGAGTATTGTGTGCAGTTCTGGAGACCATATCTTCAGAAGGATATTAACAAACTTGAATCTGTGCAAAGGAGGGCTACCAAAATGGTACATGGTCTAAAAAATAAAACTTACCAGGATAGGCTCAATGACCTAAATATGTATAGCTTAGAGGAGAGAAGGGAAAGAGGTGATATGATAGCAACTTTCAAGTACATTAAAGGGTTTAGTAAAACTGAGGCTGTGGGTATTTTACATAAAATGGAAAATTCAAGAACAAGGGGTCATGAGCTCAAGCTAAAGGGTAGTAGATTCAGAAGTAATTTGAGGAAGCACTTCTTTACAGAAAGAGTGATTGATTTATGGAATAAACTTCCTCAAGAGGTAGTAGCAACAAACACTGTGGGGGACTTTAAAAATGCATGGGACAAGCATAGGGCTATCCTACGAACTAGATAAGTTTATACTGTTAGGTAAGGTCGGGCAGACTTGCTGGGCCTATGGCTCTTATCTGCCGTCAATATCTATGTTTCTATGTTATGTTTCTATATTAAATGCTGTTTGCAGTAGTATGATTGTTCCTAACTCTCTTTCCCACATCTCAATAGAATATGGTAGTATACCTTGGAGGGGTTGAGTTATTATTTTATATAAGGAGCTGTTCACAGTCATCAAGGAATTTGCCAAAACCAACAGTGATATTAACGACATCCCACCCTCCCAGGACCTCTGCGACAACATCGCTACTTACTTCCACCGCAAGATCATCAACATCTACGACAGCCTTGAGCTCCAGAACTCACCACTCACCGCCAACCCACCCACCCCCACCTCACCCAAACCCACCACCCACCACTGTCTACGGATTACTTGTATCCCCCTCACCATGAAGGACACACTCAGAATCATGAAATCTATCCACTCCGGAGCACCCTCAGACCCATGCCCAAACCACATATTCAACAAAGCGGGTTTTACCCTTGGCCACAAACTCTGCCTCACCATAAACTACTCCATCAAAACTGGCACCTTCCCAGAAGACTGGAAGAATACAGAGCTGAAACCCCTGCTGAAGAAACCCACAGCTGACCCCATAGATCCTAAAAACTACCGCCCCATCTCGCTACTCCCCTTTCCAGCCAAAGTAATCGAGAAGGCCATCAACTCACAACTTGTTGACCACATCGAGACCAACCACATCTTGGACCCCTCCCAATCCAGTTTCAGGAGCAATCACAGCACCGAGACCACCCTCCTCGCCACCACAGACGACATCCGTGCCCTGCTCGACCAAGGAGAGACTGCCGCCCTCATCATTCTAGACCTCTCAGCCGCATTCAACACTGTAGCCTACAGCACCCTCCTCATGCGCCTACATGATGCTGGCATCCGCAATAAGGCCCTGGAATGGATCACCTCCTTCCTCAGCGTCAGAACCCAGAAAGTCAGACTCCCACCCTTCTCCTCCAATCCCACAGCAATCAGCTGCAGCATGCCCCAAGGCTCTTCTCTTAGCCCTACCCTCTTCAACATCTACATGGCCCCCCTCGCCGCCTTCGTCCAACAACACAATCTAAACATCATCTCCTGCGCCGACGACACCCAGTTAATCATCTCACTCACCCGAGACCCCGCCAACACCAAGAAAAACATCCAAGAAGGACTTGCAGCAATCGCTACCTGGATGAACAAAAACCGTCTCAAACTCAACACTGACAAGACCAAAATCCTCCTCCTCGGAACCACCAAATCTGCATGGGATGACTGCTGGTGGCCCACAGCCCTCGGACACCCTCCAACTCCAACACACCATGCACAAAATCTATGCGTCATCCTTGACTCATCACTTTCCATGGACCGCCAAGTCAACGCCGTCTCTTTGACTTGTTTTCACATACTCCACCTACTGCGAAAAATCTTCAAGTGGATCCCCACTGATACTAGAAAATCTGTCACCCACACCCTAGTCAGTAGTCGACTGGACTACGGCAATGCACTCTACACCGGGTCCACCATCAAGCTCCAGAAACAACTCCAACACATCCAGAACACCTTGGCCAGACTCATCCTCGATATCCCTCGCCAAAACCACATCACCGAACACCTAAGGAACCTACACTGGCTCCCCGTCAACAAGAGAATCACCTTCAAGCTCCTAACCATGCGTTCAAGGCCCTCCACAACATCGGTCCTGAATACATCAACCACTGTGTTAATTTCTACACCCCCTCCAGACAACTCTGCTCTGCTGACCAAGCACTCGCAGTCATCCCCCGCATCAAGAAAAAAACAGCTGGAGGAAAATCCTTCTCCTATATGGCAGCAAGATCATGAAACTCCCTCCTGCTGCACCTCAGACAATCCACCTCCCTTACAAACTTCAGAAAGGACCTCAAGACCTTGCTCTTTGACTGAATCGTCTTCCCTTAGCCCCCCTTTCCCCCCCTCCCATAGCGCCTTGAGACCCTCACGGGTGATTAGTTTGTGCTTTACAAGTACCCAATAGTATATAATAGAATGGAGAGGGAGTGTTTTACAGGAGATCTTGTCAGGTACAGTTTCTCGAGGTTAGTGGGGAGCGACATATTGTGGTAATGTTTATTTGTGGTTAAGAAGTTATGTAGTCTCCTATAAGAAAATCAATTCTTAGCCAAATTGTAGCCTTTTTCCATCAATTGGTCTTGTGTGCATATGGAATCATTTGTGGTGATGTGATGAGCTTGTATGTCTTGGGCACATGGGTCAGATATATGACGATTGTAGAATGTAGCCACAAAAAAAATCAGAATTGTGTACTAGTGAAGTCAATGGGCCCAGACTGGAGGACAGGCAGGGATTATGTTGGAACGCTGAGTCCCACTGAGCCAATGTCTCCCTCGTAATTAGGTTGGGGGTCGATTTGATCCTTTTAGAGAAGTCAGGGCTCCAGCAAACACTTGCCAATGACAGTTCTGAGTTTATGCTAACCTCCAGTGGGACCCATCTCTTCTGCTCCTCACCAACCCTCCAATCCAGTATCCTCTGCAGGAATATAGAGGACCTGTAAGCCTCCAAATCTGGCATACCCAGGCCACCTAGGTGCTTAAGGAGAGACATACAGCTAGATTACGAGTTTTGTCGGTAAAGCTGTGCGGTGCTAACGAGCAGTTTTCACTTACCGCTCACCTACAGATAATGTTGGTATTACAGGTTTTTTTAAACCCGTCGTTAGCCACAGAAAAGGGAGCGGAGAGCAAAATTTAGCTCCACATCTCACTGTAATACCAGCGCTGCTTATGGTAGCGGTGAGCTGGCTAAACGTGCTCGTGCACGGTTTCCCCAAAGGAATCAATGGGGGAGAGCCAGCTGGAAAAAAACCTAACACCTGCAAAAAAGCAGCGTTCAGCTCCTAACGCAGCCCCTTTGATTCCTATGGGGAAATAACATTTATGTCTACACCTAACACCCTAACATGAACCCCGAGTCTAAACACCCCTAATATTACACTTATTAACCCCTAATCTGCCGCCCCCAACATCGCCACCACCTAAATTATATTATTAACCCCTAATCTGCCACTCCGGACACCGCCGCCACCTACATTATACTTATGAACCCCTAATCTGCTGCCCCCAACATCGCCGACACCTACATTATATTTATTAACCCCTAATATGCCGCTCCCAATGTCGCTGCAACCTAACTACATTTATTAACCCCTAATTTGCCACCCACAATGTTGCCACCACTATAATAAAGATATTAACCCCTAAACCTAAGTCTAACCCTAACCCCCCTAATTTAAATATAATTTAAATAAAATTACTATAATTAACTAAATTATTCCTATTTAAAACTAAATACTTACCTATAAAATAAACCATAAGATAGCTACAATATAACTAATAGTTACATTGTAGCTAGTTTAGGTTTTTTTTTATTTTACAGGCAACTTTGTATTTATTTTAACTAGGTACAATAGTTATTAAATAGTTATTAACTATTTAATAGCTACCTACTTAAAATAAGTACAAATTTACCTGTAAAATAAAACCTAACCTACGTTACAATTACACCTAACACAACACTATAATTAAATAAATTCCTTAAATTAACTACAATTAATTACAATAAAATAAAATAAACTAAGGTACGAAAAAAAACAAACACTAAATTACAGAAAATAATAAAATAATTACAAGTTTTTTAAACTATTAACACCTAATCTAATCCCCCTAATAAAATAAAAAGCCCCCCAAAATAATAAAAATCCCTACCCTATAATAAATTACAAATAGCCCTTAAAAGGGCATTTTGCAGGGCATTGCCCCAAAGTAATCAGCTCTTTTACCTGTAAAAAAAAAAATACAAAACCCCCCAACATTACAACCCACCACCCACACACCCAACCCTACTCTAAAACCCACCCAATCCCCCCTTAATAAAACCTAACACTAACCCCTTGAAGATCACCCTACCTTGAGAAGTCTTCACCCAACTGGGCCGAAGTCCTCAATGAAGCCAGGCGAAGTGGTCCTCCAGATGGGCAGAAGTCTTCATCCAGACGGCATCTTCTATCTTCATCCATCCGGAGCGGAGCGGGTCCATCTTCAACACATCCGACGCAGAGCATCCTCTTCTTTCTTGATCCGACGTCTAAATGACGGTACCTTTAAGTGACGTCATCCAAGATGGCGTCCCTTCAATTCCGATTGGCTGATAGAATTCTATCAGCCAATCGGAATTAAGGTAGAGAAAATCCTATTGGCTTATCCAATCAGCCAACAGGATTGAGCTCACATTCTATTGGCTGTTAGAATTCTATCAGCCAATCGGAATTAAGGTAGAAAAAATCCTATTGGCTGATGCAATCAGCCAATAGGATTGAAGTTCAATCCTATTGGCTGATCCAATCAGCCAATAGGATTGAGCTCACATTTTATTGGCTGATTGGAACAGCCAATAGAATTTGAGCTCAATCCTGTTGGCTGATTGGATCAGCCAATAGGATTTTCTCTACCTTAATTCCGATTGGCTGATAGAATTCTATCAGCCAATCGGAATTGAAGGGATGCCATCTTGGATGACATCACTTAAAGGTACTGTCATTTAGTCGTCGGATCAAGAAAGAAGAGGATGCTCTGCGTCGGATGTCTTGAAGATGGACCCGCTCCGCGCTGGACAGATGAAGATAGAAGATGTCATCTGGATGAAGTCTTCTGCCCGTCTGGAGGACTTCTTCTTCCCTGTTTCGATGAAGACTTCTGCCCGTCTGGAGGACCACTTCGCCCCGGCTTCGTTGAGGACTTCGGCCCGGTTGGGTGAAGACGTCTCAAGGTAGGGTGATCTTTAAGGGGTTAGTGTTAGGTTTTATTAAGGGGGGATTGGGTGAGTTTTAGAGTAGGGTTGGGTGTGTGGGTGGTGGGTTGCAATTTTGGGGGGGGTATTGTATTTTTTTTTACAGGTAAAAGAGCTGATTACTTTAGGGCAATGCCCCGCAAAAAGCCCTTTTAAGGGCTATTTGTAATTTAGTATAGTATAGAGCTTTTTTATTTTGGGGGGGCTTTTTTATTTTATTAGGGGGATTAGATTAGGTGTAATTAGTTTAAAAAATTAAATTGTATTTATTTTATTATTTTCTGTAATTTAGTGGGTGTTTTTTTTGTACTTTAGTTTATTTTAATTAATTGTAATAAATTTAATTTAGGTAATTAATTTATTTATAATGTAGTGCTAGGTGTAATTGTAATTAAAGTTAGGTTTTATTTTACAGGTAAATTTGTATTTATTTTAGCTAGGTAGTTATTAAATAGTTAATAACTATTTAATAACTATTGTACCTAGTTAAAATAAATACAAAGTTGCCTGTAAAATATAAATAAACCCTAAGCTAGCTACAATGTAATTATTAGTTATATTGTAGCTAGCTTAGGGTTTATTTTATAGGTAAGTATTTAGTTTTAAATAGGAATAATTTATTTAATTGTAGTAATTTTATTTAGATTTATTTAAATAATATTTAAGTTAGGGGGTGTTAGGTTTAGGGTTCGACTTAGATTTAGGGGTTAATACATTTAATATAGTGGCGGCAACGTTGTGGGCAGCATATTAGGGGTTAAAATTTTTATTTAAGTGTTTGCAATGTGAGGGGCCTTGGTTTAGGGGTTAATAGGTAGTTTATGGGTGTTAGTGTACTTTTTAGCACTTTAGTTATGAGTTGTATACTACGGCGTTAGCCCATAAATCTCTTAACTACTGACTTTAAAATGCGGTAGGAGTCTTGACAGGAGAGGGTGCACCGCTCACTTTTAGGAAGACTCATAATACCGGTGTTAGGAAAATCCCATTGAAAAGATAGCATACGCAATTGGCGTAAGTGGATTTGCGGTATTTTTCGAGTCGCGAAAAAAAAGTGAAGAGTACACATGTAACTGCAAGATTCATAATACCAGCGGGCATTAAAAAGCAGCGTTGGGACCTATCAATGCTGCTTTTTAAGGCTAACGCAAGACTCGTAATCTAGGCGATAGTGAATCTATTTATTCTAGGAGGTTTCCTTTGTGAAACAAAGGAGCTAAATAGACTCTGTATTTGGGGGATATATCTAGGGGGCAGGGGGATTGGAAGCATTTGCATAATATAAAGAAATCTAGGGAAGATATTCATTTTTATGGTGTTTATACGCCCCAACCAGGAGATTTTCTTCGAGCTCCAAGAGCAGAGATCATGGGAATTTGCTGTCTTAATCAGAAGGTAATTTTTTTGGAAGATATTATTGAAGTCGGGTAGATAAATTCCCAGATATTTCATTGCCCCACTACACCATTTAAAGGGGCACTTATTTTTAATCCTAATAGTTAGGCATTCTGGTAAATTGAAGCCCATAATTTCCGATTTGTTTTGATTAACCAAGAAGTTTGTGAGATTGTTAAACGTGGTCAGCTCAGTCAAAAGATGTGGGATTGAGTTTTCAGTCGGCTAGATTTAGAGTTTTGTCACGCGTAGCTAACGCTGTTTTTTTTTCCCCGCACCTTTTAAATACAGCTGGTGTTTAGAGTTCACAGAATGGCTGCGTTAGGCTCCAAAAAAGGAGCGTTGAGATTAATTTACCGCCACTGCAACTCTCAATACCAGCGGTGCTTACGGACGCGGCCAGCTTCAAAAACGTGCTTGTGCACGATTCCCCCATAGGAAACAATGGGGCAGTTTGAGCTGAAAAAAAACCTAACACCTGCAAAAAAGCAACGTTCAGCTCCTAACGCAGCCCCATTGTTTCCTATGGCAAAACACTTCCTAAATCTGCACCTAACACCCTAACATGTACCCCGAGTCTAAACACCCCTAACCTTACACTTATTAACCCCTAATCTGCCGCCCCCGCTATCGCTGACACCTGCATATTTTTTTTAACCCCTAATCTGCCACTCCGTACACCGCCGCAACCTACATTATACCTATGTACCCCTAATCTGCTGCCCCTAACACCGCCGACCCCTATATTATGTTTATTAACCCCTAATCTGCCCCCCACAACATCACCGCCAGCTACCTACAATAATTAACCCCTAATCTGAGGACCGGACCTCACCGCTACTATAATAAATGTATTAACCCCTAATCCGCCTCACTCCCGCCTCAATAACCCTATAATAAATAGTATTAACCCCTAATCTGCCTTCCCTAACATCACCGACACCTAACTTCAAGCATTAACCCCTAATCTGCCGATCGGACCTCGCCGCTACTCTATTAAATTTATTAACCCCTAAACCTAAGTCTAACCCTAACAGGTAGGAAAATTCTGATTGGCTGATGGAATCAGCCAATCAGATTCAAGTTCAATCCGATTGGCTGATCCAATCAGTCAATCAGATTGAGCTTGCATTCTATTGGCTGTTCCGATCAGCCAATAGAATGCAAGCTCAATCTGATTGGCTGATCCAATCAGCCAATCGAATTGAACTTGAATCTGATTGGCTGATTCAATCAGCCAATCAGAATTTTCCTACCTTAATTCCAATTGGCTGATAGAATCCTTTCAGCCAATCGTAATTCGAGGGACGCCATCTTGGATGACGTCCCTTAAAGGAACCGTCATTCGTCGGGAAGTCGTCAGTGAAGAAGGATGTTCCGCGTCGGCGGGATGAAGATGGATCCGGAAGAAAGAAGATTGAAGATGCCGCTTGATAGAAGACTTCAGCCGGATCATGGACCTCTTCAGCTCCTGCTTGGATCAAGACTTCATCCGGATCAAAGACATCTTCAGCCCCCGCTTGGGCCAAGACTTCAGCCGGATCATGGACATCTTCAGCCCCCGCTTGGGCCAAGACTTCTGCCGGATCATGGACATCTTCAGCCCCCGCTTGGGCTTGGATGAAGACTTCGGAGCCTGACGGATCGGTGATACCCGGCGTGGTGAAGATAAAGTAGGATGATCTTCAGGAGCTTAGTGTTAGGTTTATTTAAGGGGGGTTTGGGTTAGATTAGAGGTATGTGGGTGGTGGGTTGTAATGTTGGGGGGTGGTATTGTGGGGGTTTTTTTCAGGCAAAAGAGCTGTTTTCTTTGGGGCATGCTCCGCAAAAGGCGCTTTTAAGGGCTGGTAAGGTAAAAGAGCTAACTTTTTTAATTTAGAATAGGGCAGGGAATTTTTTTTATTTTGGGGGGCTTTATTATTTTATTAGGGGGCTTAGAGTAGGTGTAATTAGCTTAAAATTGTTGTAATATTTTTCTAATGTTTGCAAATTATTTTTTTATTTTTTGTAACAGTTCTTTTTTTATTTTTTGTACTTTAGTTAGTTTATTTAATTGTATTTATTTGTAGGTATTTTATGTAATTAATTTATTGATAGTGTAGTGTTAGGTTTAATTGTAGTTATTTGTAGGTATTTTATGTAATTAATTTATTGATAGTGTAGTGTTAGGTTTAATTGTAACTTAGGTTAGGATTTATTTTACAGGTAATTTTGTAATTATTTTAACTAGGTAGCTATTAAATAGTTATTAACTATTTAATAGCTATTGTACCTGGTTAAAATAAATACAAAGTTGCCTGTAAAATAAATATAAATCCTAAAATAGCTACAATATAATTATAATTTATATTGTAGCTATATTAGGGTTTATTTTACAGGTAAGTATTTAGCTTTAATTAGGATTAATTTATTTAACAAGAGTTAATTTATTTCGTTAGATAAAAATTATATTTAACTTAGGCAGGTGTTAGTGTTAGGGTTAGACTTAGCTTTAGGGGTTTATAAATTTAATAGAGTAGCGGTGAGGTCCGGTCGGCAGATTAGGGGTTAATACTTGAAGTTAGGTGTCGGTGATGTTAGGGAGGGCAGATTAGGGGTTAATACTATTTATTATAGGGTTAGTGAGGCGGATTAGGGGTTAATCACTTTATTATAGTAGCGGTGAGGTCCGGTCGGCAGATTAGGGGTTAATAATTGTAGGTAAGGTAGCAGCGACGTTGGGGGCGGCAGATTAGGGGTTAATAAATATAATATAGGGGTCGGCGGTGTTAGGGGCAGCAGATTAGGGGTACATAAGTATAACGTAGGTGGCGGCGGTGTGTGGTCTGCAGATTAGGGGTTAAAAAATTTGAATAGAGTGGCGGCGATGTGGGGGGGCCTCGGTTTAGGGGTACATAGGTAGTTTATGGGTGTTAGTGTACTTTAGAGCACAGTAGTTAAGAGCTTTATAAACCGGCTTTACCCCAGAAAGCTCTTAATTCCTGGCTTTTCTCTGCGGCTGGAGTTTTGTCATTAGATTTCTAACGCTCACTTCAGCCAAGACTCTAAATACCAGCGTTAGAAAGATCCCATTGAAAAGATAGGATACGCAAATGGCGTAGGGTGATCTGCGGTATGGAAAAGTCGCAGCTGGAAAGTGAGCGTTAGACCCTTACCTACACGACTCTAAATACCAGTGGTAGCCCAAAACCAGTGTTAGGAGCCTCTGGTTTTAACGGCTAATGCCAAACTCTAAATCTAGGCGAGTGTTAGTTATAGTAAAGAGGATGTCGTCGGCAAAGAGGGAACATTTATAAATGTCCTGTCATAAGGAGATACCTGTTATTTCTGTAATGTCCCTGACTTTAGACGCAAGGGTTTCAACCAAGCAGGCAAAAAGTATGGGTGATAGGGGGCAGCCTTGGCGCATACCGTTCCTAATAGAGATTGGAGGTGATAAGGTGCCATTAATAAGGTTTTGTGCACTTGGGGATGTGTATAGCGCGCATATATACGGTTTAGGGTTACAGGGCCAAGGCCAAAGGCCTCCAGGGCAGCTCTCATGAAGGAACAATTTTTATGGCCAAATGCCTTTTCGGCGTCAGTTGAAATAAGTACTGCTGGGATTTTCTTGTTAATAATGTGCCAGATTAGCTGAACGTTGCGGATAGTGTTGTCCTTGGCCTCACGACCAGGGACAAACCCCACTTGGTCCCTATGTATCAAGCTTGGTAGTAGTCGTTTACATCAGTTCGTTATTATCTTAGCAAATATTTTAATGTCCGTGTTGATGAGGGATATTGGCCGGTAGTTAGAAATTTGGTCCGACGATTTATTGGTCTTAGAAATAACTTAAATATTGGCTTGAAGCGCAGAGGAAGGGAATGACCGGACTTCATCAATACTTTGAAAGTACCTGAGAAAGCATGGTGCTAGGATTTCTTTGATTTGCGAATAGTAGGAATTTCCAAAACCATCCGGACCTGGGGCCTTTCCCATTGGAAGAGAGGAAATGGCCACCAGAAGTTCCTCCTCGGAATAGGGAATTTCACGTTTATCAGTTTGTTCTTTAGTTATCCTGGGGAGTTTTAGTTTAGATAAGTAGTCTGCTATGTCATCAGGGTTAGGGTCTGCAGTCTCATGTCTAATATTGTATAGTTTTTCATAATAATCTTTAAAGGCCAGCGCGATGTCATTGGCAGAGGACCACAATTTACCAGAAGCATCCTGAATTCCCATAATATAATGTTTATGGGTTCGCCTCTTAAGCTATCGCGCAAGCATTTTCCCCTGTTTGTTAGCCACTTCATAATAAATCTTTTAAAGAAAAAGGGCCTTATTTTTGGCTTTGGTTCCCAAAAAGAGTCAGAGTTGGTTTTGTTTGTGTGTTATACTATCTATTAAATATGGGTTCTGGGGAAATAATTTGTGAATATCCTGTAGTTTAGATAGGTCACCCAGAAGAGACTTCAGATATGCATTATTTTGTTTTATTTTGGCCGCCTTTAAAGCGATAAGTTCACCTCTAATTACACATTTATGGGTGTTCCAAATGTGATGGATATCAATGTCTGGTGTATTATTAATTTGAAAGTATTCAATTATTGCCTTCTGTAATTGCAAGAATATCAATGAGTAGGGAGTCATCAAGCTTCCAATTGACAAGGGGAAGGCAAGAAGTGGGCCATCTAAACGTACCGCTGATTTTAGCATAATCCGACCAGGATTTTGGGTAAATGTCAGTGTGCGTGATATATGATAGGCTAGAGACGTCTGTGAGCAGGTAATCAGTTCTCGAATATGAATAGTGAGGGTGAGAGTAGAACATTTAGTCTTTTGTGGAGGGGTGCTGGAGCCTCCATGTGTCATTGACTGCTAATTGCGAAAGGGTTAGTTTTACCTGTTTTAGAAACCTAGAGGGGAGGGAGGATGAACCCGGAAGAGCAGTCTTGGCTGGGATCAAAAGCAAAATTAAAATTGCCCCCGTTTACTAAACTGCCTCTAGAGACTGTTGAAAAAAGGGGAGTGAAACATTATTAGGGGCGTATACGTTCACTAGGGTTAAGGGCTTGTGGTATAAGGTTCCAACTATAATTATGTACCTCCCTTTCTTGTCTTTATGAATAGAGGTGGTGTGGAAAGGAAGGTTTTTACTAACTATTACCTCTACGCCATTATGCTTAGTGTTATGGGAAGAAAGAAAAACTGTTCCATATTTCTTAAATGCTAACTTGGGCTCAAAGCCTCTTTTAAAGTGAGTCTCCTGAAGAAACAGGATATCTCCTTTGCATCTTTTGTAGTCCCTCATATGCATTGATCTTTTGGGGGGACGTTAAGACCCTTAACATTGTGGGATATTATCTTTATGTTTGTCAGTGTATTATCCATGGTCGTGTTGAGAATATCTATGGATATTGATAGACCTGTTGAGACCGTTTAAACATCTGCGAGTTACAACATTACCTACATTTTGATACAAATCAAGAGAAAAACATGCAGCATGACAATAAATAACAATAACAACAACCTGAAGCAATCGAGAACATCGATTGTCAAATACCTTTTTAGTGGGTGCGTTTATAAAACAATACACCGTTTTGTGGGGGAAGAGTGTAGCCTAACTAGCTCTCATATAAGTGTTGCGCAATTTATGTTAAGTAGGGTCCTGGGACATTACTGCCTACCCAAGGCCATAATTAATTATTAACAGTGGGGAGAAATTTCCAGAGAGAGCCTGTTCTCATAATGGCTCTGAACAGCGCGGCTGTACCAACTCATAGTAGGGAGGGCTACACTATTCTTATTAAATGGCTGTAGTAGAACAAGGCACAATATAGTTGCCTAGCCCTCTATGAGCATCCGTGGCAGTTAGCTAAGCGTTACGTTGCTCAGTTAAAGTGGAAAATGGGTTGATTGCTGGGCGCCAGTTGGAGGGAAAATGCCATAACCTGTCCCAGCTAAAGGCCGAGGCAGCACTTGTAGTGACGTCATTATACCGGGTTCAGTAAGTGAATGCAAAGACATCAGGGGCTTGGTGGGAAACCCCGTAGTATGATTGGCAAACAGTGAGTTCCAAATATAAAGCTTTTGGCCTCTCAGATAACAATTCAGTTGCATAAATCACCTAGAACTTTGGCAATAACAAGTTAGGCAACATGTAGCACAATAAACAGAAAAAAAACAAACACAAAGGAAATAGAAAGAACATTGAAACCATTAACATTATTAGTATTAATATCATACTACCAGACTTAGCTCCGCGGATCTCTCCGCAGCCCCTGCACGAGTTCCATAATGGTGAATGTTCGGGAGACTGTCATTATGAACACTAGAAAGTCAGAGTCAGAGCCTAGCCTCTTCATAACCAGGAGCTGCAGAACTGACCCCGGTGAAGCAAGGGGCCAAACCCGTGGTTAGTGACCTTTAATAAAGAATAGATGGTAGAAGGGCCCAGTCCTTCAGTGTGGGGAACCACCTTCATCCGAGTGCAAAGGGCTTGTCTTCCTCCTCTTTGACTGCACTCTGTGCCATTGGGTTCTCTGCTCTTTTGGGTGGGATGTGCTAGGTTCCACTTGGATTGGATGAAGGTTTAGAGCGGCCCCTGCTGGGGGGAAAATTTAATGTTGAGAGATATGGAAAGATGGTCGAGATCATTATAATCCTTGTAGACCAGTTGAGTCCCATTGTGAGAGACAATCAGACTAAAGGGGAACCCCCATCTATAATTTATACAATGTTCCTGTAGCGTTGTTGTGATGAACTTGATCTCTCTGCGCCTTTGAATAGTGTAAGGGCTGAGTTCTTGATAAACTTGAAGAGAGTGACCCTGATAAGAGATGGTGTGATTAGCCCTCGCTGCCTGCCAAATCTCCTCTTTCGCGGTGTATAGAAGAAACCTGATAACTACATCTCATGGGGGTAGTGGCGGCTTACGAAGGGGATGAAGGGCTCTATGCGCCCTGTCAATATCCTCATTAGGCAATGGTGATGAATTTGGTAAGAGGTGGAGAAACAGGCCTGGGGCAATCACAATCTGAATTCCTCGGCAGAGTGTGGTGACCAGTGTGAGTGAGCGTATACTCGCCAGGCAGCAGGCAGAGCTCCGAAGGTCCTCCGGGTCCTCCACTGCTAGGGAGTGCAGTAAAACGTCCGGCCGTTATTGCATTTGCTTGCTGGTGCTGTAAGGCAACGGGTCGTCCCAAAAAACAGGATAGGGACAGTCTCAACTCTGTGCAGACATTAGAGAGAGTGTTGGCTACTACGGAGCTCTTTTAGTGTGCGGCCATGTACCAGCATGGCTTGGCTCCGCCCCCCCCATTAAACTATTTTTAACAATTCCATTAATATTTTTTTTTATATAAATTTGTAGAAGCAAATGTCAAATGATCATTTTTTAATACATATATATGCCAGAATAATATGTAAATACAAATTCCTATATATTAAAGTCTATTCAAATTGTATAATTGGACTGGGCCAGGTGTAGGGAATCAAGGCACCTATAATATTGCAAACATGAAGATGTACAGTTTGTATGGATAATATAGAGGACTGTGTTGTGAACATCAGGCTTAATGCTGGACAAGTCATTAATTGCATTCCCCATGCAAAAATAAATTTAGACTTCTTCTTATTGTGGTGAGTGGTTAGCAGCACTGCTTTTGATTTGCCTTATTATTACAATAAGACAACTGTTTTTAAAATATTTTCCATAGATTTCATAGTTTTGTTTTCAAATATATGGGTCTATTCAAATCTATTATTGTGTGCAAAGTTCAAATATTTAAAGTAATCCAAATTCCTTCAATAAACCTAGAATTATCCACTTGGCTGATTTTAACAGCCAATAGGATTTCAGTAGCTCTCATCCTGGGCGCGATCCGATATGCAGCGTAGTTTGCGGCGCAAGCGAGGGAACCCCCGCCGCCCGCAGTTTCAGCTTGCAAGTTGAGCTATCCTATATACGGCGCCGTCAGATGCTAAAGTGCCGTAAGTCGGATAAACCAGCGATGTCCAGAAATCTGCGTAAGTACAAATTTCTGGAGTCTCCAGTGACTTACGGCACTTTAGAAACTACCAGCGCCTACAAAACCTGACTAAGTTATAAAATCACCCGCACTGTCTAACACGCCTCCCTAATATAGCCCGACACGTCTAACCCTCTATCCGCTATCCCCCCTCACTACCCTAACAATAAAAAATTTATAAACCCCTAAACCGCCGCTCCCGGACTCCGCCGCCAGCTAATAAAGTTATTAACCCCTAAACCGCCGCTCCCAAACCCCGCCGCCAGCTATATTAAATCTATAACCCCCTAATGTGAGCCCCTACCCCGCCGCCATCTACCTTACCTACCCCCTAAAGTGAGCCCCTACCCCGCCGCCATCTATTTTAAAATTATTAACCCCTAATTTAATCCCCCTACCCCGCCGACACCTATATTAAATTATTTAACCCCTAGTCTAATCCCCCTAGCCCGCCGCCACCTATATTAAATTAATTAACCCCTAATCTAATCCCCCTACCCCGCCGCCACCTATATTAAATTATTTAACCCCTAAATTACTAAACTATCCCTACCACTAAACCTAAGTCTAACCCTACAAATAGCCCTAAAAAGGGCTTTTTGCGTGACATTACCCCAAAGTAAACTGCTCTATTCCCAGCCCTTAAAAGGGCTTTTTGCGGGGCATGCCCCAAAGAATTCAGCTCTTTTACCAGCCCTTAAAAGGGCTTTTGGTGGGGCTTTGTCACAAAGTAAACAGCTCTTTTGCATCTAATCTAAATCCCCCTACACCGCCGCCACCTATAATAAATATATTAACCCCTAATCTAATCCCCCTACACCACCGCCAGCTATATTAACTATATTAACCCTAATTATATTAGGGTTAAAATAGTTAATATAGTTATTATATTATCTATAATAACCCTAATTATATTAGGGTTAATATAGTTAATATCGTTATTATATTTTATATATATATTAAGTATAATAACCCTATCTAACTCTAACATCCCTAACTAAAATCTTATTAAAATAAATCTAATATTAATATTATTAATTAAAATATTGCTATTTAAATCTAAATACTTACCTATAAAATAAACCCTAAGATAGCTACAATATAATTAATAATTACCTTGTAGCTATTTTAGGGTTTATATTTATTTTACAGGTAACTTGGTATTTATTTTAACGAGGTAAAATAGCTATTAAATAGTTAATAACTATTTAATAGCTACCTAGTTAAAATAATTACCAATTTACCTGTAAAATAAATCCTAACCTAAGTTACAAATACACCTACACTATCAATAAATTAAATAAACTACAAATATCTAACTAAAATACAATTAAATAAACTAAACTAAATTACAAAAACAAACACTAAATTACAAAAAATAAAAAAAAGATTACAAGATTTTTAAGCTAATTACACCTATTCTAAGCCCCCTAATAAAATAATAAAGCCCCCCAAAATAAAAAAAATTCCCTGCCCTATTCTAAATTAAAAAAGTTAGCTCTTTTACCTTACCAGCCCTTAAAAGGGCCTTTTGTGGAGCATGCCCCAAAGAAAACTGCTCTTTTGCCTGAAAAAAAAAACACAATACCACCCCCCAACATTACAACCCACCACCCACATACCCCTAATCTAACCCAAACCCCCCTTAAATAAACCTAACACTACCCCCCTGAAGATCTCCCTACCTTGTATTCACCCCGCCGGGCAGAACTCTTCATCCGATCCGGGCGATGTCTTCAAGCAAGCTGCAGTGAAGTCTTCTTCCATCCGGCGATGTCTTCAAGCAAGTGGCAGAGAGTCTTCTTCCATCCGGTGAAGTCTTCAAGCAAAGCGGCATCTTCAATCTTCTTTCTTCGCTCCTCCGCCGCGGAGCATCCATCCGGCACGACGACTTCCGACGAATGAGGTTCCTTTAAATGACGTCATCCAAGATGGCGTCCGTCGAATTCCGATTGGCTGATAGGATTCTATTCAGCCAATCGGAATTAAGGTAGAAAAATCTGATTGGTTGATTGAATCATCCAATCAGATTCAAGTTCAATCCGATTGGCTGAACCAATCAGCCAATCGGATTGAACTTGAATCTGATTGGCTGATTCAATCAGCCAATCAGATTTTTCTACCTTAATTCTGATTGGCTGATAGAATCCTATCAGCCAATCGGAATTCGACGGACGCCATCTTGGATGATGTCATTTAAAGGAACCTCATTCGTCGGGAAGTCGTCGTGCCGGATGGATGCTCCGCGGCGGAGGAGCGAAGAAAGAAGATTGAAGATGCCGCTTTGCTTGAAGATTTCACCGGATGGAAGAAGACTCTCTGCCGCTTGCTTGAAGACATCGCCGGATGGAAGAAGACTTCACTGCAGCTTGCTTGAAGACATCGCCCAGATTGGATGAAGAGTTCTGCCCGGCAGGGTGAATACAAGGTAGGGAGATCTTCAGGGGGGTAGTGTTAGGTTTATTTAAGGGGGGTTTGGGTTAGATTAGGGGTATGTGGGTGGTGGGTTGTAATGTTGGGGGGTGGTATTGTGTTTTTTTTTTCAGGCAAAAGAGCAGTTTTCTTTGGGGCATGCTCCGCAACTTAGGTTAGGATTTATTTTACAGGTAAATTGGTAATTATTTTAACTAGGTAGCTATTAAATAGTTATTAACTATTTAATAGCTGCCTATTGTACCTCGTTAAAATAAATACCAAGTTACCTGTAAAATAAATATAAACCCTAAAATAGCTACAAGGTAATTATTAATTATATTGTAGCTATCTTAGGGTTTATTTTATAGGTAAGTATTTAGATTTAAATAGGAATATTTTAATTAATAATATTAATATTAGATTTATTTTAATAAGAGTTTAGTTAGGGATGTTAGAGTTAGATAGGGTTATTATACTTAATATATATAAAATATAATAACGATATTAACTATATTAACCCTAATATAATTAGGGTTAATATAGTTAATATATATAATATAATAACTATATTAACTATATTAACCCTAATATAATTAGGGTTAATATAGTTAATATAGCTGGCGGCGGTGTAGGGGGATTAGATTAAGGGTTAATGTGTTTAATATAGGTGGCGGCGGTGTAGGGGGATTAGATTAGGCGTTAATATATTTATTATAGGTGGCGGCGGTGTAGGGGGATTTAGATTAGATGCAAAAGAGCTGTTTACTTTGTGACAAAGCCCCGCCAAAAGCCCTTTTAAGGGCTGGTAAAAGAGCTGAATTCTTTGGGGCATGCCCCACAAAAAGCCCTTTTAAGGGCTGGCAATAGAGCAGTTTACTTTGGGGTAATGTCACGCAAAAGCCTTTTTCAGGGCTATTTGTAGGGTTAGACTTAGGTTTAGTGGTAGGAATAGTTTAGTAATTTAGGGGTTAAATAATTAAATATAGGTGGCAGCGGGGTAGGTGGATTAGATTAGGGGTTAATTAATTTAATATAGGTGGCGGCGGGGTAGGGGGATTAAATTAGGGGTTAATAATTTTAAAATAGATGGCGGCGGTGTAAGGGGCTCACTTTAGGGGGTAGTTTAATGTAGTTGGCGACGGGGTAGGAGCTCACATTAGGGGGTTATACTTTTTATGTAGCTGGCGGCGGGGTCCGGGAGCGGCGGTTTAGGGGTTAATAACTTTATTAGGGATTGCGGCGGGGGATCGCGGTTGACAGGTAGACAGACATTGCGCATGCGTTAGGTGTTAGGTTTATTTTGTAGCTAGTTTAGGGAGTTACGGGGCTCCAATAGACAGCGTAAGGCTTACTACGGCTGCTTTTTGTGGCGAGGTGAAAATGGAGTAAGATTTCTCCATTTTCACCACGTAAGTCCTTACGCTGCATATTGGATACCAAACTGCGCTGGTTTGGTATACCTGCCTATGGCCCAAAAAACTACGGGCGATGGCAGAAATATACGGGCGTAACTTCTAGGTTATGCCGTATATAGGATACCAAACCAGCGCAAAATTCAGCGTTGCCGGCATTTGCGGGCGATGCTGCATATCGGATCGGGCCCCCTATTGGCTGATTTGAATTTGAAGAATTAAAATCAGCCAATAGGAATGCAAAGTACGCCATATTTAAACGCGTACCTTGAATTCACTATTCAGGTACGGCAGCGATCGTATGAAGAGGATCCTTCACGCTCCATGGCTCCATGGTTGCCGGTTTTTGCTCCGTGCTTATCTCCGCTCCATTCCGGCTTGGTCCTAGATGAAGAAGGAAGAGGTTCACGCTTGTAAAAAGATGTTGGCCGCTTGGAAGAAGACTTTGCCGCCTGGAACAGGACCTTCTCCACCTTCAGGAACGGTGAGTACCTATTTGGGGGGTTAGATTTAGGCTTTTTTTTGGAGGAGGGGTTATATTAGGGAGCTGAATGCCCTTTTAAGGGCAGTAAAAGAGCTGAATGCCCTTTTAAGGGCAATGTCCATACAAATGCCCCTTTAGGGGCAATGGGTAGTTTATGATTTTTAGTGATAGTTTTTTTATTTTGGGGGGTTTGGTGGGTGGGGGGTTTTACTGTTAGAGGGGGGACTTAGTATTTTTTTAAGGAAAAGAGCTGTTTAAATAGGGCAATACCCTACAAAAGGCCCTTTTAAGGGCTATTGGTAGTTAAGTATTAGATTAGGGGCGTTTTTATTTTTTTTTATTTTTTTTATTTCCATAGGGATTAGGTTTAATTTTTTTTATTTTTGATAATTTGGTTTATTATTTTATGTAATGTTAGACTTTTTTTTGTAATCTTAGATTAATTTAAATTTAGGTTTTTATTTTTAAGTAATTTTAGCTTTTTATTTTAATTGTAACTTAGTATTTTTTTATTTACTTAATTGGGGTTAATTTAAGGGTGTTAGGTTAGGGGGCTTAGTAGTTTAATTAGTTATTTGCGTTGTGGGGGTTTGGCAGATTAGGGGTTATTAGATTTATTAGGATTATTGTGTTGTGTGGGTTTGGCAGATTAGGCATTAGTAGTTTTATTTGGTTTATTGCGTTGTGGGTTAATGTTGGATTAGGGGTTAATATACTTTATTAGGTTTATCGCGATTTGGGTTAATGGCGGATTAGGGGTTAATATATTTTATCAGGAGCTTCTTACAGAGTTGTCTGGGAGGGGGCTCTGATAATGGACACCTCCCTCAAAAAATAAACACAGGAGAAGATGCAGAGCAGAGGATATCATACTTTTTTACACAGCTTGATCAAGTTATAGCCGAGCAGCAGAAGTAACTCTCCTGTGTCCCCCGAGACAGCCAAGCAATGCATTGAAAAGTAACTACAGGTCACGACTGGATCGGGGGAAGGGAGATGATAGACAGGAGAGTTTCTTCTGCTGCTCGGCTATCTCTAGATCAGGGAGCATTTTTACACAGACACTGACTGGTACAGAAAATGTGTATAAAGCAGTACTAGCAAGCAAGCCTTCCTGGGGACCTGCATATCAATGCGCTGTTGTCGACAGCTAGGACAGTCTGCGCATGAGCAGGGCTCCTATCGGTCGTTCGACTGCTACGGTCATTGGACTTTGAAAGCTTGTATTCTGAAGACAGTTAAAAGCTCCAAAAGTTTACTCTTTCATAATTTAAAAATGCAATAAAATAAATAATAGGTGCCTATTGTGAAATTGTATGACATAAATATATGTTTTATAAGATTTCAGCTTCAAAAATGAATATAATGTCCCTTCATACTGAAAGAGCTATTCTGCATGAATTATATGAAACAAACCATTGAACCTAAGCCATCTTCCTTTGTATAAAGGGAATCTTATAGTTATTAAGGACGACTATTCTAGTTGAATAGAACTCAGCATATTCTGGGAACTCTCAGCCTCTATTTCTTTTTTTTCACCCAAGATAGCAAGCTTTGTCATTGTGGTCAATTTACCATAAAAGCCATTATGCAAGCATGTTTTAGCAACACAAGCACAGGATAGAAAAATGAGGTATCTTCACTGCTAGTAAAAACCTACCAAGAAAACTTGCAGATCCTACTTTTATTTATGAGGAGGCAATTTACGAGTTACGAGTTAATACAGTATTTTATTAAATGCTTGGTAACTAAGGTTAACAAAATATATTTCAGTAATATTATGTTGCATTATTTTTTATTTTTTTTAACAAAATAATTTTTCTTTATTAATACATATAAAACAAATACAACACAAGCGAAAAACAGTGCACAATTGTACTAAAATAATACAATTTGTATAATAATAACAAATATTTTCCATCAGAGTCAAATTTGATAGTCTTCAACAGAATTAATCTAGACATCATTGATTGTTACGTCTATTTTATGTATCAGTCCCTGCTACTCTATTCTCTCGCCCTTTTCTCTCATGATACATTATATAGGGTTCCCATTCTGTTATAAACTGATTTTGTTTATCTAATAAGTTCGCTGTTAATTCAGATCTATGATAATGGTATTCTAGTTTGTTTATTACATACTCAAAGGATGGTGGCTTCCAAAATTTGGCTATACTCAGTCTCGTCATTGTGTATATCATTTCTGCAAGTTTGTGTTGGTGCTTAAGGATGTCTTTATTAGGGAAATGTAAAAGAGCTTGCTCTGGGGTAATCGTTATTTCTTTTGAAAGTAGCCTTCCCAAAAATCTTGCTGTTTCCTCCCAAATGTCTCTAATTTTAGGGCAACTCCACCACATGTGTAGGTAAGTACCCCGTTCCCCACAACCTCTATAACATAGTTGGTTTCCTAAATCTGGTGAATTGTGGAATATTGCTGGATAGATGTACCATCTGTAAGCTATATTTATAAAATTTTCTTTTAAAAAGGCATTTACTGAGAAGGAAGGACCTTTGAATAGGTTTGTCTCCAATTGTTCAAGTGTCCAAGTATTATTTAGCTCCTCCTCCCATTTTATCATGAGGGTCGACTTAGTGGATCTATTGGTAGTGTTAAATATGGAATATAGCCTTGAAATCATGCTCCTCCTAACATTCTTAGAGAGCTATATCTCTTTTAATCTGGTCCGCCCTCCACTCATCTCTCAACTCATTACTTCACCCACCCTAGACTTTAACTGTAGATAGTGGAACCAGTGATAACCCTCTGCAATATCTAGTTTCAAATAGTGGTCATATGATAAAAGTTTATTATTTATTAAAGCATCTGCAATTCTGTATAAAACTTTATTGCTCCACTTAGCTCCCAAACTTTTTTCTATTGGTGACTGTAGCTCTATGAGAGGCGTGAGAACAGATTTTCGGTTAAATATCGGAAACTTGTGTGTCAATTTGTCCCACATCTGTATGGTGTGTTCAATTGCTATGAATATTCCCTGTCTCTGTGATCTTTTGCTTTTAGGGATCCAAATAATTTTTCTATTCTATCTATCCCTACCATCTCAGATTCCAAATCAACCCATTGCTTGTCTTCTTCTGATTTAGCCCAGTATAGCGTGTGTGCCATACGAGCTGCTTGATAATATGCTATCAAGTTTGGCACTCCTATTCCTCCTTCCACTCTACTTCTAACCATTGTTTGTTTATTTATGCGTCCTCTCTTACCCTGCCATATAAAATGGAATATACCTGTCTGAATTTTGCGTAACTCAGTCAATGGGACCGTAATAGGGAGGGACCTGAACAGATATAGTATTTTAGGAAGGACTGTCATCTTAGTCGTGATGATTCTACCATAAAGTGAATTTTTTTACCTAGACCATTTATCCATTAGTTGATAAATATGTTTGAATAAGCGAGTGTAGTTTTCTTTATATGTTATATATCTTGGCAGTCAAATTTATCCCTAGATATCTTAGATTATGCTTAGGCCAACGGAATGCAAAGTTGATTTCCAATAACTTTTGTGTCTGTTGTGGGAGTTTTATACCTATAGCTTCACATTTTCCTTTGTTTATTTTATAACCCGATAGTTGACCAAATCTGTTTATAGGGGAATATAATGATGGCAGAGACAGTAGTGGTTTAGTGAGTGTCAAAATGATGTCGTCTGCAAACAGTGAAATTTTGTAATTCTGGGAGCCAATTGGTATTCCTGCAATGTCTGGGTTGTCTCTAATTCTGATGGCAAGAGGTTCTATACTGAGAGCAAATAACAGAGGTGATAGCGGGCATCCCTGTCTAGTACCATTCCTTATTTTTACATTTTTGGACTGGTATCCCGCTAGTCGGATAAAAGCTTCTGGGTCTGAATATAGGGTAGAGATCGTCTTTTGGAAAAAAAACTGTTATCCCAAATTTAACTAATGTGGCGTGCATATATTCCCAATTTATTCTATCGAATGCCTTCTCTGCATCCAAGGCAAGGAACAGAGAAGGCATCCCCTTAGATTGTGTGAAATTTATAAGATCTATAATTTTGCGAATATTATCTGGGGCTTCTCTATGTTTAATAAAACCTACTTGATCTGACTTGATGATATTTCCTATGATAGAATTCAACCTGTTTGCTAATATTTTGGTGAATAGCTTTATGTCCTGATTTATGAGCGATATGGGTCTGTAATTTTGGCGAAACTGAGGACTTTTGTCAGGTTTGGGAACTACTGTTATTCGGGCTAACAACATGTCTGGTGGAATCTTATTTCCCTGCATTATCAGGTTAAACAATTGAACTAGGGGGGGGTGGAGCTGGCTGCTGAGCTAGATGGCCGCACAGTGAGTGAGCTCCGTGAGCCGTTACCCGAGACCTGAAAGAAAATGAGCATTCAGGTGCCACAACTGGGCTGATCATCACTCCATGGGCAGGAGAGCATGAGCGCAACTGTCCATTGATCTCTCATAGCAAAGAAAAGGTTAATCTCCTTACTATAAGTGACCGAAGTTTGCATTCGCCATTTTAGGCCTACCCCCTGCAATATAAGCATGGGCATACACTGTTAATCCCTGCCTTCAATCTAAGTTCCCCAGAGGACATCGCTAAAAACCGTAAGTGATCATGATATTTTCTCACATGATCCACATCATCTGAAGCACTCTGCTTGCCCAACTTCACTAATAGCTGTTATATGGTGTGTACGCAATAGACATATTCCAAAGATTCATCAGAGGTCATGCTTTTATGGGCTCCTGGAAACCCCTGCAATACTTTCCTATATAGGATAATCAAACTGGAGGTGGGAAGCTCAGCAATCACAACAATTAAACTGTGACTTTTCAGGGTTGGCATGTAATACCTTTGAACACACACTATTACAGCTCACCTAGTTTGTGGTGAGGGAGATACTATAACTATATATAGGCTGTACAGCAGCGTCCTTCAATAACTGGATTTACCAGGGGGAACCTAGTACTGTGTATAATATTTAACTCTATCAGCATATCGCCAAAAAGAGCACCTAAGCAAGACAAACCAGTGAAAAGCTCAACTGCTGCAAATAAATCTGTGAGCTCCTTTTTCAAGGTTTCTGACCACAACCAAGATATACCAAAGGAACATACCATGCTCAAAAACACTGCTACCATTTCATCAGAAAGTGAAGATAGTGCTGCAGAAGAACCTTTTTTAAAAACTATTATTCTGATCTATATAATTTGACACCAGATGGGGATGTCGGTACTAATCAAAGCAAATGTTTGCAATATTTAAATTCCTTATCTTTCCCATCTATCTCAGATGAACACTCAGACATGTTGACAGCACTGATCACTGCTGAAGAAATTACAGTGGCGATCAAATCCCTAAAAGCAGGGAAAAGTCCTGGCCCTGATGGGATTACGGGCACCTATTATAAGAAATTCAGCCATATAGTCACACCATACCTACTATCAGTATTTAATCACACTGATATCACTAAAGGTTTGCCATCCTCCATGTTAGAGGCAATAGTCACAGTGTTGCCTAAACCACATAAGGATCCGACTATACCATCAAATTACCGCCCCATCTCTTTACTTAATGTAGACATTAAGATATATGCCAAATTCTCGCCATTAGAGTAAATAAATTGCTACCTTCCCTTATCCATGCTGACCAGGTGGGCTTTGTGCCACAGAGGGAGGCCAAAGAAAATACAGTGAAAATTCTACACCTCATGCAATATGTTTCTGACCATGACATCCCTTTTCTTTTACTATCGACAGATGCTGAAAAAGCCTTTGACAGACTTGACTGGACCTTTTTGAGACTCACTCTACAAAAATGTGGCTTTCCCAATAACTTTATTCATAGGATCTTTGCATTATATAACTCACCGACAGCTAAAATTAGAGTAAATGGGTTACTATGCTCTTCTTTCAATATCTCAAACAGGGGTGTCCACTCTCCCCATTACTGTTTGTGTTATCCATGGAAGCTTTAGCCATCACACTAGGTAATAACCCTAACATATATGGACTCACAATAAACTCCACCACCCATAAATTAGCGCTATATGCAGATGAACTACTACTGACACTTACAAGACCTATTTCCTCTCTCTCTGCGGTGCAGAGCTCCCTGGCAGAGTTTGGTGCTTGTTCTAAATATTTAGTGAACCAACGCAAATCCAAAATTCTCCCAATTAATGTATCTGAGACTGATCTGGACACACTGCAACAGCAGTCACCTTATACGATACAACAGAACTCTCTAAAATACTTGGGCGTCCACCTGTCCACGAGACCCCAACAACTGTTTGATTTGAATTATGAATCTCTCCTAACTACTATTACAAGAGATATGTCACTATGGATTCATAAAAAAATATCTTGGCTGGGCAGAATTGGAATTACTAAAATGATCATTCTTCCAAACATTTTATATCTGTTTCAAACCCTTCCAATACCACTCCCTGTATCATATCTGCCCAGACTACAAACAATTGTTAATTCCTACATTTGGAAAAATGCCCACCAAGAGTTGCTAAATCCACACTCTACTTCCCGAAGGAGGCTGGGGGCTTGGGGGCCCCAGACTTATCCAGATACCGCCAGGCAGTGTTCTTGAGGAGGATTGTGGATTGGTGCACGTTGCCTACACCAAATTATAAAATTTGGCTAACCCTGGAACATGAAATTACACATACACCTCAATTGGGGGTCTTTTGCTGGCAAGTTAAAAATAATATACCATCAACCATCTCCAGGAACCCCATCATTGGGGAGACTTTTAAAGTCTGTTCCACGGTTATACATACCCACCAACACATCTCTTCAGTTCCTTCCCCACTCACAACCGTATTTTATAATACCGATTTTCCAATTGGTCTATACATATCTCCTAAATCTATAGTTAATCTAAATAGCTCACTACCTTTATATTCTCTTATGGAAACAAGTACCCTGATACCCCAACATCACCTAGAGGGCCTTAATATAACGCACTTTTCACATTGGTATAGGTATCTACAGCTTAAGCATTTTATTAGCTCCCATCGGAATAAAACCTTGATAACCAGTTAATGAACTTCTTTGAAAAAATATGCACACAGGATACTCCCCCTGGCCACGCAATTTATGCATTATATCAGTTACTTATAACACCTATAAAAGTCACCCAAACCTCCACAGTGGTCCTTGGCATAGGGAACTCCCGTATACCCTTACTGAGCAAGAATGGTATACTATCTTCCAAAGCACCTCCAGGTCTGCTCACTCAGCAATGGTCCTGGAGACCAATTACAAATTCCTCCTCAGATGGTAACTTACCCCTCACAGATTAAAATATATTTCTCTTGTTAAGTGTAGTCAGTCCACGGGTCATCCATTACTTATGGGATTATATCTCTTCCCCAACAGGAAGTTGCAAGAGGATCACCCAAGCAGAGCTGCTATATAGCTCCTCCCCTCACATGTCATATCCAGTCATTCTCTTGCAACCTAACTAAAGATAGGTCATTGTGAGAGGTCTGTGGTGTTTTTAAACTTAGTTTATTTCTTCAATCAAAAGTTTGTTATTTTAAATGACACCGGAGTGTGCTGTTTGTTTCTCAGGCAGCATTAGAAGAAGAATCTGCCTGCGTTTTCTATGATCTTAGCAGACGTAACTAAGATCCACTGGCTGTTCTCGCACATTCTGAGGAGTGAGGTAACTTCAGAAAAGGGGAATAGCATGCAGGGCCCCCCTGCAAACGAGGTATGTGCAGTAAATTATTTTTCTAAGCAATGGAATTGACTGAGAAATTACTGCTGATACCAATGTAATGTAAGTTCAGCCTTAAATGCAGTGGTAGCGACTGGTATTAGGCTGATGAGTGTGTGTACACTGAAGTATTTTTCTAGGGAATGGAATTTGACTCAGAAAATACTGTTAATACTGAAGTAATGCATGAGCCTTAACTGCAGTAAAAGCGACTGGTAGCAGGCTTATTAATAACACTTCATAACTTTTAAAATGTATGTTCAAAACGTTTACTGGCATGTTAATCGTTTTTTGTGCGGTACTTGGTGATAAAACTTATTGGGGCAGGATTTTTACCACATGGCTAACTTTTGTTTCTGCATAGAAACAGTTAACTGAGCTTCCCCACTGTTGTAATATGAGTGGGAGGGGCCTATTTTAGCGCTTTTTTGCGCAGTAAAAATTCAGTCACAATCTTCCTACTTCATCCTCCGTGATCCAGGACGTCTCTAGAGAGCTCAGGGGTCTTCAAAATTCATTTTGAGGGAGGTAATCAGTCACAGCAGACCTGTGACAGTGTGTTTGACTGTGATAAAAACGTTAATTATTAAATTGTTATCCATTTGCTGGTGGGTGCAATCCTTTGCTAACTTAATACATTTACTGTGAAAATTTGGTTGCTATAACTAATTTGGTTCATTGTTATTTCAACTGTGACAGCTTTTTGTGCTTCTTAAAGGCACAGTAGCGTTTTTTATATTGCTTGTAAATTTATTTGAAAAGTATTTTCCAAGCTTGCTAGTCTCATTGCTAGTTTGTTTAAACATGTCTGACACAGATGAATCTGTTTGTTCACTATGTATGAAGGCCAATGTGGAGCCCCATAGAAAGTTGTGTACTAAATGCATTGATGTAACTTTTAATAAAAGTCAGTCTTTACATGTAAAGAAATTATCACCAGACAACGAGGGGGAAGTTATGCCGACTAACTCTCCTCACGTGTCAGTACCTTCGCCTCCCGCTCAGGAGGTGCGTGATTTTGTGGCGCCAAGTACATCAGGGAGGCCCTTACAAATCACTTTGCAAGACATGGCTACTGTTATGACAGAAGTATTATCTAAATTGCCAGAATTAAGAGGCAAGCGTGATAGCTCTGGGTTAAGGACAGAGCGCGCTGATGATGTGAGAGCCATGTCCGATACTGCGTCACAATTTGCAGAACATGAAGACGGAGAACTTCATTCTGTGGGTGACGGATCTGATCCAGGGAGACTGGATTCAGAGATTTCTAATTTTAAATTTAAGCTTGAGAACCTCCACATATTGCTAGGGGAGGTATTAGCGGCTCTGAATGATTGTAACACGGTTGCAATTCCAGAAAAATTATGTAGGTTGGATAGATACTATG
This sequence comes from Bombina bombina, assembly GCF_027579735.1. NCBI lineage: Eukaryota > Metazoa > Chordata > Amphibia > Anura > Bombinatoridae > Bombina > Bombina bombina. The sequence goes on along the minus strand of NC_069506.1, from coordinate 249,323,162 downwards.
CGGTACCGGTGTGTACTGACGTGTTTCCTATACCTAAAAGGCTTACAGAGATTATTAGCAAGGAGTGGGATAGACCCGGTGTGCCTTTTTCCCCTCCTCCCATATTTAGGAAAATGTTTCCTATAGACGCCACCACACGAGACTTATGGCAGACGGTCCCTAAGGTGGAGGGAGCAGTTTCTACTTTAGCTAAGCGTACCACTATCCCGGTGGAGGATAGTTGTGCCTTTTCAGATCCAATGGATAAAAAATTAGAAGGTTACCTTAAGAAAATGTTTGTTCAACAAGGTTTTATCTTACAGCCCCTTGCATGCATTGCACCTGTCACTGCTGCGGCGGCATTCTGGTTTGAGTCTCTGGAAGAGGCCATTCGCACAGCTCCATTGGATGAAATTATGAACAAGCTTAAAGCACTTAAGCTAGCTAACGCATTTGTTTCTGATGCCGTCGTACATTTAACCAAACTTACGGCTAAGAACTCCGGATTCGCCATCCAAACGCGCGGAGCGCTATGGCTTAAATCCTGGTCAGCTGATGTGACTTCTAAATCAAAATTGCTTAATATTCCTTTCAAAGGACAGACCTTATTCGGGCCCGGCTTGAAAGAAATTATCGCTGACATTACGGGAGGTAAGGGCCATGCTCTGCCTCAGGACAGGGCCAAATCAAAGGCCAAACAGTCTAATTTTCATGCCTTTCGTAACCTCAAGGCAGGAGCAGCATCAGCTTCCTCCACTCCAAAACAGGAAGGAGCTGTTGCTCGTTACAGACAGGGCTGGAAAACTAACCAGTACTGGAACAAGGGCAAGCAGGCCAGAAAACCTGCTGCTGCCCCTAAGACAGCATGATGAGAGGGCCCCCTGTCCGGAAATGGATCTAGTGGGGGGCAGACTTTCTCTCTTCGCCCAGGCTTGGGCAAGAGATGTCCAGGATCCCTGGGCGTTGGAGATCATATCTCAGGGATATCTTCTGGACTTCAAAGCTTCTCCTCCACAAGGGAGATTTCATCTTTCAAGGTTATCAGCAAACCAAATAAAGAAAGAGGCGTTTCTACGCTGTGTACAAGACCTCTTACTAATGGGGGTGATCCACCCAGTTCCGCGGACGGAACACGGGCAAGGATTCTATTCAAATCTGTTTGTGGTTCCCAAGAAAGAGGGAACCTTCAGACCAATCTTGGACTTAAAAATCCTAAACAAATTCCTAAGAGTTCCATCATTCAAAATGGAAACTATTCAAACCATCCTACCCATGATCCAAGAGGGTCAGTACATGACCACTGTGGACTTAAAGGATGCCTACCTTCACATACCGATTCACAAGGATCATTATCGGTACCTAAGATTTGCCTTCCTAGACAGGCATTACCAGTTTGTAGCTCTTCCCTTCGGGTTAGCTACGGCTCCAAGAATCTTTACAAAGGTTCTGGGCTCACTTCTGGCGGTACTAAGACCGCAAGGCATAGCGGTGGCTCCTTACCTAGATGACATTCTGATACAAGCGTCAAGTTTTCAAACTGCCAAGTCTCATACAGAGATAGTTCTGGCATTTCTGAGGTCGCATGGGTGGAAGGTGAACGTGGAAAAGAGTTCTCTATTACCACTCACAAGGGTTCCCTTCCTAGGGACTCTTATAGATTCTGTAGAGATGAAAATTTACCTGACGGAGGCCAGGTTATCAAAACTTCTAAATGCTTGCCGTGCCCTTCATTCCATTCCACACCCGTCAGTAGCTCAGTGCATGGAAGTAATCGGCTTAATGGTAGCGGCAATGGACATAGTACCATTTGCGCGCCTGCATCTCAGACCGCTGCAATTGTGCATGCTAAGTCAGTGGAATGGGGATTACTCAGATTTGTCCCCTCTACTAAATCTGGATCAAGAGACCAGAGATTCTCTTCTATGGTGGCTTTCTCGGCCTCACCTGTCCAAGGGGATGACCTTTCGCAGGCCAGATTGGACGATTGTAACAACAGACGCCAGCTTTCTAGGTTGGGGCGCAGTCTGGAATTCCCTGAAGGCTCAGGGTTCATGGACTCAGGAGGAGAAACTCCTCCCAATAAATATTCTGGAGTTAAGGGCAATATTCAATGCTCTTCTAGCTTGGCCTCAGTTAGCAACTCTGAGGTTCATCAGATTTCAGTCGGACAACATCACAACTGTGGCTTACATCAATCATCAAGGGGGAACCAGGAGTTCCCTAGCGATGTTGGAAGTCTCAAAGATAATTCGCTGGGCAGAGTCTCACTCTTGCCACCTGTCAGCGATCTACATCCCAGGCGTGGAGAACTGGGAGGCGGATTTTCTAAGTCGCCAGACTTTTCATCCGGGGGAGTGGGAACTTCATCCGGAGGTCTTCGCTCAACTGATTCATCGTTGGGGCAAACCAGATCTGGATCTCATGGCGTCTCGCCAGAACGCCAAGCTTCCTTGTTACAGATCCAGGTCCAGGGACCCGGGAGCGGTGCTGATAGATGCTCTGACAGCCCCTTGGGTCTTCAACATGGCTTATGTGTTTCCACCATTTCCGATGTTTCCTCGACTGATTGCCAAGATCAAACAGGAGAGAGCATCAGTGATTCTGATAGCGCCTGCATGGCCACGCAGGACCTGGTATGCAGACCTAGTGGACATGTCGTCCTGTCCACCATGGTCTCTGCCTCTGAGGCAGGACCTTCTAATTCAGGGTCCTTTCAACCATCCAAATCTAATTTCTCTACATGGTGAACAAACCGTAATACAAAACCGGATACATGTATAACAAGTGAACCTGAGATTTTTACAGCTTTAATGTAAATACGAGGCAAGCTTCTAAACATAACTTTATAACAAACCTAGTCTCATTGTAACGACAGTATATCAACTACCAAGGGCATACATGTACCAAGCTAACCTTCGCCTATATCTTTAACATCCGGGCGAAACTAGTAAGCTGTACTGATTTTTCGCCGCAATTTAAATACCATCGCTTAGCAACAGCTATACACGCTACTAGCTATGATTGTATGAAACTAAACACGAGTGAGTGATCACAATACAAACGACTATTTGGTATGATATTATGAACAAGATATAGTGCTCTAGAATCACCACACACCAATTTGTGGTTACCAGTTGGTTCTTGGCAGCACTTTGTTAACCGACTATTATACCTCTGTACACGCAGGGTAATACGTGTCTTTATGATCTTGTCCATTAGATGTGCAAACATTTAATCTACCTATCTTGTGCACATCACATAAGTGTGGATAACATATAATACTCAACATGAGATTATAGGAACGTTTAATTTAAGTGGATCACTGATTATGATTATGTTGTCACAGTAACAAACACGAAGCTGATTGTGTTTAGGGGCAGACCTGATACTACACTTACTACGCATAACCAACCGGCATATACTCAATAGTTGGACTTACTATATTCTAGTAGCAAACAGCCACCCCTAATACTGTGTATACTAACATTACAGGGTATACATTCAGCACTGAATATAGCCAATACAGTGAACCAGTTGATCACGGTATTACTAAAAGTCAGACAACTTATCGACTAATATTAACAGTATCAGGTTTCACTATAACGAACCTTGAATACAATGGTTATTACTAGGTACATGTAACAATTGTGAGTCAAGCACAACCTTTCTCCTATAGTCATATCAACTCTTCCAATATTGAGGTTAATCACACGAATATGTAGGAGAGGTAAATGTACACAGAGTTACAATATTGTATGCTATCACAACGTCAGTCTATCTAGCTCATTTCATATTTACAATCACAACTTGAATCTTTTACAACACTCAATCAGTTATGGTCTATCTACCTGTCTAAATAAATGTGGACATACTTTTTACTCCACTCTCACACACATTTACTTATATAGAGTGCCAAGTCACACCTATCACTACTATTCGTAATTTATCTGTTATGTACTACTACAGATAGGTACATCAGGCTTGCACGCAAGCAGGCATGACTGCTTAATTGAACTAAAAATTGGTTATTAAATTTTTACAAACTACAGTCGGTACTTAAGTGTGGTTTTAATTATTTTTCCTATTTTAATTATTGAACCCAATAAAAGTTATATTTTAAATTTAGTGTCTATTCCTATTCCCGCATTCCAACCTTGGATTAGCAACTAAGTGATTGTTATTTGCAACTAACTTGCAATTTGACCTAGGAGTGCTGTCTGTGTGTATGCTTTTCCTTTGTAATTCCAATATTCATACTCATACACCAAGCACCCACATCTAGCCGTATTGTAGTGGCACAATTGAAGATATAAATAGGTCTATTACATAAAAGTAGTGCCATTGGTAATTTTTTGTAAATTAAACAAATTTAAATACCTGATTCTCAGGCTTTCCACCAATAGAGCACACAGTAAGTGATATATCATATCAACCACCCACTTAATCCCACATTATATTTTTTCACTATGTCATCCAAGTGGGAACAGGATAGATTATCAAGACAACGCAAAAGAGAAACTGACCTCAATGACGTATTTAAAAATCCAGCAACAAATGTACTTAATATACATGATAAGATGAACTCAGCCCTTAAGGATATACACAAACTGATGTTCAAACAAGATAAACTATGGTGGAATCAAAACTTTTTTGAAAAATATATTGAACTACAATTAATTCCAAGGGGACTGAGAATACAGCTGTTTCCGGCATTTGAGTTTCGAAATCCACAACACAACATTGAGTGGGAAGATGCATTATCTGAATGCTCAACCAAATTAATGAAAATTTTAATTAAGCATGATAGGGAAGAATATGACCTTTTGGAGACAAAAGTTCAGGACCTTAATACACAGCTACAGGAATTCGAATCACTCACAGATTTTGAACAAACATATAAACAATATCAGAAGGAGTTAGATAAATACGAGAATGAAATCAAACAAACAAAACAAGGGAAACTAAATAGGGATAAAACTGACTATGAGAATAAGAAAGTTTACAAATGGAAAACTAAAACTAACTTTAATAGAGTAAAATCATCACAAGTTAATCTAGTGCAATGTGATGTTTCCGATACAGAAGGGGAAGAATCAGAAACTCAAGAGTCAGATACAGAACCACAGACACCCAACCCAGAAGTTAAGACCAGAATTACAAGAGGAAAGAGAAAGGATTTTTTAGGAGCAGGTGCCTCTTCACACACAGACACACCAGAAGAGGCAGGGGGCAAACCAAAAAGGCAAAACAGAAGCCAAACTACGAACAAAACAAACAAAAAGAACTGGAAACCCTATCAAAGAGCTCCAAGCCCTTTCTCTCAAATGAGACTGACTCACTGAGAATAATAAACTTATCTCAGAAATTACTATCGGAAGCACACATATCTATACTTTCTAAAGGAATGTCATTCCGTCCCACTCCAAACCTGGACAAATTTGAAACCATTAAAGATGTTCATCGATTTGTCCGCAAAATAGCACTAAAAAGATTTTACTGTGGAAAGTCAAAATCACCTGAACCAGCTCTTGAACATACTTGGTCTGATGAGGAGATGAATACATTGGAAACCTTGGAATCCTTATTATGTGAACACAGTCCACAGGAGGATTCAAGTCCAGAACTAACTAAAGAAGCTAAATGGAGAGACAAGATAACCAATAAATCTACTTTCATGCCCAAACTAAATCAATGCGCTCAACTACAAACATTTACAGATGTGGTTTGTGAAGAGATAAACAAATTACCTGACAAACCAACAACATATAATATGACCAAAAATGAACTAAAAGCATTGAATGAGATAAAACATTGGGATGATGTCATCATTCCAAACTCCGATAAGGGAGGGAATATTGTATTATGGCCAATTAATATGTACAAAACAGAACCTGATAAACAACTAAAAGATACATCCTGCTACAAAAAGCTGGCATTCAATCCTAACCAAATGTTTCTTCAGGAATACATGAATATTCTTGACATGGCCAGATATGACAACATTATTACAAGCAAGGAATTTCAATTCCTGAAAGTCAGTAATCCAACGGTTGCAACCTTCTATCTAATTCCAAAAATACATAAAAATAAAAAACACCCACCCGGTCGGCCAATTGTCTCTGGCATCCACAGTCTCACTGAAAAAGCGAGCAAATATTTGGACTACAGATTAAGAAACTTTCTCCCTCAATTACCGTCTTATGTACAAGACACAACGGATGTTCTGGTTCAGTTAGAAAATGTACATCTTGGGGGGGCGGAGTTAATCGCTAGCAGAGACGGACGTGCTGCAGAGGAGCTCCTGCATTTATGGCTCCTTAAAGTGCTTTTACACCCGCATTTTCCCTTTTTATGGACATAAAACGACCTTATAACTGACTCAGTGTGTGACTTCAGTGAATTTAAACCCAGGCTGGCTACTCTAATATACTTGGGGACTACCAGGGACAGAAAAACCAGGAGTGACCCCAACATCTCAGTGAACCGCCTTAAAATTACCCCGGGGGACCGGGGTCTAGTGCCGGAGCCCTAGTCGGCAGCCACTTCCCCCTCCAGCTGGCGAACAACCCTTCCTAAGCCGGCATTGGATCATCTTGTGAAGCCACGCGGCGCTGCCACATCTCCCTATCCCAACAACCTGCTTACCTCACCGAGAGCTGCTGCCGAGGTTACATTACCATACTTTCCGGCGGGTTCCCGGATCTCCGATCATTGCCGCGGTCGGACTTGGCAGGTGACTTGCACGGACCGGGAGCCTGGACACTTCTTCTCCTCCTTGCGGGTTTTGGCGCGAAGCTACGCCATATTGCTCACCCTCTACATACAAGTGCGGCTGGAGGCCGCCCAGACAGGTTACCGCTACACCCCGCTGGGGGAAAATTGGCCGATTAGACAGACCCGGCTGTTGAGAGCACATTGGAGAGGGCAGAGATCTTAAGGAGCCTGCCGCCTGCCGCCGGAGACAGCTCCACATCAGAAGGCCACGCTGCACCCCTAAAGGTAAGAGGGATCTGACTGGAAATTGGGCTTAGAGGGACACCCCCAACATAAACAGTCTGACCGCTAGGATTGGTCATATATTCCAGTCACTATCCATACCTTGGGGGCAGCTCAGCTTGGTAAACGAATAGGGCGCTTTGAGGCCTTGATCACTGGAACTACTAGGGGCCTTATACTGAGCAGCTAAGGCCTATATGGTCATTGGTAATAAGAGGCCTCTTGCTTCTACCCCGGACCTGAGACGGCATTCAGTTGGAGAGCAGTTCAACTAGATCTTCAGCTCCCAGAACCGGGTAAGAACCTGTCAGGATAACTGACTTTTTATTCAGTTCTCTCAGACACAGGGGAATAAACAGTACACCGCTAACTTTTGAGTCCTGCATAGACTTACACTCAGGCCCTTACAGATAAAACCTCTTCATTCCCCTACTTAACTACTTAACTGGATATTAAGAGATGAACTTAGTTATACCCCTGAAGCATAGTTAGTAGGAACAAACCACAGTAAGAGGCTAACACCACGGAACTACCTAAATAACTCGGACCACACATATAGGATATACCCAATCTGGAGAAGCAGCCCCAACTTTCTGGGACTGATCACTGACCCCATCCTGCCTGGGACCTACAACAAATCCTGCAGTGACTATATATAGTAGATCAAGTATATTCAGCACTAGAGAGGGCTACTTAACCTTGCTTCACCTTCCTAACTGGGGCCTAAGTGGTTGAGACATATTCATACCTTTAGAACCTGAGAGCTGGGCACTGCAGCCACATTTTGCAACGAAGTGTCTACAAAGAACCCTTTGTTATTTCACACAACCTTTCTATTTTCTTGTGTAGTGGGATTTTTCACAGCCCCTGCTTTTGAGGCATTTTCATACTAGTCTCTTTTTCATTTATACCAGCTGCTGCGACAGCTTCATTGTCCTCAGGCTCACAACCTGAGGTGGAGTGTGCTTTTATATTGCTGCCTTAATTATACACCTTTTTCCCACAGGTTTCTAAGTGTATTATAATATTAAGTGTTGGTGCAACTTTCCATGTATGTGACACGCTAGTAGATAGGTTAAAAAGTACTGTTCTCTCACTAAAGGTTTTTGAGACCCAACCTAGCCTACATATTTACCCAAAGCTACTAAGCAGTTAAATTAACACTTACTTCCCGGGGTACATACACATAGACACATATATTGGCACACTCCCCTAGCCTTACACACACTGACACGTTACAGCACGCACAATCACTACACATAACCTGGTCTTCCCACATTGCACTTCCATCACTGAAACACATCTTCTGAAATTTTGTACCCTGAAGAACACCACCTTCACCTATACTCCTGACTTAACAGCTTAATGACTTAATAGGAGGGTATTTTACTCACCTCCACTCAGTATTCTGTTGAGCTGCACTGATTGCTAACTTTCTCTGGCACCTCTCCCTTTCCGGTCCAGTCGGTCTGGGCTGGTCACTTCCCTTCTCCTTTTTCCCTTCTACACAGTCGTATCCCACTACTCCCTGAGGTGCCAGGGATTTACTTACTTGAACTTGTATGTTGGGACCGAGAGGTTCAATTTCTATCTATTATGTGATGCTGTAACAAAATGTCATAAATATAGAAGGTGTTGTTGACCCCTGCTCCGCAGTCTAGCAATACATATTAGAACTAGTAAACTTTGCTATACGGTGCTTTATACTTTTCAGATTATTCTAAGAGTGCTCTATAATTGAAGGTTGGTGCTAATTTTTAACTTACAGATATACCTAACAGTCTTATCACAATGCCCCATGGGTCCAGACGACAGGGGAAAACCCCCACCAACACTCAGAAGACTGTTTATGATCATTTTACTCAATCGGGAAAATAATCTAACCCTGTCAACAACGAGGAGATGAGTGACCCTGAGTCGATAGATGCTGAATCTCATTCCAGTGTGCGCTCAGAAGCGCCATCACATCACTACATTACTAAGGCCACCCTACAACATATGCTGCCCAGTCAGACACGCTCTATCACCCAGGAAATTCAGCGTTCCTCTGCGGAATTGAAAAAGGACATTTCAGAGATTGGTGAGAGGGTTGAAGCACTTGAGCGGAAACAGGATGATCTAGCAGTAGATCAGTCAAACCTGCTCACTTATTCTGAAACCCTAGCAGACCAGATGACTCAACTTGAATTTAAAATGGCAGACATTGAAGACAGATCTCGCATAAATAATATCTGGTTTCGGGTCATCCCAGAAACTGTAGAGAATACTCATCTCCAACCCTTTCTAAAGGAGCTGTTTGCAGTACTTGTGGGCACCCCAGATGGACATACTGATACAATGGAAAGAGCCCATAGAGCTTTAAGATCGCGATCTGCTCCCGCCGACAAGCCAAGAGATGTAATCGTCTGCTTCCACAGCTACATATATAAAGACAAACTTATGCAAGCAGCCTTCAAAAGACAGCCTATGCCAGAAAAATTCAAAGATATTCAGCTTCTGCCTGACCTTTCAACTCATACACTGCAGTACCGTAAAACCTTCCAACAAATTACTCTAACACTCAGGAAGGCTAATATTAAGTACAGGTGGGGTCATCCTACAAATCTAGTGGTCACCAGAAATAACCAGAGCCACACAATCACCTCCATACCTCAAGGTATGGCTCTCTTGGCCACATGGGGCCTACACCAGGAACAACCTCCACCATTACAGCCAACCTACCCAAAGCTGAGAGCTTCGGCTCCCGAATGGTCTATTAAAGAACAAAGAGCTAAGAAACCTAAAACTAATCCACCGTAAAAACGCGTCTGGTGGCCTCTAATGGAACTTACCTGGACTTCATTTAACCTGGAAGTTTGACCTGTCTCCAACAGATCATAACTGAGGTTGAGTTAAAGTTTAAAAGTTTACTATTAGTTTGTACAATTAAGTTATGTGTTTGATTATTATTTTAATTTTGTTGTATTAATTTAAGAATTGCACACCTGTAATCGTAAGTTAATTTACAGTGATTACTGCGGAGCAGGGTTCATCCCATAGACCCCTGTTTCTGTTTGCTTCTCTCCCCCCCACAGGCAGCCCACGCTAGGGCTCCATCATAGCGAACTATTTTCGCTAACTTTCTCTCACTCTACCTGTTGTCTATTCCCCTCCCCCTACCCCCCCCCCCACCTACACTAACTCTTATTAAAAGACCTGATCTACTCCCCATATCTCCCTATGCCCCCCTTAAAATACTAACCCATAATGTAAGAGGCCTAAACTCCCCACAAAAACGTAGCCTTTTAGCTAGATCACTCAAACTCCATAACCCTGATGTAGCCTTCCTTCAGGAGACACATTGGTCGTTAGACAACCCTCCTTGCACAATATCTAAAGATTACACTGTTCTTCAACACACCTCTTTCTCAAAGAAAGCCAGAGGCACAGCAATTTTAATTCACAAAAGAATAGCCTATGAACCAATCCAAGTTCTAAAAGACCCGCAATCTAGATTTCTCATTCTAACATGTAAGCTAGACCATACTGATCACACCTTAGTCTCTATCTATCTCCCTAACTCACATCAATCTAGATACCTCAAACGGATCCTACACACAGTTGACCGGATAAAAATAGGCAGAGTCTTGCTAGCGGGGGACTTCAACATGACTTGGGACCCAGTACTAGACAGAAAAAGAACTACCCGTACAAAACATGCTACCCCTTCTGTTCAACTCTCCCAAAAGTTCAGACAAATTATTACCCACTTCTGCTACTTTGATGTATGGCGATCACTTCACGCTAGAGACAGAGACTACACTCACTTCTCATTCCCTCATAAAACGTACTCCAGACTCGACTATGTTTTTTGCTCAGCAGAAACCCTTGACCAAGTCAAACACTCTAACATCTCCCTATGCCCATGGTCTGACCATGACCTAGTTTCAGTAACTCTCCGCTCAACGGAACGACACAATGTGAGGCCTTCATGGCGCCTCCCACATGACATCCTACAGGATGCTGCATTCAAGGAAACCCTGAGAAAAGACATAACCTTCTACTGCCAAACTAATGATAATAATCAGGTTAGAGATGACACACTCTGGGGTGCGGCAAAGGCCACCTTTAGAGGTCTTATAATTAAAAGACAAGCTCATCTTAAAAAACTATCTGGCCTACCCCTCTCTAAATCTCATATTGAACTGCGTCGACTAGAACTCCTCAATAGAAGCACACCCTCAGATAGAACCATAGCTCAAATTATACAGATTAAAAATCATATCAACCAGCTAGAACTAAAACGTACCCAAGCTAATTTATTCAAATTGAAACAGATTACTTACCACAAGAGTAACAAAGTAGATACACTACTAGCCAATAAACTTAAAAACAGAGCGAGTACCTCAAGAATTCACCAGATCCAATCTGAGAACCAGACATACCGTAAACCCTCAGACATTGGTACATGTTTTGAGAAATTCTACTCAAATCTATACAATTTAGAAAAAAATGCAAGTGATAAACTAACCCCTGCCGATAAGATTTGCTCCTTCCTTCGCAGCTTAAATCTCCCCTCATTGTCGCCTGACGACCAAGAAACACTCTCATCCCCCTTCACCCCTAAGGAAATTAAACACGTAATAACACATCTAAAACCTTTCAAAGCTCCGGGCCCGGATGGCTACTCAGCAGCTTTCTACAAAACATACACAAACGAGCTAACCCCATTACTCTTAAGATTTTTTAATCACGCTAGAGAACAGGGCAGGTTCGGTCAGGAATTCTTGGAAGCCACGGTGATCACTATTCCTAAACCCCAAAAAGATCCATCTTTATGCTCCAATTACAGGCCAATTTCCCTGATCAATTTAGATGTCAAAATTTATGCCAAATTATTCGCTACACGCATTTCTAAACTACTCCCGAAACTTATAAACTTAGACCAAGTAGGATTCATTCCTCATCGTGAGGGACCCGACAATACTAGGCATCTCCTAAACATCTGCACTGAATCCACCAGACTAAATAGGCCATTCTCTGTAATTTCATTAGATGCAGAGAAGGCTTTTGACCGCGTTCGGTGGTCCTACTTATGGGAAGCCCTTAAAATCTTTGGTTTCCCAGATCAAATTATCAAAGCGATACAGGCTCTTTACTCTACTCCCTCAGCAGTAGTCAGAGGACTAGGCTTCGCCTCGCCCCCCTAATGGCACCAGACAAGGGTGTCCACTCTCACCTCTTCTTTTTGCCCTGGCAATCGAGCCATTAGCAGAACAAATCAGACAAGATAAAAAAATTGATGGCGTCCGCCTACATGGCACTATTCACAAAATAGCACTCTTTGCTGACGACATCACAATATTCTCCTCAGACCCTCTATCCTCATTCCCGAGACTGATGGAAATCTTAGACTCCTTTGGAGACATGTCCCTTTACAAATTAAACTTAGATAAAACAGAAATCTTTACTTGGGGCTTTCCCCAGGACACAGCTGACACCCTAACGACTCAATATAGAGTACACTGCGTCAACAACTTCATCTCCCATTTAGGAGTTAAGATATCGAACAATATCCCTCAGATGATCAAAGACAATTATTTGCCCCTTTTAGCCGAACTGCGCACTCTGAAAGACAAATGGGACTACACTTACATTTCATGGATAGGTAGGTTAACGGCCCTTAAGATGTCTTTCCTACCTAAAATTACTTATTTATTTAGATGCCTACCTTTCCGTATCCCGGGGTATCTCCTCCACCAATTTCAGAGTGAATTTACAAAATATATATGGCAACACAAACCCCCTAGAGTGGCGCATAAAATTCTTCAAAGCCCCCTTAGTAGAGGAGGTATAGCCTCCCCATCGATAACAAGGTATTACGAAGGAGCCATGCTCACTCACATCTCGCAATGGGGTGCGAAAGACTCCCCTAGTAAATGGAAAACCATAGAACAAGCATCCCTCCCAAACCACATATTTTTACCCGACTTGATTTGGATTCCTGCCCACCTACGACGGACCACAGACATTAGTAACACCATAATACGAGAATGTCTCGCCATGTGGGATAAGCTAAGACATTATCCACACATCGCCCCACACCCCTCACCTATCACTTCCTTGACGGGTCTCCTACGAGGCTTACCTGACTCTCATCCTCATGGCTGGACAAGAATCGGAATACAAACAGTAGCTGACATTTGGGTCACTTCACCAACCCCACGCTTCATGACACCCTCAGAAACAAAGGTTGGCTTCAATTTACCCAGGTACATGACATTTGAATATACAAGACTAAAGAGCTTTCTTCTCAGTTGGGGATTTCGACCTGAGTTACACCGACCCCGTACACTCTGGGAAACGACTTGGCAACAAGGTAACAAACTACACAGACCACTATCAATGCATTACACCTTAATAGGAAACTCAGACCCTGAGAATAAGCCTTCTCACTTACTCAAATGGGAATCGGCTCTGAATCTGACCTTACCCCCACAGGCATGGCAACATGTAATCTCCCTCACCAAAAAAGCACTACACTGTGTTACACTCTTCGAAACTTATTACAAACTCTTAACGCACTGGTACCTTACCCCTGCGAGACTTAACAAAATGTTCGACTCTGCATCTCCCCTATGCTGGCGTAATTGCAGCAAAAAAAGGAGATTCTTTACACATATCGTGGGAATGCCCTAAGTTGAGACCCTTATGGAGTACTTGTTTCCGTACACTAGGGAGATTAGGTATAACACTTCCCACAACTCCTTCCAATGCCCTTTTACACACAGGCATTACTAAGCTACCTAAGCACCAAGCATACCTAGCAATCTATTTGCTAACAGCTACTAAAGCGACAATAGCCAAGACATGGAAAACCGAGACGCCCCCCAAAATGGTCATGCATCTTAAATTATATGGCATACATCTACAACATGGAGAAACCTATCTTTTACTCTCTAAATAATTCAGACCTATTTGAACTAGTGTGGGCAGACTGGCAATCTCACCACACCATTGCTTGGGCCCCGAACACTAGAGTAAACACACACTAGACAACCCTCGCCATGTACCCTCTGCATAAGAACTAAATCTCTATCTTTAACACCACTATTGCCTTTCCTTTCTCCCCAGCCCCTTCCCCTTCCCCCGCCCCAGCTAACCCACCTCCTCTGATTAGAGCTATATTACCCTCATTTTTCATTTTATGAATACATTCCGATCTGAAATGCTGATATTGTTTCAATTTTTCTGTTCATATTTTCTGTAGGAGCCTGTGTGCTGCAAAAACATCCACTATGTTATCTTTGTAATTGAGAATTATTCATCAATAAAAAAATTTTTGAAATAAAAATAAAATGTACATCTTGCTTCCACTACATGGTTAGTGACAGCAGACGTGGAATCAATTTACACATGTATAAATCATGATTTAGGCATTCAAGCTGTGAAGTGGTTTCTGTCAATGGGTTCAGAGGAAGACCCTGCACATGATGATTTTGTCTTACAACTTTTAGAATTCATTCTGACACATAACTTCTTCAAATTCAATAATGGTGTTTACCTCCAAACCAGAGGTACCGCTATGGGCACTGCATGTGCTCCCACCTATGCCAATCTTTTTCTCGGCTGGTGGGAGCAAAAATATGTTTTCTCAGATGATAATACTGAAGAGTTGAATAGAATCCCCCTATGGATTCGGTACATTGATGATGTGCTCTTCTTGTTGGAGGGCACGAAAAACGAACTAGACAAATTCATGGCAAAATTAAATTCCAACAACCTGAATATTAAATTAACTTACGAAGCAGATCTAGCAAAGATTAACTTCTTAGATCTCCAAATTATCAAAACCCAAACTGGTATGTTGGAAACGGACGTCCATCGTAAAAAGACAGCTACAAATAGCTTACTACATAGCACAAGTGCACATGCTCCCAACACAATCAAAGCCCTTCCAGTGGGTGAATTCTTACGAATGAGACGTAATTGCTCCACTGAAGAAAATTACAAACTAAGAGCCAAAGAAGTAAGGGAAAGACTAATATCCAGAGGATATAGCCGTAAGTCTATTAAAAAAGCTGAATTCAGAGCCAAAAATACTCTTAGACAGGATTTGTTAAAAAAGCAAAATAAATCCCAAAAGCAAGAAATTAGATTTATTTCAACTTACAATTCTAAGAGTACACAAATAGTGGATATCTTACAAAAGAACTGGCATATCTTAACCTCTGACCCCATATTATCACACATCATGGGTGAAAGAATTCAAACAGGCTTCAGGAGAACACGTAATCTCAAGGATTTAATCATCCCAAGTCATCTACAAGGACCCAAAACTAAAGGAGCATTCAAGAAGGGCTCATTTAAATGTGGCACATGCAGCACATGTAGCTTCATGCTGAAAAAAGAAGAAATTTGTGATCGTTTTCAAAAAACACATAAAATCAGATCATACATCAACTGCCACACAGAGGGAGTTGTCTATGCCCTCCAATGCAAATGTAATAAGACCTACGTTGGCATGACAACAAGGAAAATCAGAACACGATTACAAGAACATCTGAGGAACATAAAAAATGCAGGAAAAGACCTTCAAGAAGGCAAAAATCTGACTTCTGTGGCACGTCACTTCCTTAAAAGTCATCATTCCAAACAATCTGAACTCAAATGCTTTGGAATTGAAAAAATACAACTGGATGTACGAGGAGGCAATCTAGAAAACATCCTACTACAAGCAGAAAGCAAATGGATCTTTTTACTTAATACGGTTCAACCATATGGACTAAATGAATATAACAACTTTGTTTCATTTCTGTAATTTACAGAATATAAAGTGGATTTTAAACCAAGTATATCATCACACAATGTTTTAAATAAGCAATCAAGATTTAAAAGCTATAGAGAATAATACCCAAACAACTTTCTAAGAAATGAAGTAACACAACAATACTAACAAACGTTGTTGACACAAATCCTAATATCCCTATACATAACAATCATGAGCAATATTTCGTGTATTCTCCTATCTCTCTAACTACAATCCATGTAATTAACTTATCAGTTCCAGTAAATTATAGATCTCAAACTTCCCTTTCCCCCTTTTCAACACTAATACATATCACGTTAAGCACAATTTTATGTTATTCTTATATTTGTTCTAATTTATATCACTTTTGCAATATTTTCACCTGAATCCCTTACCTTCCTTAATATTGCACACTATGCATAATCACAGTTAACTTAATAAATATCCCAATTTTTGCAAATGTCTACAATAAAGCGAGACAGTATTCACTATTATGTTCACTTATATAACTTTTACCTCAAAGAAACAATCTTTTAGAGACATATTATTAAGACACTATTAAGCAACACTGTCACTGTTTGCAATATAAAATGACCTTACACAGTAAATTACTCACAAATGGTCAATTATGTTTACCCCTATAGAATACTATCACACAAATATCACACCTCCTATATCAACCCTCACTGTCAACGTCTGGACTTTAAATACTATAATACATATGATCGTAATTAAGTGATTTAGAAATTCACATTAGAATGTTGCACATCCAACTATATCTGTTTCTCTCTTGATCACGTATTAGGAGGTTCCAGATTTATGAAGCAAGTAAATATACATACACATAGGACCTTAATATGTCGATGCTGATCTTGCTTAAAAAACGTACTATTCAATATGCTGGAGATTCCAACTCAACAAACGTTTAATTGCAAAAGGTATATACAACGTTATGTGCATTCTTGCAAAAAACCAATTTCACGATATTTAAATATAGATTTTATCTAAATTGTTTATTTAACCTTAAACCTCGTTCTTTTATTTGTTCTAGTTGTCCATAATAATGTAATATAAGCATTTGCTATGAATTTGATAGGCAATGAATGTACCTTTTCTACCCTATCCAGTCATCAAACAGTTAACCATTACAGATACTATCCTGCTAATCCCCTCCTCATTATGACACATACATCTCAACCGTCATTGATAGGTCAGAAGGTGTATGCACGCCTATTGGGGGTGTGATTCTAATCAGCCTTAAATAGCCGACTACTGAGCGGCGCGTTCACCTTTGAAAAAGCCACGCTAAGTGGCGAAACATGTTAGGGACGTTAGGGCATTGGTGAGGAGTCCAAGGAGCTCCTGTGTTTTAGATTAGCCTTAAGCTACCAAACTTTTACTGTAGTCATTATACGGAGTAATAACCTCCTTTAACAATACTTATTATGGAATAAGCACTTTCAGTTATTCAAGTCATCCTGTATTAATTCATAAGTGTGATTGAGAGTGTGTGTATAAGACCTTGTTCTAGAGCGCTATTACAATCACTGATTCAAGTATCTATATGAGAACTAAGTGTGTGAGGACGAGTTTAACTTAGACGCTGCACGGCTAATATTTATCCAGCTCTAATTGAGCCCACGTTACTAACGCTTGACTGATACCTCACTTGCCTCGTATTATTTATAACTGTTTGGGTCAATATCATATGAAGGTATACCGGCTAAATAATACATGGTGAACAAACCGTAATACAAAGCCGGATACATGTATAACAAGTGAACCTGAGATTTTTACAGCTTTAATGTAAATACGAGGCAAGCTTCTAAACATAAATTTATAACAAACCTAGTCTCATAGTAACGACAGTATATCAACTACCAAGGGCATACATGTACCAAGCTAACCTTCGCCTATATCTTTAACATCCGGGCGACACTAGTAAGCTGTACTGATTTTTCGCCGCAATTTAAATACCATCGCTTAGCAACAGCTATACACGCTACTAGCTATAATTGTATGAAACTAAACACGAGTGAGTGATCACAATACAAACGACTATTTGGTATGATATTATGAACAAGATATAGTGCTCTAGAATCACCACACACCAATTTGTGGTTACCAGTTGGTTCTTGGCAGCACTTTGTTAACCGACTATTATACCTCTGTACACGCAGGGTAATACGTGTCTTTATGATCTTGTCCATTAGATGTGCAAACATTTAATCTACCTATCTTGTGCACATCACATAAGTGTGGATAACATATAATACTCAACACGAGATTATAGGAACGTTTAATTTAAGTGGATCACTGATTATGATTATGTTGTCACAGTAACAAACACGAAGCTGATTGTGTTTAGGGGCAGACCTGATACTACACTTACTACGCATAACCAACCGGCATATACTCAATAGTTGGACTTACTATATTCTAGTAGCAAACAGCCACTCCTAATACTGTGTATACTAACATTACAGGGTATACATTCAGCACTGAATATAGCCAATACAGTGAACCAGTTGATCACGGTATTACTAAAAGTCAGACAACTTATCGACTAATATTAACAGTATCAGGTTTCACTATAACGAACCTTGAATACAATGGTTATTACTAGGTACATGTAACGATTGTGAGTCAAGCATAACCTCTCTCCTATAGTCATATCAACTCTTCCAATATTGAGGTTAATCACACGAATATGTAGGAGAGGTAAATGTACAAAGAGTTACAATATTGTTTGCTATCACAACGTCAGTCTATCTAGCTCATTTCATATTTACAATCACAACTTGAATCTTTTACAACACTCAATCAGTTATGGTCTATCTACCTGTCTAAATAAATGTGGACATACTTTTTACTCCACTCTCTCACACATTTACTTATATAGAGTGCCAAGTCACACCTATCACTACTATTCGTAATTTATCTGTTATGTACTACTACAGATAGGTACATCAGGCTTGCACGCAAGCAGGCATGACTGCTTAATTGAACTAAAAATTGGTTATTAAATTTTTACAAACTACAGTCGGTACTTAAGTGTGGTTTTAATTATTTTTCCTATTTTAATTATTGAACCCAATAAAAGTTATATTTTAAATTTAGTGTCTATTCCTATTCCCGCATTCCAACCTTGGATTAGCAACTAAGTGATTGTTATTTGCAACTAACTTGCAATTTGACCTAGGAGTGCTGTCTGTGTGTATGCTTTTCCTTTGTAATTCCAATATTCATACTCATACACCAAGCACCCACATCTAGCCGTATTGTAGTGGCACAATTGAAGATATAAATAGGTCTATTACATAAAAGTAGTGCCATTGGTAATTTTTTGTAAATTAAACTAATATCTCTGAGGCTGACTGCATGGAGATTGAACGCTTGATTCTATCAAAGTGTGGCTTCTCGGAGTCGGTTATTGATACCTTAATACAGGCTAGGAAACCTGTTACCAGAAGAATTTACCATAAGATATGGCGTAAATATTTATATTGGTGCGAATCCAAGAGTTACTCATGGAGTAAGGTTAGGATTCCTAGGATATTGTCTTTTCTATAAGAGGGTTTAGAAAAGGGCTTAACCGCTAGTTCATTAAAGGGACAGATTTCTGCTCTGTCTATTCTTCTACACAAGCGTCTGGCAGAAATTCCAGACGTTCAGGTTTTTTGTCAGGCTTTGGCTAGGATTAAGCCTGTGTTTAAGACTGTTGCTCCGCCGTGGAGCTTAAACTTAGTTCTTAACGTTCTGCAAGACGTTCCATTTGAACCCCTTCATTCCATTGATATCAAACTGTTATCTTGGAAAGTTCTGTTTTTGATGGCTATTTCCTCGGCTCGAAGAGTCTCTGAGTTATCTGCCTTACATTGTGATTCTCCTTATCTGATTTTTCATTCAGACAATGTAGTTCTGCGTACTAAACCTGGGTTCTTACCTAAGGTAGTTTCTAACAGGAATATCAATCAAGAGATTGTTGTTCCATCATTGTGTCCTAACCCTTCTTCAAAGAAGGAACGACTTTTGCATAATCTGGACGTAGTCCATGCCCTGAAGTTCTATTTGCAGGCAACTAAAGATTTTCGTCAAACTTCTTCCCTGTTTTTCGTTTACTCTGGGCAGAGGAGAGGTCAAAAGGCTTCGGCTACCTCTCTCTCCTTTTGGCTTCGTAGCATAATACGTTTAGCCTATGAGACTGCTGGACAGCAGCCTCCTGAAAGAATTACAGCTCATTCTACTAGAGCTGTGGCTTCCACCTGGGCTTTTAAAAATGAGGCTTCTGTTGAACAGATTTGCAAGGCTGCGACTTGGTCTTCACTTCACACTTTTTCAAAATTTTACAAATTTGACACTTTTGCTTCTTCGGAGGCTATTTTTGGGAGAAAGGTACTTCAGGCAGTGGTTCCCTCCGTTTAAAGTTCCTGCCTTGTCCCTCCCTTCATCCATGTACTTTAGCTTTGGTATTGGTATCCCATAAGTAATGGATGACCCGTGGACTGACTACACTTAACAAGAGAAAACATAATTTATGCTTACCTGATAAATTTACGGCCCGCCATGTCTTTTAAGGCAGATCTAAATTTTAATTAAACTACAGTCACCACTGCACCCTATGGTTTCTCCTTTCTCGTCTTGTTTCGGTCGAATGACTGGATATGACATGTGAGGGGAGGAGCTATATAGCAGCTCTGCTTGGGTGATCCTCTTGCAACTTCCTGTTGGGGAAGATATATAATCCCATAAGTAATGGATGACCCGTGGACTGACTACACTACAAGAGAAATAAATTTATCAGGTAAGCATAAATTATGTTTTTCCCGAAGCATCTGATAGATGCTGGAGGAAATACTCAGAGGAAGGCACACCATTCCATATATGGTGGACATGCCCTCAAATAGGCCAATTCCGGCAGGACATCAATTGAGCTATGTGCAATCTTCTAAATAGTGATATCCCCTTAGACCCTATTATCTACTTATTTCATGTAACTCCCAAGCTCCCTTTCAAGCATTACACCACACTCTTCCGCCTAGCCATAAGTAGCGCAAAACAGATAATACCCAGGTTTTGGAAATCCGATAGAACCCCTACCCTACAACTTTGGATAGAACAAATTAAGCGAAATTTAGCTTTAGAGAGATACTTTTATTATATCAATGGGAAGCTAGATTATTATGCTGAATTGCTATTTCTTTGGGAGTCACATTTCCCAATAGGACAGGCCTGAGGATGTATATATCGACACATCAAGACCACATCATCCATCCCCTCCCTTACCTGGACTATGATACCTGATCCCTCTGAAGACACCTCTGACACTTCCACTACATCCCCTCCCTGTCTCCCTACCTTTCCTCATTTTCCCTTTAATTTCCTACCTTTCCCTCTCCTCTTACTCCCCCCCTCCTCCCCCCATCCCTTTTCCTCACTCGACAATGCCCCTATAGATAATACTGTGGGGGATAAAGACGCCCTCTCCTATATTTGAGACATAGGCTGTCTATAAAATCTCACCTGTGGCTTCGGCCTATAATCTGAGGTAGTATTATTTGTTATGGTGTATTAATGCTGGAAATAGAAACCAAGGGTCAAACATAGAAAAATAAAATATATGAAATATTTCAAAATAAAAGATTGAAAAAAAACAAAAAAACAATTGAACTAGTTGGCGAATAAGGATCTGATGGAGATCCTTGTAAAAAGATCCAGAGAAGCCATCTGGGCCTGGGGTTTTATTTCTTTTCACGTCTTTGATAGCTTTGGCGGACCTTCCTCAACCATTATTTGTGTGTTTAAAGCCTCTCTATCTCCTGTCATTATCTTTGAAGTCGAGACTCCTCTAGGAATACTATCAAGTTCTAACTCTATTATGACTATTGTTATTTGGGTAAAGATTGTATAGGTCAGAGTAAAAGTCAGCAAACGAGTCAGCTATCTTTTGGGGGTCATTGGTAGTGGTGCCATCAGATTGTTGTATTTGTGGAATTGAAGAGTGTCTTGTGATATATTTTAATTTATTTGCCAGGATCTTGTTTGGCTTATTGCCATATATATAGTATTTTGTGTCTATAAGTCTAATAGCCTGTAATGCCTCTTTAACTAAGAGCCTATTCAGCTCTTTGTTCTTCTCTCTAAGCATTTTAGAAACAATTCTCCCTGGGTTGTGTAGAGATTCCCTATGAAGTGCTGATATTTGATTTTTGAGTTCCTCCACTTTGACCTTATTTAGCCTTTTCTTTTTGTTAGCTTCTGTAATTAAAATTCCCCTGACAACAACTTAAGTGCTCCCCAGGAATTATATCGGGTTAGAAGTGGAACCTTCATTGATTAATATAAACTCTGTTATGTCTTTCTGTAGTTTTCTGTAAAAAGATAGGGTCATTTAGTACGCTAGGGTTAAAAGACCAAGGCTCTAGTTCTGTTAGGATTGATCATTCCCTTGAGGTTAATTTCTACTATAGAGTGGTCTGACCAGGAATAATTTATAATGTTCTGCAGAAGTCAGCAATGGCACCCATAGTTTGACTATGAGGATATAATCTATCCTAGAGTAGGTCTTGTGGGTAGCCAAATAAAATGTATAGTCTCTAGACATTTTATTAAGGGATCTCCAGCAATCAATTAGATTTTGATCTAGGATAAAGTCATGAAGGATATTCTGTATTAATCTATGTCTCATAACCCCTGTGGTTACTTTGGAGGATCTCGTTTTCGTTGTGGGTTAAATTAAAGTCCCCCCCAATGATAGTTTATATTTTTGCCACTGTGTAAGGTGTCTATTCAATCTTGCCATAAAAAGTGCCTGATTAGTATTGGGAACGTATACATTGACTAAGAGTATCGGGACATTTTGTATTGTCCTCTCACTATAAGGAACCTGCCTTCTTTATCTCTAATAACCTCATCTTCCTTGAAGTTTAGTGAGGAGTGCAGGAGCAATGAGACCCCACATTTTTTTCTTTTTATTTGTAGCATGATATTGGACAGGAAATATTTTATCCCAATATTTAGGTGTTGTGTGAGAAGTGAAATGTGTCTCTTGTAACATAACAATATCAGTGCTGAGATTTTTGTACTCTATTATAGTTTTTTGCGTTTTATGTTAGTATTTAACCCCCTCACATTATGTGAAACTATTTTAATTGCCATTTTAACTCAGAGGAACCTATGCTATGTTGCTCTCTATTTGGTGTGGTATTCGTGTTGTGTAGTGTGTAATTCTTGTCATTGAGCTCTGAAAAATGTACATCTTGTGCCAACATTGTGAACCTGTGTTTAAACATGGATAAACTTATATAACAAAACAACAATACAACAATATAAAACAATTCTACATACCTTACAGATTTCATCTGCAACTTTGTGTGGCATAGAGACCATATTATGTTGGTCTTTTAAGCAGGTCTATATTGGGGGAAGGAGGGGGGTGGGGAGGGTATCAGGTTTGAGGAAGGGGGTAAATGCCTATTGAGGGTTATGCTATAGTTAAAGGGGTAAGTAGGGATAGGGCAAAGGTGGGGTCAGAAGAAGGGATGGGTTGTTTCACGGTATTACCTATTCAACATTTATTCTTTTAATAACTGAACAAAAGAATATATTCAAAAGGATACTGAAAATTTTCCATGGCAATTTGAGTCTATATGGCAAATATAGCCCCGTTCCTTTTTGAGACTACATGGAAGGAGTCATTTCTGCAAGTCTCTCCGCTTAAGCTCAAGGAGGGTTTATACTGTCTTTGATGGGCTGGCCAAATTCTGTTTCAGGAACGTGACTCGTCTTTGTTTTCTTAGATTTGCCATTTTTGCTGACCTGTGTCCAGTCTCTTTGTGGAGCCTTTCTCTGTGGTTTTGGAGACCCAACTCCGTCTGAAGATTCGGGTATTAATTTCAACTGTGTTAGTAGTAGAGTTCCTTCTTCACTTGTGGCACAGGAGTATGAATTGTTCTGGTAGGAAAATGAAAGTTTAAAAGGAAAGTTCCATTTGTATTTTATGTTTTCTTTAATAAGGGTTTGAACCACCGATTTCAGCTCTCTTCTTTTCCTTAGTGTCGTAGGAGATAAATCTGTATATATCTGGATCTCAGTGTCCTTATATACTATCCTGCATTTTGTCGTCCTGGCTGCCTTGAGCAACTGGGTAGGTTTAGAAAGGGACTCGATGGACCCTGTCCCCATAAGGGAGCATGTTGATCTCTATCCCAGGAGCCACCAATTAAATAGATTAATAATATCCTCTGGAAAGTTCTTGTAGCTCTCTGGCAAAATTTCTAATCCTCAAATTTGAGCGACACGACCTATTTTCCAGATCTCCACTTGATCTTCTAGTTTTTTGATGTATATTGAGTGGTCTAGTAGTGTTGTCTGTATTTGAGGGATTTCTTCCGATAGGTCATCCAATTTCTCTTCAATGTCTGATGTTCTATGGCCAATGTCATGCATTTCCCTTTTTAATTCTGAAAAGGCAGACTTGAATTCTTCTTGGAAAATAGCTTTTATCTGCATAAGCAATTCTTTGTTTGCTGGGTTCTCCAAGTTGGTTCTTCCATTTCTGTTTTGTTCTTGTTCAGGCATTTTCTTTAGCTGGTGACGTGCTTTTTTCTGCTAAATGTTGCTTAGGCTGAGTCTTTGTAAGATAGTCTCTAACCGAATTGCTTCTGCTTTTCATATTGTTAGATGTTTCTTTGGGTTTCCCCTAATGTGGTTCAGGGAGTCTCTTTTTTTTTTTGGTTGCTTGTAGATTTAGG
Source organism: Bombina bombina (assembly GCF_027579735.1). Taxonomy (NCBI): domain Eukaryota; kingdom Metazoa; phylum Chordata; class Amphibia; order Anura; family Bombinatoridae; genus Bombina; species Bombina bombina. The sequence goes on along the minus strand of NC_069506.1, from coordinate 249,298,646 downwards.
TTCCGAATATCTTTTATTGTTTCACACACAAAAAGAGGCTTTTTTATTAAGATATATAAAGGTCATACCATTTTTTCCAATTTCAGGTCATTGATTAAGTTGTCGCTATGCCATTACTTATCTGGTTTCATGTACTTTGGGTGCACATCATTAACATGTTTAGGAGTGCTCTCATTAGCAAAACTTTGAACTCGAGAATTGTGGCCAGTACGTTGGTAGTTTTAGTACTTTCTAAACCAGACTTGGACCCTACACTTCTCCCGATCCTAGATTTGGATGTATTGTGGTTGGGGTGCCAAGTACTTCAATAATTCTCTTTAACTTCCTTCACTTGTCTGAGTTGTACTGACCACTTTCTGATCTATTAGTGTCTTATAACATTCTTGTTTGCCCCCTCTTCATATATGTTTGTGAAATTCAACCATTACTCCCCCCCAGGGATGTTGTCCTCACAGGACAATAACGGGAAAGGTTTTAGGTATGACCAGAGTACCACTCAGGTATCCGTAAAGGGGGAGGGAGGTATGGCTGTTTTTAATATGTGGGGTTTTTTTTTAGAAAAGGATACTATTCCGCATTCAGTATTTAAGGGCTTTCATTTGTTGCAAGGCTTGTTATGGATCAAGCCAACCCTTTAGAATGCGGATTAGGCCTAAATTAGGTCTCTCAACCTGGCAGCCGTGGCAAACTGAGTACTCAGTATATATAATGCGGTTAAAATGTGTCACAATGGCTATCAGGTCTTTTGGTTGAAAATAACACATTATGTTTTCTGAATTAACCTGCTTTACTGCTCTTACAGGGGCCTATATGTTGATCGTCCAAACCTCCCCCAGAGAGTTTCAATTCAGGGCCTTTATGTGACTTTAAGCAGGGGATTCTTTAGTGTGCTCCAAACTCTGAGCGTTAAGGTGTTTTTTGGATTAATAAAACCTTAGCCGGGCTTTACTATTTTAGTGCGTCCTTT